>NC_062551.1:168784161-169096073 GCF_016906955.1 Phacochoerus africanus
AAGTCAGGATGCTCAGAGAGCCCTGAAGCCCAGAAGGATCCCAGACCCCTTGGGTCAGGAATCCTTATCTGGGTTTCTTGTCTTCACTGAAAGCTGCACAGGGGGAGGGGGAGGTACAGGGGCTCAGATGGGCGCTGGGTGCTTGGCCAGCCGTGGATGCTCGAGGGTGACCCCCCCCCCAGACTGGCAGTGTGAGTGGGGAGTCACACATTTCAAACAAACCTTTTTTTATACCCACACCTCCCAGCTGGTGACATTCACTGCCTAGAACTTGGTGGGAGGTTGGAAGGCACCTCTGCTGGGACTGAAACTAGACCCCCTCAGTCTGTCTGGGGTTTGGGTTCGGGGGAGGGCTGTCGCCATTGCATGAGCATCAGGTTTGGCTCAAAGCAGGCAGCCCTCCCTCCCTGCTCCCGTCTCAGGTTCTCTGCCAGGAGGAGCCACCCCTCTGCCGGGGCTGAGGGCTGAGCAGCCCACCTCATGCTCCTGTGCACGACCGTCCCCACCCAGTCAGGGCCTCCAAGTTACGGAGAAGGAAATGCGAGTTTCAAAGAGGCTGAATCCGCAGCCCAGAGGACCCAGCGGGGCTGCTAGGTGGCAGGGAGCATGTGGCCTTCGGATTAGCGGCCCTGGCTCAGAGGGTGGCTTCCGTGTTCAGACCCCAGCAGGGAGCGGGCCACCCTGGGGCCAGCTGTGTGACTGCCCAGCTTCGCTCTCCATCACCCAGCGGGGATTGCGCAGCCGCCCACACCGTGGAGTGAGCGTGAAGATGAACGTGACCGAGGCACGTAGCAGAGTCCGTGGTGGGCAGCGAAGCTCGGTGCAGGTACACTGCTCTGCGACTGTGGCTCCGATGAGGATGGTCGGTGCACAAACGTCGGTACGGGCGGTCCCCAGCCTTTACCGGAGCTCGCCTTGCGATTGGCTTGACGTTAGGATGGTTCAAAAGCAACACTCGGGAGAACCATTCTTCTTCTTTTGAATGTTGACCTTCTCTCAGGCCCGTGACGTACAGTGCCTGCTCTCTCGTGATGCTGAGCCGTGGCAGCTGCAGCTCCCAGCCAGCCGCGCGATCATGGGGTGAACCACGGATCCTCCTACAACCGTGCTGTTTTTCACTTTCAGCACAGTGGTCAGTACATTAACATGAGATGCATTTTAATCGTGGGCTTTGTGTTAGATGCCTTTGGCCAACAGGAGGTTAATGGTAATGTCCTGAGCACATTCAAGGGAGGCTCGGTTAAGGGATGGCGTCCAGCAGGTGCGGTGTGTTAGATGCATTTTTGGTTGATGGTGTTTTCGGTTTACCATGGTTTTCTCGGGACCTAAGCCCATCATCCGTGAAGGAAGACCTGGATTCAAGTGTTACCTCCCCGGTTGCTGTTTGTAGGTGGAAGGACCAGAGTTTCCCATGCAGTCGTTGAAGGAAGTGGGGCAAAGAGAGGGGCATGGCTTCTCCATGATCAGGGACAAAGCAAGGACGCCTCTGGTTTGGGTGTGTCATTTTTCCATAACGCCAAGGCTTCCGGTCACGTGCCTTTGCTGCTCTCCCTGAGACCAAAGGCTCCTGGGCACCAGGCCAGTCAGCATGCTGGGGTCTTCGCATCAAGCTAACCTTTGCAAAACTTAGACTTCTAACCAGGTGCCCACTTGGCATTTGAGACCAATCTGTGTCACACATCAGTCCTCATTTGTAAAGTGCCAGCTGCCTGCCAGACACTCAGGACGAAATGCAAATGATATTCACAGAAAAGCCATGTTCCTACCCTGGCCCCAGACTCACGAAAGGAATATCCTTCCATTGCTGGCTTGGGTTGGTAACAGGCCCGGGGCTCCAGGTCCTCTGTGTTCTTCCTGCCAGCAGCCTTCTCTCCTCCGATGACTCCTTAAGATGAGCAGACGCTTCGGAGTGGAATCCCCAACATCTTTCTGAGCCTTTTGATCCACGTCCTTCATCGGCCCCCAGATCTTAAAGATGCTCCCGAAGGAGGGCGCCTGGAGATGTTCCCTCCGGCCTTGTTTGCGCTCAGCCGCAGTCTGTCGGGGAGCGAAGCATTGGGTTAACTACGATCGAGCCATGCGACGCAGTATCGTGCAGCTGTCAAGGGGGGTGTCGTAAGTGGACACTCCGTGACTTGCGACAGCACCGATGCTGAGAAACGAAGCAAGTGATGCGGCCGATAGACATAAAAATAAACGCACCTGCATATGTGCCCAGAGAAGTCCGGCTCAAGAAGGACGCCCAGTGTGAACATTGGCGATGTCTGGGCAGGGATTCTAAGTCATCTTAATTTTCTTTTTACATTTTCGGAAATAGCCACGGTATGTACTCTTTTTATAGTCAAGAAAAAAGTCGGGAGTTCCCGTTGTGGATCAGCGGTGAATGAACCCAGCTAGTATCCATGAGGACCTGGGTTCGATCCCTGGCCTCACTCAGTGGGTTAAGGATCCGGCGTTGCTGTGAGCTGTGGTGTGGGTCTGAGACACGGCTCCGACCTGGCATTGCTGTGGCTGGGATGTAGGCTGGCGGCTGCAGCTCTGATTCGACCCCTAGCTTGGGAACCTCCATATGCCATGGGTGAGCCCTAAAAAAAAAAAGAAAAGGAAAAGAAAAAAAAATAGATTCCTTCTCCATTTCTCATCCCTCTGCCAGAAATGTGGGTGGGAGTTGCCAGAGGCCTCGGTGGTCTGGGTGACTGACACCAACATGGGTGCCCTGGTGGAAGCTGGTGGGATCAGGCCCAGGGGCGGGGGTGCCCTGTGCAGCGCCCTCTAGGTCCCCACTGGTCCCAAGTGTCCCTGGGATCAAATGGCTTGTGGGCCCAGGGTCCCCCCCTCGTCTTCGGCCCTGGTTCACATGAGCAGGGCTGGCAGCTCAGGAGCCGCGGGGGAGCTCTCCCCATCTTTCCCCCTCGCCCAGCCCCTCTGCTGTTGCTAACGCTCGGGTCTGCACCGCGCAGTGCACTGCTCATCCTACCCCTTCCCTTCTCCAGCAGCGAGTTTGGCCTTTGAATCGGGCAGGCCCGAGCTCTCGTCCTTGTGGTCCTCAGTCTCCCCATCTGCGGAATGGGAGCCAGCGGGTCCGCTTTCTGGGGTTGCGGGGCGGTTCGTGTTGCCCGCTCCCCGGCCCACGGCTGCCCTGCCCATGGTGGTGCCATTGCGCCAGGTCACATGCTGGCCCTGCCCGACGTTCGGCATGTCCGTGAGGAAAGCCAGGGTGTTTTTCCGCATTTTTAAAAGCTTTATTGAAGCAGAGTTGATTCACAGGGCTGCGTTCGTTTCAGGTGTCAAACAAAGTGAGTCAGTTATCCGTATACACATATCCGTTCTTCTTCAGATTCTTTTCCCTTAGAGGTTGTCACGGACTATCGGGTAGCGTCCCCTGAGCCCTACGGCAGGCCCCCGTTGACCACGCGTTCCACCTGCAGGAGTGTGCGTGTACCAGCCCCAAACCCCAGTCGGTCCCTCCCCCGACCGGTCCGCTTTGGCAACCTTACGTTTGTTTTCAAATCTCTGAATCTACTTCTGCTTTGTAAATAAATTCATTTTTAAGATTCTACGTAGAAGTGATGAGGTGTGATGTTTATCTTTCTCTGACTAATTTATGTCACTTAGAATGATAAGCTCTAGGTCCATCCTCGTAGCTGCAGATAAGCCAGGGTGTTTATATCCTGTATCCATCAGACATTAGTGAGGGGCGGCCCCCACCCCCCAGGTGGGAGCACAGCGACGCCCAGGCCCTTCCAGCTCTCTGTGCAGCAGGAAAGTGGGTTCCAGGGCAGAGGTGCCGAGGTGGCTGCGGAGGTCGGGCTGGCATGCGAGGAGATGACAAGGGGGCCTCGTGGGATGGGCCAAACGCAGACAGCATCCACTCCAGACCTGGCTGGTGGGCGCAGCGCAGGGCCACCACCCCCATGGGAAGTGGCCTCCCACACCAGGCCCCCCGAGGGTTACAGCAACCTAGACACAGGTGCTCGGAGTCAGGAGCCACCTCAGCCCTACCGAGACCTGCCACCTCCATGCGTAGCCTCTCTGGACAGAAGGTTCTGCGCCCTGCGTCCATGGACTTAAATGACACCGAGTCCCTTGGAGTTCTCATCAGGAGGAGGGTGGCCAGGAGGTTGGAAGGAGAAGGGAGCCCGTCCGTTTGCCCTGCTTCCCCCAGGCAAGCGGAGGACTTCAGCACCAGCCCCAGGCCCTGTTTCCTCCGCGAATATGTCACCTTGCAAAGCCCCTGGCTTCTAATCCGAAAATGGGGTCGATGGAAAGCTGTTGTGAGAAGTAAACGGATGACGGGTGTGAGGGGATTAGCGGAGGCCCAGGCATTTGGTACCGTTATTACGGTTGTTTTTATGACAGATAATTTTTGTCTAAATACAATTAGTGGTTTATAATCTGTGGCTCTTTTTACTGCATTAGCCACAGAGAGAAACCATGGGGCTGGCAGGTGGGACATCAAATTACTTGCTTAGAGCGGGGACAGCAGCGGTGGTGTGGCCACTTCAGATATGCCGTTTAGGGCCAGAAGGGGATTAGCCGCATCGAAGCTGGAGGCAGCCACTAGTTCCCTGTGACTGTGCCGTTCAGTCACTCGCTCACCCGTGCATCCATCTAGTCAGCAAATAGACCGCGGACTAGGATGTGCCAAGCACTGTGCCAGTTATCAGGTCTCCCGGAAGCTCCTGGTGGTTTTGATGCCCAGCTAGGGGGCACGTGACACGGTTGCTGCATCCCCCTTCTTGGGGGGAGTGTGTTGTGCTTCCCTCAGTGGAGTGAGGGAGCCTCTGTCCAGCACATTCTTCCCTCCCCGCACCCCAGGTCTAGTTCCGGCTGCCCTCCCCTTGAGTCTTCAGAGGCAAGAGCATTCTGGAAAGGTGGGACCAGGAGTCGCAACAGCCGCTCTCTTTGCTCAAGGGAGGGTCCCTTTGCCCCAGGCCAGGGTCCCTCTGCGCTGTGCATCTCAATTGTGGGTGCCCGGGTCCCCGGGGTCCATGCCGAGTGCCAGAGGCCTAGGGCACCACATGGAGACTTAGCTCACCTTTCAGTGAAGGATTGAATGCAGGCATATTTCATCCCACGGAGAGATGCGTGCATAGATCGTGGAACAGAGTTTTATGTGTGCAGGACTTTTAAGGATAATCTAAGAGATTAAAGGCATTTTGGTTGCTTTGGGCCACATCCCTGGACCTCCCCACTTACAGCTGCTTCTTCGGCAGAAAGTTTTGAAAACTTCACAGAGCCACCCTGCGCTCCTCCTCAGCTGGGTGAGCGTGGAGGGAGGGTGAGTTGGCACATGCCAGACCCGTGAGAGGATGGAAGGGAATGACTGCCCGGGAGTCATGTGGGCTGCAAGTCCACCGAGTGGACAAGCTCAGGAAAAGAAGCCCTCCGCCTCCTTTGGTGGTGCGGGCGCTGCCAGCGTTTGACCAGAGCTCGGGGCCTTCCTGAGCCGGGATTCCTGGGACGCTGGCTGACGCTGACGTCCTCCTGAGATCTATGTTGCTGGCTCCTTGCTTCCTCCCGGCCTGGCTCGCGTGGCGCGTGATCAGAGAGCCCCCCCAGCCCCGTTTCCCTCCTCCCTCCTGCCACGCACCCTGTTATCCGTACACAAAGCTGGCCTCCCTCGGGGCGCTTCGGCAGCACCTGCCAGGCCCCGTGGGCGTGGGCTGGGATGTCAGCCCTGCGAGGGTGTGGACTCTGTCTTCTTATTCCTTCCGAGGGAACCCACCTTCTAAAAGCAGACTCGGCCAGAATCCCGCTGACCGGTACCATCTATTGAACAGACCTTGCAGAAAACCAAAACCGAAACCAATAAGAACATGCAGTTAAAGGCAAGAGCGTAAGCGCCTATGTAATATTTAACCCCTAAAACGTAAGTTCCAAGGAGTGTCAGAAACTTGGTCCCAAATCGTCGACACCCGGCCTGTCTGGGCAGCACCTTCAGGTCAGGGCCTTACTTGGTACCTGGCTGTCTCCCCAAAGACCGGGAGCCTCCAGTATTAGAGGCTGGTTTGATCCAGCTCTTGCCACTGCATGCAGTAGGGGCTTAGCGAAGGCTCAGGGACATGGGTTTCAAAGGGCTAGCCGGTCTCCGAACTCCACGCACGAGGGGAGGACTCTATTTGTTATCAAGGAGGAGCATGCACTGAGGATGAGCGTTTTCTGGTCAATCCCTTTCTGCTCAGAAGATTCAAAAGGCCCCTCCCCTCGTCCCTTCGCTTCCATTTACCGAGGACTCTGCCTGATCAGGTGTGTCCTCTTCGGCATGAAGGTGCCGGGGTGACACATGCAGAGAAGGGGAGAGACGTGCTCAGCTCTGCCAGGCCCTGCTTAGGGCCAGACCCCTGTGTCCAGGAGCGGAGAGGGAAGCGAGGAAGCGACTACCGCACCTTCTGCTGGGGGAGAAGAGAGACGCCTTTCCGAGGAGACAGTGTATTCACCCGTGAAAGATGCGACCAGCCCCGGGGCTCGGGCTTTGAAGGGAGGGCGGGACTGGACCTCCAGGGAGAGCGGCTGCTCCTCCGCCGTCTCCCCTGTCCTGTGATCCGAGCTACGCTGCGAACGCTGACTGTGATTGCAGTTGGTGTGTTGGATTCGCTGTATTTCATCGATTGAGCACATACCACTGATTCATTCGTTCCTTTGTTCATCCAGCACCTGCCATGCTTTGGGCCTCATCCTAAGTACTGCAGATTTGGAAATACAGAGCAAGACACACTGTCCTTTCCTGCTCCTGTGGGGCTTCCATGGCGGGAGATAGCAAACACGTCACTGCTCCCATTGGGACGCGTCTACGATGTCAAAGCACTCTTTCTTTTTTCTGCTTTTTAGGGCCGCACACATGGCATATAGAAGAGCCCAGCCTAGGGGTCGAATCAGAGCTGTAGCCGCTGGCCTACACCCCAGCCACGGCCACGCGGGATCCGAGCCGCGTCGGTGACCTACACCACAGCTCACAGCAACGCCGGATCCTTAACCCACTGAGCAAGCCAGGGATTGGACCCACATCCTCGTGGGCACTAGTTGGGTTTGTTACCCCTGAGCCACGACGGGAACTCCTTGAGGCACTTTGGTGCAGCGTCCTCAGGAGGGTGAAGCGGGTACGTTCAGGGGCAGCTCTTGGTTCTGTAGCATGGACAGCATGTTGCAGTATTCGTATCTCAAACTCCTGTGTGCTGTTGTCCCCAGCACCGGTCCCCATGCCCCGCTCCGGTCGTTGGAACCCTCCCGAATGCCCGCTCACAGTTAAATATGGCTTCTCAGGATGTGGACCTGCCCCCCACCCCAGGAGAAGCATGACACACCCTCATTTCATCCTCACAACCTCATGAAATTGCTCCTCTTCCTGATCCCCGTGTCACAGATGGTAAAACTGAGGCACAGAGATGTGCAGCCACTTCTCTGAGGTCACACAGTTGGAGTGATGAATTTGAACCCCAGGAGCCTGGCTTCGGGATCTGTACTCTTTCCGTCTCTGTCAGAGAGCTTCTCAAAAGAGCGCGGAACCTGGGAGTTCTAGGCTGGAGAGATGCTGTGCTGAAAAGCAGCGATGGTGTGATAGAGGAGGGTTTCCTGTGTGAATGCTGTTTTGACCCAGTGGGGAGGAAAGAGAGAATAGTGGAAGTGGGTTGCGGGTCCCTCCCACTGCCTTACACCCGTGCATTCTGGACACACCATTAAAACCGGGGCTGGAGGGTTTGTACGTGCACCTCAGCGATGCGTACTTTAGGGAAACCTCTGCTGTCGTGAGGAAGCTCTGCCCCTTGAGGGGTGATCGCTCATGTGGAGGTCACGCACCGGGGGCTCGTGGGCGGAGGAAAGGAAAGGGAACGTTACACCAGCCGACTGTGGGGAGGGAGGCAGCCACTGCTTGTCTCTCCATCCAGTCAGTAGAAATGTAATTACTGGACGTTCTGTTGTGGCTCAGCGGTAATGAGTCCAGCGAGTATCCACGAGGATGCAGATTTGATCCCTGGCCTTGCTCAGTGGGTTAAGGAGGTCGCAGACGTGGCTTGGATCTGGCATTGCTGCGGCTGTGGTGTAGACCGGCAGCTATAGTTCCAATTCGACCCCTCGCCTGGGAACCTCCATATGCTGCAGGTGTGGCCCCAGAAAGCAAAAAAGAAAAAAGAAAAGTCATTACTAACTGCCTGTGGTGTGGGTCTGAACCACAGCGGTAATAGGGAAGCTTTGGAATTTCCTTTCTGCTTAGAGCCCCTGTGCCTAGCACATAGGTGTTCAAATGTTGGATGCATGGATGGATGGATGGATGGATGGATGGATGGAGGGGTAGGTGGGTGGATGGAGGGTGGGCAGGTAGAGAAATTGATGGGTGGACAGATGGGCAGATAAAATTTGGTGCTCGTACCATACGGAACTTCTGGTTTCAGAGCTCAGATGTATCCAGGGACCTATTCAAAATGGAATAGAATTAAGGGCCAGATTACAAATCAAGATCAATTCTGAAAAGCATTGGTTGGCGTTCCCGTCGTGGCTCAGTGGAAACAAATCTGCCTAGGAACCGTGAGGGTGCGGGTTCGATCCTTGGCCTTGCTCAGTGCATTAAGGATCCAGCATTGCTGTGAGCTGTGGTGTAGGTGGCAGACACGGCTCCAATCTGGCGTTGCCGTGGCTGTGGTGTAGGCCAGCGGCTACAGCTCTGATTCGACCCTAGCCTGGGAACCTCCAGATGCCGAAAGTGCGGCCCTAAAAACCAAAAAAAAAGAAAAAAGCATTTGTTTACCTTTCCTCATATCAAGCCAAGAGTAAGGACCTCTTCTATGCTTTTTCTTGGCTGAGCAACGTAAACAAATGCCCTGGCTTTCAGTCCTCTGAAACAGTAAACACCTTGGGCGGTTACAGGGAAGATCTAAGACTTTCTGAGGACCTACGCTGTGTCCAGCATTTAACAGACATCATGGCTTTTAGGTTTCAAAATAGCCCTACCCTTGACCCATCAGGGCATTTGGGCTGCTCAGATAGCCCAAGCCGTGGGACCAGGTGGCATCCTCAGGGGCTGAGCTGGCCATCAAACCAGGGTTGTCTGTTTGGACAGCCCCACCCCCCTCCGGCAGCACACACAGCACAGCAGACAAACAGGGCAACGTTTCTCCAAGCAGCAGACCCGTGTGCTTGCAGCCTCGTGTGACTCTGCTGCATTGTGGGTTATCTCCCAGGGCCACTCAGGGCCTGGTGAGCTCGAGACCCCAGCGCAAGGAGACAGGTGAGGGCGGGTTAAAGGGGAGGGAGCCTGGGTGTGTTTCCACCGTGGAGCCCGGAGACGGCAGCTTCATCGGCCGTGGGGCTGGTTCGTCACTGAGACGGGGGTGGATGGGAGCGTGGGGCTGGGTCAGGGCTGTGGGGGTGAGCAGACTCCCACATGGAAAGCCAGCCAGGGACCCAGGCCCTGCGTGGAGAGGGCAGGGGTGGGGAAGGAGGGGGTTCCCCTTCTCCTGCCTCTGGTTACCCCAGAGGTTATGGGTTATTGCTCATCTAGCTCTGTCTACCCTAGTTTAGGTTTAGCTGTGGGGAGTGGGGAGGGGAAGGGCTGGGGAACAAGGAAGAAGGAAAAAGAAGAGGCGGCTCTCTCTCTTTGAAGGCAGTCAGATCTCTGTTCCCACCGCAGCCCTTCCCTGCCCTCGCCCTGTGATCTGGGGCAAGTCACTTCCCCTCTCCGAGCCTCCGTTTTGGTCCCCTCGCTTATCTTATTTTTTATTTATTTATTTATTTTTGTCTTTTTGCCATTTCTAGGGCTGCTCCCGAGGCATAGGGAGGTTCCCAGGCTAGGGGTCCAATCGGAGCTGTAGCCACCGGCCTACGCCAGAGACACAGCAACGCAGGATCCGAGCCATGTCTGCCACCTACACCGCAGCTCACGGCAACGCCGGATCCCTAACCCACTGAGCAAGGCCAGGGATCGAACCCGCAACCTCATGGCTCCTAGTCGGTTCGTTAACCACTGAGCCATGACGGGAACTCCCCCTTGGTTATCTTAGACATTAGACAAAATACCATATATATGTAAAAAGGCTTAGCCAGGGCTGGCCCGTGTTAGTGCCCAGGAATTGGCTCCTCTTCCTCCCCTCCCCTCCCTGGCTGCGTCTGATGAAGAGAAAAGCACCAGCCTCTGGCTGGGCACAGGGGGACTGAGCCCTCCCTTCCACCAGCTACCCCTTCTCCTTCCTATCTTCTCATGGGCCTGGCTGCCCTCACCAAGGATGCGTCTGCCTGCCCAGGGGCGGGGGCCATGAGTCATGACAGCTGCCTCTGCGAGGGGGCTGCATCATGGACTTCGTAAATGGACCCTCCGGAAGGCTCGGGGATGAGGCCATGGCCTCCTGCGGGCATGAGGTTTATCTGGGTTCTGCAGCGGGGAGCGAAGCGCAGCGCCGGGCCAGCCCCAGGACTCCTCCGGCAGTGCTCACCTCCGTGTTCCTCCCTTGTCTTCGCCTCCTCAGCCTCTGTGTGGTTAGAGGCTTCCCAAGCGTCGGTTGCAGGCATCCGTGAAGGAGGACTGGTGGGCGCTCCTGGCCCGCATGGGTGAGACCGGGGCGCTTGTCAATATCTGCAGAAGGAGCGAATGCATCAAGGGGCTTCTTGTCCAAAGCCAGGCTCTCTGCACACGCTCGTTTTCTCCCTCTTCCTCACCCTTTGCCCTGAAAAGGCTGCTAGAGGGTTACCCTGCCAGGACCCAGTGTCATTCCGGAACCTTGTGAAGCCTCCCCGGGTCTGTGCCTTCCTAGTGCCAGCCCTGTGGGCTCTCCAGGTGTAGTTGCGTGTGGGCGAAGGCCGAGCTGCAGAGGCTGGGAGCTGTCCTTGGTGATCTGCCCACCTGAGTGCTCTGCCGGGCTCCCTGGTTGCCCCGCCCCAGCAGGTGTTGCAACAGCTGCTTTCTGGATGGCCTCGGAGGCAGCGGGTTAGGGCCCTGGGGCCCAGGAGCCCAGGGGACAGGGACCGCGTGGTCACCAGTGCCCAGGTTTTCATCCCGCCGACTGGCCAGCAGTGTGGTTTGCTGGACAGACTGTACCGTCTAGGTGTGCCTCCTAGATTCACCACTTTTAGCTGTGTGACCTTAGACGAGTCACTCTAACTCTCTGGCCCCCTTTTGTCATCTTTAAAATAAGAACAGACAATTTCCCACTTACACCGCTCTCGTGGGTTGGAAAGGGCTGTCTGTGACTGGATGTTGGGGTGGCTGTGAAGATACTTCGGAAACATTTGAGTCACGGTCTCGTGGAAATGTGGCTTTGCTGCCGTCGTGCTGTTGCTGGTTCTCTTTCTTCTGAAGCAACTTGGGGAGGTGGACAAGAGAGCCGGGGCTTAAGTCTGGAGCTTAAGCAAGTCACGTGATCTCTGAGAGCCTCGGGTTTGCTCATCTGTAAAGGGGGCATGTTACCCTGTCTGCCTCTCCAGGGTCACCTGTAAGCATCTGAGGGAAGGCTGGTAGTCTGTGGTTGAGAAGGACTTTTTAAAGAGTAGGTGGATTGGGGTACAGCTGCGGGGAGGATTTGAAGAAGCCCAAACTTCCTTCCAAGAGAGGCGGAGTGGGGAGGGTGAACCCTGACCTTTTCTCTCATGAGCTGAGTAACTGCTGAGGTTCCATTACTCACGTGCCCCGAGCCCCCGTGTTCCCATCTGAAGAGACCTACGTGTGCCCAGGGCTCCGTGGGCGGTCTCTAGGACAGCCCTGTGGTACTCGCCTCCGCTTCTGGAAGCAGCAGCCCGCTGACCTCGGGCCGCCCTCTCTGGCCGCCACCCTGGAGGGCAAAGCCTCTCTGACCTCACTCAGGTCCTGCCAAGGTGCCCCCCCACCCCGCCTGGCTTCCTGGAGTCCCCTGGTCCCCACCGATGCTCTGCTCATGTGATCTCCGGCTCGAGATGTCGACATCCAGCTCCAGGCTGCCCGGAAACCCCCAGGCGGGGGGCCCGACGGGCAGGGGCCGTGAGGACTCCTCGGGTATTGCCACACGAGCGCCTGTTCGGGCACCGTTGTCAGCAGTTCCTGTTTCCTCTCCAAGGAGCGGTGGACAGCGGCGGGAATTCGGGCTTCCGGTGGCTCTGAGATTGTTCCAAACACACAGCATCATCCTCGAGAGGCTGTAGCGGGGGCACTGCGTGACATGCGGTAGCGTCATGGTGCCGCGGCCCGTTCCCAGCAGAGGGGAGCTGCTGGCGGCCACCCTCTTGGGGGGCTGAGTGCTGATGGGGGCACTTTCTGCTCACGAGTTTCTTTACACTGGTCCCTTCACAGGGACCACATAAGGCAGTGAGGCTGGCTCTTTGCGGCCAGCCTACCAATCCTCAGGGAGTTGGCGCACCTGCCTCCAAGACTGTTACCCTACTTTCCTGATGAAACTGAGGCACCCGGAAGAGAATCGACCAACCCAGACAGGACAGTTCCTGAGCAGCACCACTTTAGCTGGAATCCAGTTCGGTCTGGCCACGGGTCCCCTGGGCTCAGCCTGGGCTTATTGGTGCTTCTGGTCTAGGCCCCAGTCCAGGTGCTGGGAGTGAATTGGCTGTGTGACCTTGAGCCGGTCACCTGATGTCTCTGGGCTCCAGTTTCTTTCTGTGTCCTCAGAGCGCTGGACTAATTCGATATTTCTTAAACCTTTTCACGAAAACAGTTCAATGAATTTTTTGGAAGTTTTGTGTTTACCCGTAAACATTCTCATAACATCGTGTGTTCTTCTCCATGATTCAGAGTGTATTTTAACTTTTGCAGAGTTTTGCAGAGTTCTCGTTGTGGCTCAGCAGTAACGAACCCAACTGGTATCCATGAGGATGTAGGTTCAATCCCTGGCCTTGTTCAGTAGGTTAAGGATCCAGCATTGTCATAAGCTGTGGTGTAGGTCACGGACCTGGCTCTGATCTGGCATTGCTGTGGCTGAGGCTGTGGCATAGGCTGGCAGCCTCAGCTCCGATTTGACCCCCAGCCTGGGAACTTCCATGTGCCTTGGTTCCCCTAAAAAAAGAAAAAAAAGAGCCGCAGTAGTTACACAGAAATGCTGGGGCAGGTTTCCACACCCCGCCTCCAGCTTAATTAGCCACGTTGTCTCCGCAAGTCATTTCCTCCTGTGAGCCTCCGTGTCTGTCTGTCTGTCTTTCTTTTTCTTTCTTTCTTTCTTTTTTGTTCTTTCTTTCTTTCTCTCTTTCTTTCTCTCTTTCTTTCTGTCTTTCTGTCTTTCTGTCTTTGTCTTTCTGTCTTTCTTTTTTTTAGGTTAGAAGGGACTTATTTATTTTTTTATAATGATTTTTATTTTTTCCATTATAGCTGGTTTACAGTGTTCTGTCAATTTTCTACTGTACAGCAAAGTGAGCCAGTCACTCTCACACACACACACACGCACATTCTTTTTTCTCACGTTATCATGCTCCATCATAAGCGACTAGATATGGTTCTCAGTGCTATACAGCAGGACGTCATTGCTTATCTGCTCCAAAGGCAATAGTTTGTATCTGTTAACCCCAGATTCCCAATCCGTCCCCTCCCCCCCAGCAACCACAAGTCTGTTCTCCAAATCCATGAGTTTCTTTCCTGTGGAAAGGTTCATTTGTGCCAAATATTAGATTCCAGATGTGTGATATCATATGGTATTTGTCTTTCTCTTTCTGACTTATTTCACTTAGTATGAGAATCTCTAGTTCCATCCATGTTGCTGCAAATGGCATTATGCCGTTCTTTTTGTATGGCTGAGTAGTATTCCACTGTGCATATTTACCACATCTTCCGAATCCAATCATCTGTGGATGGACATTTGGCTTGATTCTATGTCTTGGCGATTGTGAATAGTGCTGCAATGAACATGTGGGTGCATGTGTCTTTTTCAAGGGAACTTTTGTCCAGATATTTGCCCAGGAGTGGGATTGCTGGCTCATACAGTAGTTCTATGTATAGTTTTCTGAGGAACCTCCATACTGTTCTCCATGGTGATTGCACCAGCTTCCATTCCCACCAACAGTGCAGGAGGGTTCCCTTTTCTCCACACCCCCTCCAGCATTTGCTATTTGTGAACTTATTAATGATGACTATTCTGACCGGTGGGAGGTGGTACCTCATGGTAGTTTTGATTTGCATTTTTTTCTAATAATCAGGGATGTTGAGCATTGTTTCATGTGCTTGTTGCCCATCTGTATAGCTTCTTTGGAGAAATGTCTATTCAGGTCTTTTGCCCGTTTTCCATTGGCTGAGGCTGCTAGAGCAATTGAGTTGCTCGAAACTAGGTTTTTCAAGGTGCCCAGAGGCGAGGGGACAACAGATGAGTCAAGGGGCCACTGCTGCCCAGAACAGTAAGCCCAACAACCGGGGCATGTCGTGGGCCCTCTGCAGACACAGAGGTGCACCAGCCGGGCTTGGAGAGTCGGAGGCCTTTTGTGGCGGAGATCGGGGTCTCATCAGGGACGTGCAGGATGGCGGGAGGCAGCCGTCAAAGATGGGCCTGCGGGACGTCATGGGCAGTGAGAACAGAAAAATGCAGGCCAGGCGGCGCCAAGCTCCTCCCCGCACACGGCGTCTTGACTAAGGCTCCAGTGGATCCTGTTCACTGCATTTTGCAGATGAGGAAACGGGGCTGAGATTCGTTACACAGCTTTGCCCGAGGCCACCTCGCTTGTCAGGCTCAGCCGGGCTTCAGACCCAGCCCGCTGAGATCCCAGGGTCTGGGCTCCCAAGTGGGCAGCCGCTTATGAGCTGGGAATCAGGGGCCGCCTTTCTCAGCAAATGAAGGGCAAAAGAGAAGACGGGCCTCACGCTGGGGTTGGTGCCGGAAGGGTGGGTGCCGGTGGGCCCCGGGGTCTGGGGAGCAGAGGGTCAGCCCTGGCCGGGGGACAGAGGGCTTCGGGCAGCCACGGGGGCCTCTCTGTGTAGAGAAAAAGCCAGCAGCGCTCCTTCTGGTCCCTCAAGGCCCCGCCCTCTGACGGGCTGTTGTGTCTGAGCTGCTGGAGGACACACAGCTTGTGGTTTTCTGTGCCTCTTACCCCTGGGCTTCCAGGACGGGGTCTCGGAGTCCACACATCTTTGCTGAAGGCAGCCTGGAGGTGCGCTGGTTTCTAGCACAGCCTTTGCCCGTGGTAGAGGCCCACCGGGTTTGTGGGGCATACGGAAGGGTGACAGGGAGCTCAGCCCCTCATGTCATAGACGAGAAAGCCGGGGTCCAGAGAGACGGATGTTCTCCCGGGGGGCGGGGGGGGGGGAGAAGGCACTGGGTGAGCAGTGACCCATCCCCCTCCTCTTGAAGCCAGGGAGCCTCGCCATCCCCGGGATCCCACCCCTTCTTGGCCCATCCACCCCTTCTCCAGGGTGCTGAGCAATTGCCGGGGAGCTTGGCCCCACCCCCAGGCCATGCACCTTCCGAAGTTCTGCAAGAGGGAGAGGCTCTGGGCACTGTGGGGGGACCCAGCTGAGAGCTGGACAGTTAAGCATGAAGCCTGGACGCTCCTTGCTTCTAAGCAGGGTGGAATCAGAATTGCGGACCGCTCAGAGTTTCTGTGGTGGCTCAGTGGTAATGAACCCAACTAGTATCCATAGTTCGATCCCTGGCTCTGCCCAGTGGGTTATGGATGCTGCATTGCCACGAGCTCTCGTATAGGTCGCAGATGCAGCTCGGATCCCTCGTTACTGTGTCTGTGGTGCAGGCCAGCAGCTGCAGTTCTGATTCAACCCCCAGCCTGGAAACTTCCATATGCCGCAGGTGCAGTCCTAAAAAAAAAAAAAAAAAAAAAAAAGATTTGTGGACTCTTCGATTCCCTCTGCGGGAGCATGAGAGGCAGCCGTGATAACCATGGGCTCCCAGACACCCCAGGGCAGGCACTGGCCGCGGTGCTGCCTCATTGAAAGGGGAACGTGGCTCCTCCGAGGCAGCGTCTCTCTGCACAGCCTGCACATCATTTTTTAATGAGTTGCCACTTGGACAATGGGGCTGAGCCTTGGCCCTGATTCAGTGTCGTTACCTTTTCTCCCTCCGCCCTTCAAGTTTGTTTTTTTTTCTTTCTTTCTTCCTTTCTTCCAACTTCTCCTGCTTGCTTTCTTCTCTCTCCAGCCTCCACTTACTGGAAATGCAAGCTCTTGGCGCATGAATGGCAGGGAGGCGGGGAGGCGCCAGGACAAAGGGAAGGCTTTGTCTGGCGGTGAATTTAGAAGCACGTGGGTGGCGGGGAGCTCTCAGACTTCATCCGCCCGTCACGAAGCTTGCCTTGTGCCGGCAGAGAAGGGGAGACGCGTTCAATCCTCTGGCTGTGCCTGGGCCCCAAGTTACGGGGCTGGGTAGAGAGCCCCAGCAGGCAGCCCCTCGTGGGAGCGGCCCCTCGTGGGAGCAGGGCACAGGGGCGGCAGGCTGCTGGTTGTGGGGAGGGATGTTCCTATTTTAGAGCAGTGAGCCCGCCTGGGGCGTGATGCCAGCCCGTGTGACTGGGGCTCAGCTCCTCATGATCCGTGACCTCTTACTCCACTGGCGCTGTTTCCTCAAAGTTGGGGACACTGACCCTTCCCCCTCACCCCACCAAGATAAAACCCAAGGAGAGACCGTCTCAGCCCTGACCCCCTCGGCTCCGCCCCCTCTTCCCGGGCATCACCCTCGTCAGCGTCAGCATCAGAGCAAAGCACACCTTTCTCCATCGCCACCTGCGTGCCAGCCGCCGTCCAGTCGCTTATACAATGAAAAGAGGGCCCGCACGGCAGGCGCTCGCTCGAAATTATTTGCCAGCGACTCCAGTTTTCTGCTTGGTGGATACCTTGTTGGGCAAGAGGACAGCTGGGCCCCAGCTGTGTCGTCTGTCGAGGGCAGATAAAGGTAGTGCTCTCTGCAGAGGGTCGGTGGAGGTTTAAAGGCGTGGAAGCTCTTAAAATGCCTGGAGGGGTCACGGTGCTGGCAGAGCGCTCACCCGTGTAGAGCGGGTCAGTGGGCGGTAGCGTGATGCTGGAGAAGGGACACATTTGGCGTCGCAAACATGGTCCCTCGCGGGCAGCAACTCACCCTGCATGCCCCACGAGCGTCCTCCGAACACTCCAAAAACCGAACGCTGCATTTCCTCGTTTTTTAAAAAAATGCTAAAAATTAAAATTAGTTTTATGTATTCATTTTTTTCTTTTTACAGCTGCACCTGGGGCGTATGGAGGTTCCCAGGCCAGGGGTCGAGTCAGACCTGCAGCTGCGCGTCTACACCGCAGCCCCAGCAACACCAGATCCGAGCCTCATCGTCCACCCGTGCCGCAGCTGAGAGCAACGCCGGACCCTTAGCCCACGGAGGGAGGCCAGGGGTCGAACCCGAATCCTCGTGGACACTGTGTCGGGTCCTTAACCCGCTGAGCCACAGCAGGAACCACCCTTTCATCGTTTTTACTGCCACAGTAAAGTTGGCTTTCCTTCCGTACTCTGCATCCCACCCAGGAGCATCGGCAGCCGCTCATGATACCCGCTGATACTTTCCGCTCTTCTTCCCTACCCCCACCCATCCCTGTCCAGAGGGACCAGGTACCGTTGCTTTGGCTCCTAAGCGTCTACAGGCAGGCTGCCTGCTGCCCTCCTGCCTGCCCAGCCTCTGCCAGGACCCCTGCTCTCCCTTGGAGCCGTGAACTTGCCTCTCCCTTGGGCTCTTGGCCTCCGCCTCCCCTCTTCCAGGCTGCCCTCCACCCTGGTAGCCCGAGGGGTCTTTCTGAGTCCCCCATCTAGCCTTTAACTCTCCCCTGAACATCCTTCAGTGAAAACATCGGACGGGTCAGCCTAGAGCTGAGTGCCTGGCAGCTTTGTCCTGCACCCGCCTGGGCCCTGAGCATGGAGAGGGGCTGAAAACATGCGCCAACAGCCCACTCTTTGTACATTCACTGGATGAATGCCTCTCTTCTCGTTCGCTTTCTCCGGGCCCCGTGCTGTGCTGGGCACATGCCCACCGGTTTGTTAATCTATCTGGGAGGGAAGTGTCATCGCTCCATTTTGCACCAGAGAAACTGCAGCCCAGAGAGGCTCATGGGCTGGCCAAGGCCACACAGCTCATCTGGCAGGGGGCGGGGGGGTGGGGCTGGTCTCTGAGGCCAAAGACCCCATCCCTTCACCACCATGGGCAACACACACAGGCCGTGGAGGGACCAGGGGGCCTGCAGCTTCTGGCCCCTGTCTGGAAAAACAGTGTGGGCTGGTGTGTGTGAGCTGCCTTGGGACCAGGCCACGAGGAACAGAGCTGGGGTTGCAGGCAAATACCGTGTCTGGATCTGGTGCAAGGCAGAGAATAGCATGGGCCAGGGGCGAAGAGCATGAGCTGAGCCGCGTACGGGTGGATTCTGCACCCACTGAGAACCAGATGCCCTGTGCCAGGCGACAGAGATGGGTCCAGGGTCAAGGTGGAGGGGGCAGCCGGAGATGACGAGGGTAAGGGTGCCTGAGGGGCACCAGCCTCACGGCCGAGTCGGATGCATTGAGGACAGTAAGCGACAAAGACGGTGCAGAGCCCCGAGGCTTGCCCACCCTTCTCCCCTTCCGAGTCCTCCGGGAACCATCCCTCTGTGGCTGCCATCCTGCTACTTACTCCTTTCGCTGCCAGCACAGGTTCACCTTTCGGGAAGCCGTCCCGACCCCTCTCGGCAGGCACAACCAGCCCCTCTGGGGTCACCCCCCCGCCCCCAACCCAGACTCTCTGGGCCCGATCCGTGTTCGCCGGGTGATGGGCAGGAAAGCAGAGCTCCAGCTTCCACGTCCGGCCCCGCCGCCTCTCGCCGGGCCTTTGCGAGCCTCTACCTGGGCTGGGCCTCCTGGTCTCTTGGGTCCAGCGAGGGCTGGGTGGATCCGGAGGGCCCTGTCCAGCAGCACCGAGGCCTGTGACGTGACAGCAGCGGGAGAGGACACGGAGGAAGGCTTTCCGCTCCCCTCTCCGCCGTCAAACGCCTTGCTTTTTACACGAGTCGCCACTTAGGAGCTGGTGTCGGGCGGTGGGCGGTCAGCGCTGGGGTTCAGAATCCAAGGACGGCCCCTCCCTTGCCTCTCCCTCAGCCGTGTGGCCTGCGGCCCGGTGCCGCCAGGAAGACACCAGCCATCCCTGGGGACGAGGACAGACTTGGATTGTTAGGGCCATATGAAAATTCACTGTCATGCCATCTCCTCTGTGTGATTTCCCAGAGCGCTCTGAAGGCTTTGTGTCTTTGCTTCTGCCGGTCCCTTCACTCTGTGAGCACCATTCGCGCACCTGCTCTGCATCAGGTCCAGGGCCGGATCCCGGTAACCCTGGGGACCAGGCGGGCTGCGGTGCTCTTGTCTTCTGGGAGGGGCTGGGAACTTGGATGCCCTGTGCCCTCCTGCCCATCGCAGGCCCCATCTAACCCCCACGTGGGCTCTCTGGAGGAGATGCTGCCAAGGCTCCACTCGGCCCTGAGTTTCTCAGACGCCCCACTTTCTTTGTGATCTGTGGGCCCTCGCGCCTCTTCACCAATATGCTCGGCCCCTGGAAGAAGCTTCCACCCACCCCATTTGATCCCCTGAATGGAGCTCTAGGCTATGGAAGCTGCCCTCTCGCCCCGCCGTCCCCCACCCCCGCCAACCTCCCACCTGTAGGATCTAAGTGCCCGGAATCCTGGCTTCCCGCCCATGCTGCCCACATCCCACTTGGGAGCCTTCCCCAGATAATCAGGACCATTAGGGCCTCCTAATGCCACCTGACCTCGGGCCTGTGATGGGCCCCGCGCCGGCTGTCCATGCATTATTAACGCGCAGAGAGCAGAGGGAGCCACTCGGATGTATTACACGCTGGCGTCCCCGTGCATTAGTTTGTAGCGTTGGTAGCATCCCTCTGGTGCCCAGAGATGCCTCCTTCCCAGATCGGCCCCGGGAGTGAGTGCTGATGGGGGAGCTGGCCTTTCTGGGTGCGGGGCACCTGCAGCAGCGGGAAACCGGCACTGACGCCAGGACACGAGACGGCACAGGCCTGGCATGTCCAGGTCAGGGAGGCGAGCAGGTGGAGGGTGAGCTCATCTCCTCCTCAGCTCTGCAGGGAAGGAGGGAAGAGGCTGCAGGAGGGAAGCAGCCTGTTCAATCTCACGGCGAGAAAGGACAGAGGCCCAGGCTCCTGGTGCGCCCCCCACATCGAGCCCCCCTTGAGCGGAGCCTCGTTGGTTTCTGAGCCTTAGACCAGGCCTCCCCGAGTGGACAGAGGGGCTCTCTGGGCAGGGGGCCTTCCTCATCTCCTGAGGGGTCCCACAGAAGGCAAGGTGAACACCCCCTACTCTGCTTCTGCGTCTTCCAGAGCCAGTTGGCTGTGCTCCCTCTCTTGACCTTCGTGTCTTCATCTGCAGAAGAGGCACAAAAATCCCTACCTCCCCGCCTCCTTCCTCAGGCAGGCGCGAGGCTGCAGAGGGCTGAGACAGAGGCTCACACACCATGTGATCACGTGTCAAAAGCAACCACACACCTCCTTCTTCCATATCTCCAGTGTCTTGCATCTTTGGATGCAGAATCAGATATCCAGCTGGCTGCCCTATAGTTGTATTGAAATAAAAATAGGGAGTTCCTGCTGTGACTCAGTGGGTCAAGAACCCGCAGTGTCTGTGAGGATGTGTTTGATCCCTGGCCTCGCTCAGTGGGCTAAGGATCTGGCGTTGCCGCAAGCTGTGGTGTTGTTCACAGATGGGGCTTGGATCCAGCACTGCTGTGGCTGTGGTGTAGACCGCAGCTGCAGCTCCGATTTGACCCCTAGCCCGGGAACTTCCATAAATCACAGGTGTGGCCGTAAAAATTTTTTAAATACTAGAAATTAAAGAAAAAGAGACAGAAATAAAAAGAGGAATGGGGGTGGTGACTGGGAGACTCTGAGGATGGTAACAATTCAGGAGGCCCTGGGCTCGAGCCCGGACCTGCCTCTTACAAGCTAGTGACCTCGGCCACAACCTCTCTTCTCCCTTTAGTCTCAGTTTTTCCTTCTGTCAAATGAGTAGGGAGTTGGGAGGGGAGAAAATTAGAATTGCTCTGAAAACATTCCAACTTAAAAGTCACTGGGGGCTCCTTTAGACTAAAAGGTAAATGACTAATATCTGGGGTGTTTTTTGGTTGGTGGGTTGGTTGGTTGGTTTTTTTGTGTGTTTGTTTGTTTTTGCCACACCTACAGCATCTAGAATTTCCCGGGCCAGGGATTGAGTACGAGCCGCAGCTGCGACCTGTGCCACAGTTGCAGCATCGCCGGATGGTTAACCCACTGCACCAGGCCAGGAATCAAACCTGGGCCTCCGAAGCTACCTAAGCTGATGCAGTTGGATTCCTAACCCACTGTGCCACAGTGGGAACTCCAATCAGGTCCCTTTCTAATGGCACATTTGGGAAGGGGGTTCGGAGTCCTGGGGAGCACACGGTTCCCAGAGGTAGAAGTGAGGGGTGAGCTTGGCCCATCTGCTCCTCGGTCCCGAGGGCTCCGTTTCTTCCCCACGTTGCAGATGAGTGAGCTGATGTGTCGAAAGTGGCGCTGCCTCCGGTCACAGAGCCAGGGCGAGGACAGAACAGGCCCAGGACCTCCCTGTCCCTCCAGGGTCATGTAGGAAGGCAATGGGCAAGGAAGGGGCCCCCAGGGGCCGATCCCTTCTCTGGGCTCTTCGTGGGTCCCTCGGGACCTCATTTTGTTCCCTCAACCCTCCTGGGAGGTGGCTCTAGTTATCAATTCCATTTCACAGACCCCGATGGCTTGGGCAAGTGAGCAGAAGCCCTGGGACGATGGGGCCGGTGGTCTGATGCCTGGTTGTCCCTGGATGGCTGTGGGGCGGGGGCACGTGGCCGCATGGCCTGGGTGGCCCCCGGGCGGTACCGGAGGCTGTGACTGAGAGTGAGACGACAGACACTCGGAGGCAGGTGACACGGCCCCGGCTTGGCAGCTGTCCTCTATGCAAACCAGGCCTTCAGCCCCGAACAAGGGCGAGGCAGAGAAACCCCCCGCCTTCCCCTCCCCGTGACCCCAGCCTGTGCCTCGTGACACCCTCCCCGCAGCAGCTGCCCCCTTCTAGGCCTGGAATCTCAGGCCAGAGGCGGGTTCACGGGAGCCCCGTGCACCCCGGGGGAGTTCCCCAGGCCCATCTGGAGGCGGCCGCAGCCCCGCCGGGGTCTGGCCGGAGGCACCAGCCCTAGCAGCCGCTCTGCACCAGGCCGACCACACCGCCTGTCACTGCTGGGTCCCAGCACGTCACCCTCTGCCCTGCCTCTGGGCCTTTGCTCCTGCAGTGCCCATTGCTGGACCCTCCCCCACCCAGCCGCTGTTCTGAGACTTTGTTTCGTTTGGTTTTGGTTTTGGGGTTTTTTGGCCGCACCCTCAGCATATGGAGGTTCCCAGGCTAGGGGTGGAATTGGAGCTGTAGCTGCTGGCCTACACCACGGCCACAGCAGCACGGGATCCAGGCTGCATCTGCAACCTATACCACAGCTCACGGCAATGCTGGATCCTTAACCCCCTGAGTGAGGCCAGGGATCGAACCCACGTCTTCATGGATCCTAGTCAGTTCATTACTGCTGAGCCACAATGGGAACTCCTTCCTGTTCTGACACTTTGGCGGAGCCAGCTGTAGCCCAGCGTGCCTAGGCCCCATGTCACCTGTCACCAATCGCAGTACTACCTGGGATTCTTGTCCAGTGCCTGGATCCCCACCAGCCTGGGCCCTGCCCCGCTGAGGCTGAGAGATTTGTGCCTTGGCTCTGGGTGGGGAGGGGGGGCGCACAGTCTCATTGAATCCTCACCACCCCGGAGGGGAAGGCATGCTTCTCGTTCTCACTTTGTAGGTGATGAAGGGTGCTCAGAGACGTCAAGTCACTGGCCCAAGGTAACACAGCTCCCAAGTAGAAGGGTCGGGATGAGGAGCTGGGAGTCCCTCTGCAGAACCCACATTGGGAAGAAGACTGGCCCTTCTCAGTCTTTTATTCCCAGAGCCCACAGAGCATGGAGTAATTAAGGACCAAGAGGCGTCAGATGAAGTCAGATAAAGAATGAGAGGGCGGCGGCTCCTCCCGTGTCCACCCCGTGGCCCTGGGCCCAGCTGCTCCCCGCCTCCCTCCTGCTCCCCCAGGCACAGGCGGTCCCCGTGCCGATCTCCCCGCACTAGACCTCAGCTTGGTTCGGGAAGTCCTCCCCGCAGTGCTGTGGCCTCGGGCGGCTATACCCATTTCCGAGAGAGGAAACAGGCCCGTGATGCCCCCGAGGCACCCAGCAGGACACGGCCGGCCCCGCCTCCAGCCCGGGGCTCTGGGCTCTGGGTTGGCGCCCCTTCTCCAGGCTGACTGGGGGAGGCCTTCCTTCCCAAAGGCGCCAGCTGCCTCTGGCCTGAGGGGACGACGAGGTGACAGCCCAGTGGGTCAGCTGGCCTCCCTCCCCCGTGGCTGAGAAGAGAGGAAACACCAGGCTGTGGGGGATTCCTCGGGGGCGCCACGCCCCCCGGCCACTTCCTCTGGACACTCTCGTTTTCTTTGTCACTTGTTTTAGTTTCTGCTTTTCTTCCCTCGTTCCTTTTTTTCGAGGTCACTTTCATTTCCGTCTGTCAGTGTCTCCCCACCCCACCCCCCACCGGTCCTTTGGGCTCGGCTGGCTGCCCCCCCCCCTTGGGATCCCCATTCCGCAGTGGCATCGCCGAGGCGGCTCTCAGATGTCCGGAGACGCGAGGCCAGGGTGGCGCATCCCCCAGGCTCTCTGCTGGGCCTCAGCGGGCAATGGCAGTGAGACTATCCACCTCGGAGGGAGGCGAGGAGAGAGGAGCGGCCGCGGGCGCGGGCGGGCCGCGGGCGGGCCTCCATCTAGAGAAACTCAGTAGATTCCGGGCCTGTGTCTCCGGGGTCTGCCTCTGCGCGCAGCCCCCTGTGACTGCGGACGTCCGTCCCACCGCGTCTTCACTGGGTCCCACATCTGGCCAGAGGCAGAAATGACCATGCACAAGCCACTAAGGGCTGCACAGAGGAAGGTCTGAGAAAGGACGGGCGTACATCCAGGGTTGCCCTCTAAGGCAGCACAGCCCTCTGCCCAACGCAGCACCCCCTCCATCCTGCCCAGAACACAGGCCTCCTTTCTCGCCAGCTGCCTGTGGCAAGGAGCTTGGTACTGCCCAGAGCAGCCCATCCGTAGCCAGACAACTCTGCTACCTAGAAAGTTCTGTCTTCCGGGGAGCAGAGGCCCGCCCTTCTCTCCTTCCACCTCCACCTTTGGCCGACCCCAAAGGGACCACTCTCCTCCCCCTCGTTCCAGATGTTTGAACAGTACCCTTGGGCTGCTCCAGTTTTTGCCCTCAAATCTCTCTGCCCCAGCCTGAGAGGTAGATGGCAGAGTGGTAAGATCTTGGCCCCTAGAACTCAACCCCCCAAGTTCGAACTGGCGTGGCCTCTTGCCACCTATGTGACGCTGTGCCTTCGATGCCCCAAAGGGCAGCCGTGGGACCTAGGTGAGAGGATGTGTGAGGTGCCGGCGTATTAAAACTGCCTGCTAGACATCATCCGCCACCATTTTTGTTGTTTAAGACCTTAACATCCACAAATTCTTAACAGCCACTCAAAGGATAGTGTCCTAGACAGCTTCTCAGTGTGTCGTCTGCGGAGTTCTGCCCGGCCATTTCCCTCTTACAACTCGGAGAAGGTGTCTTGATTCCTTGAGGCAGCCCCTCGGCAAAGGAAGAGCCATGGCTTGGGAATGAGCCCTGTGTTCACATTCTAGCCCCCCGCTGGGCCTGATTTGCCCAGGTAGCGCCTGGGCCTAAGCACGAAGACATGAGAAGAAACAGGATGGGCTCTAAAATATGATCGGAGTGCATGTTTAAGTTAATGTGTTCAAATGCGGTTAACTGTTTGGTTTAGTGTTTTTAACAAGGGGCCTACCCTTGGGGGTTCCGGGGCTTGGCCTTGCCAAGGTTCCTGACTATAGGCAATAGTTACTCAGAGATCAGAGCTGACGGTTAATCTTATGAGTTACTCGTTGCATGTAATTTCAAAAGCAAAATTATTAAAAAAAATTTTCAGTCGAAGAAAGCATTTAGAACAGGACATGTTTTATGTAATGTGGGAGATGGCCTCCAAAATTATCAGCATATAGGTCTTAAAATGGCCCCGAGACAGGTCATTTTGTCTCTGAGTTACTAGCTCCTCACTTGCAAGATGGGGACAAGACGCCTGCCTCACTGAGCCTCCCCCTCTCTAGGACTGCCCGCCTGTCTTTTGGGGACTGTTGGAGAAGGGACAGAGCACCGATGACCCTGGCTTCCCAGCAGTTTCCATACTGGGAAGCGGATGCATTTGCTTTATTTGCTGGTCCCATGCATCAGGCTCTTTCATCCCCGCTGCCACCCATCCTACCTGAAAGGGAGTAGCACCGTGGGCTGCAGGTCATAGCTTGGGCTTTGGATGGCTCTCAGGGATTCTCAGTTATCCCTTTGCTGCTGTGAGTCCACACAAGCCCTGGAAGGGCCAGCATCTTTCGCTGGCCAGAGCAGAATTCAGCAAGAAGACGCACCTGCTCCCTCACCTCTCAACCACTTTTCCTTGTAAGGAACCGCCGTCCCCTCACCTTTGTAACTGGGAGAGGCTCGTGGCTGGGGCAGGGAGAAGCCAGCTGGATGCATGGTGCAGGGTTAGAGGCCCAGCAGCCTCTCTGTCCATCCTTGGCCCAAGGATGCTAATCACTGCCTGAGAGGGGCTCTTTCATGCGCCCCTTCTGTCCCAGGGGGGGCTGTTTGCCTACAAAGAAGGCAGAAAACGTGCCCTCCTGGGCTCTAGTCCCGCCTTTCTCACCCCCCTGCTGCGGGACTTTGGACAAGTCACTTGGCTGCTCTGAACCTCAGTTTCCTCTTCTGTCAACGGCAGAAACAAAGAGCTGGCCCACCCCTTCCTGGGTTGCTGTGGGCTTGTGAGTGAGAAGCCTTAGCAGATCTGCGCTGTGAAGGGGCAGGGGGAGATGCCAGCCTTCTTCTCTGTCTGGAGGTCAGAGCCCACCTAGCGTCCCTCGCGGCTTCTGGCATCTCCAGCTCCACTTCCACCCCAGCCTGGCCCAGGCCTGGGGCCGCCCCCCTTCACGGAGCATATCTGCCCCTGGGATGGGGCGTGTGGTCTCAGACGAGACCCAGTGGGTGACCTCAATGCCGACCAGGTGTCAGCGCCTCTATCGACACCTCGCGACGCCAGCAGCCTCCCCCTTGCCCCACAGAGACTGTGTCTTTAAAAGCAAAAGAAAACAGAATTGAAGAATCACCAGGGAAAAAAGTACATCTCAGACTGCAGACAGAAAGAGTCCCTTCTGCCCTTCTCTCCTCACCGCCTGGACACGGCCGTCATCAAAGACATTCGTTAAACCAGAGAAGGTCTTTGCAGGGATCCTGTGTAACCCGGGCTTTGCTGCTGGTCTATATTTACCAACTGAAACCAGAGAGGTTAAGCGGCTTGCCCAGGTTTGCGCAGGGCATGTGCGTGAGGGCTGGGGCTGGGGCTCTGACCTCTAAATCTTTGTGCAGAAGCAGATGCCTGGCCTCACCCATTACCCGCTTCCGGACCCTGACACCCACTCAGAGGAGGTTGCCCTCTCTCCACTGTGTCTCTGAAAAGGGCCGGGGAGGGCAGGTGCGGCTGGGTATTGAAGACCAACTGTACGTGTGATAAGCTGTGAGTCTCTCTGCTCTCAGGCCCTCAGTTCTCCTATCTGCCGAAGGCTCTTTTGTTTTTTTGTTTGTTTGTTTGTTTGTCTTTTTAGGGCCGCACCCTTGGCATATGGAAGTTTCCAGGCTAGGGGTCAAACCGGAGCTCCAGCTGCCGGCCTACGCCACAGCCACAGCAGTGCCAGATCCGAGCCACGTCTGCCACCTACACCACAGCTCACCGGATCCTTAACCCACGGAGCGAGGCCAGGGCGTCCTCATGGGTGCTAGCTGGGTTTTTTAGCGCTGAATCACAGCGGGAAGTCCTGCAGAAGGCGCTTCTCCAGTGAGCAGATGTGTTCCCTTTAGTCGACAGCAGTTGGGCCTCGGGAACAAAAGCCCCTCCCCTTGCTCCTTCGGTCCCAGGCCTTGCACGAGAAGGCAGCCCCTTTCTCTCAGGGGAACCAGCCTCCCCCGCCCCAGCAGCTGTTCTCAGAGGACCATCGAGTGAGCAGGGTGTCTGGGGGAGGTGAGAGTGTATGGAATTATCCCGAAGCTGCCTTTGCGGTCAGCACGCTTGTTACCTAGACTTTGTGTTTGTGCTGTAAACTGAAGGTGCTCCCCCCACATTCCTGTGTTGAAACCCAGTAAATGTGATGCTATTCGGAAGTGGGGCCTTTGGAAGGCGACTAGGTCATGAGACTGGAGCCCTCATAAGCCAGATTAGTGCCCCTTGTGAAAGAGACCCAGGAGTTCCCATGGGACTCAGCAGGTTAAGAACCTGACACAGCGTCCATGAGGACGTGGGTCTGATTCCTGGCCTCGCTCAGATCTGTCATTGCTGCATACAAGTTGTAGAGGCGGCTCGGATCTGGAGTTGCTGTGGCTGTGCCGTAGGCCGGCAGCTGCAGCTCCAATTTGACCCCTAGCCTGGGAAGTTCCACGTGCCATGGGTGGGGCCGTAAAAAGAACAAAAAATGGTTGAAATGGTGCGTTTGATGTTTATTGATAGTTTACCATGATTAAAAAAAGGAAGGAGAAAGAGGGGGAACAGGGACACAGCTTCCTTTTCACTGTCTGTCTTCTTTTGCACTGCCTGACTTTTTGAATATCACATGCATGTATTATAAAATTGCCTGTGGCGCAGGCCAGCAGCTGCAGCTCCGACGGGACCCCTGGCCGGGGAGCTTCCACATGCCGCAGGTACGGCTGTTAAAAGAGAGCGTCCCGGCCCTTTCGCCGCCATCTGAGGGCACAAAGAGAAAACCACCGTCTCTGAGCCGCAGGTGGATCCTCACTCATCACTGCATCTGCAAGCTCCTTGACCTTGGACTTCGCAGCCTCCAGGACTGTGAGAAGTAAATTTCTGGTGTTTCTGGTGTTCACCTGGTCTGCGGATTTCTCTTGTGGTGGTCCGGATAGGTTAAAACAGTTTGCCTTCTTGGAGGAGCTTGGGAAGGGGACGGTGGTGGTGCAAGGCACCCCCGAGCCACAAGGTGATGCCCCCCCTGCAAACCCGGAGAGGACTATTGATGTCTGGGCTGCCCCAAGGCTGTTGTGACCCCAGGAGAAGCTAAAGGCTCTGTTCTCTGGCCTTTAGCCAGAGATGACAGCGGCATCTGAAGAAGTGGGCAAAGCGGCTCGCTCTCCATCTCCAAAGCCAAGCTGCTGGACCTCCAGAAGGGCCAGGTACTCGCTGGCCATTCACCCTTTGGCGTGAACGACCGAATCAGACGGCTTCCCCACCCGGACCAGGAGAAACCTGTAGGAATGCTTCCCCTCTTGTTCCGAGAGCTGTGCCGAGATGTTCCACGGCTGAACTAAATTGATATCTGTCGCTCCCCAATGTATATGCACGAAAAAGCGCTACTACTAAGAGTGATCTCGATTTGACATTTTCCTCCCATTGCCGTTCCTTAAGCTCCTGGCACCTGCTTGACTCCTAATGCGTGCGCACAAGCAATAAAATGAAAGGTACGGTGGCAAACAAATATTAATGAGCATATGATCAGAATCATCCGATGCTGCTGAGTTTCTCGGCCTATTTCTTATGGTGGGTGTGCGCGCGTGGGTTATGATTTTATGGCGTGGGCGCATTTTCTGCTAGTAAAATTGTTCCCGGTTCATGGGATGGAGCGGAAGTTTAGTGTTTCACGGAGCTCCCCCAAGAATTCCATAACTTCCGGTTTCGGCACTGGGATGAGAGTGGCGATGGTGGCGAAGAGAAGAGGGGGCCCCGGAAGAGACGGGATGCGCCAGACTCGGGCTTCAGCGCTGACACACCCTCCACCCCGTTCAAGGCAGTCGGGTCCTGGCGACTCAGGATCTTTCAAGTCTGTCCCCTCCCTCCCTCCCTCCACCACTGCTAACAACCCCATCTTACTGGGATTTTTGTAGCTGCTTCTAACTGCCCCCTCTGTGCGCCTCCCGCCTGTTCTCCACAGGGCAACAGGGCGGTCTTTCAAATCTGGTTGCATCGCCGCTTGCATGAATCCTTTCGTGGCTCCCTATGGCCTCCGGGGTTAAATGCCACATTCCTTTCCAGTGACTTGCAGGGGCCAGGGGATCTCATCCCACCCTTTCCACCTCCCTGCCGTACCCACCCCTAGAGGGGGGTACAGCCGTGTGCCTCTGGGCTTTTGCAAACGTGGGTCCCTCTTCCTAGAAAGCTCCGGACTTAACCTCGTCCTCCCCGCCGGCAGGTACACGGATGTCCGGCAACGTCCTCGAGTTAGTCTGAAACGAATTCCTCCCAAACACCCAGATCTCACTTGAGCTGCCCCTTCTAGAAAGCGACCTGATTGCCTCCCAACCCCTGAGGTTGCCCACCCACCCAGGGCGCTGCCGGGCGCCCTGGACTCACCCCAGGCTAGTATTTGTCACAGTGCTGTTGTCCTCTTTCTCATCGGTCTCCCGCAACGGGCTGTGAGGCCCTCGAGGGTGGGGACTGTCCTGCCGTCCCCCTGCCGCCACGTTAGGGAGTCTCGGTGAATATCTGCTGGAAGTGAAAGGAAGCAAGGACAAAGCAGAAGGAGGTCGTTTGTTCGGCCAGAGTCTCAGGGTCCAGCGAGGGCCCGCCTGAGCACCTGCGAGCAATTCACGTCAGCTCACCAGCTATTTCACAAGCACCGGCTACACCCCAGGCTGTGCGAGGAGCCGGAGAGGTTACAAAGTGGTAGGACAGGGGCTCGGCTCGGGAGGGGGTTGAGACAAGCCTACCGAGGGGCGGGGGGCAGAGCAGACTGTGTGCATCCTGCAAAGGACACGCGTGCACACCCCCAGAGCCCTGGGACCTGGCAGCTGGAGGAAGGGGACCCAACTGGGACAGGGTGGGGCGGGGGCTCCTCCCATGGGGGGCGTTCTCTGCTGGCCTCATTAGTCTTCAGGGGTGATGGGGTTTCTTCCCAGTTGAGTCCAGGTCAGGCATGACTCCCTCTGCCTCGCTGCTGCCCAATGCGCAGCCCTGTTAGGGAACAGACTTCCTGGTATCAAGACGCCGCCAAGTGTAGGGTGGGGAGCGTGAACTTGGAGCCAAGTGCCTGGGTTCTGAGCCCAGCTCCGTGCCTGTGAGCCGAGTAGTTGTGACGGGAACCTCAGTTTCCCCATCTGCGTAATGGCCATGGCCACCATCCCCCCTTCACGGTGTCCCTGCGGGTGTTAAGTGTGTAAACATAGGCAGAAGCAGAGCTGGGAGGTCCCGCTGTGGCGCAGCAAGTATGAATCCGACCAGTATCCATGAGGATTCAGGTTCGATCCCTGGCCTCGCTCAGTGGGTCGGGGATCTAGAGTTGTGGTGAACTGTGGTGTAGGTCGCAGGTGCGGCTTGGATCCCACGTGGCTGCGGCTGTGGCTGTGGCAGGCAGCTGTAGTTCCGATTTGACTCCTAGCCTGGGAACTTCCATAGGCTGTGGGAGCGACCCTAAGAAGCAACAAACAAACAAACACACCAAAACAGAGCTGCGCCTGGCTCTGTATCTGGTTATATCTGTCTTCACCGCTGGCATTGCTAATCAGCCTGTGTGCACCTACAGCTCTTATTCTAGTGCATGAGCTTTTTAAATTGTCGTAAGAACGTTCAGCATGAGATCCACCCTTTTAACAAAGTTGTTGTTCTTTTGTTTTGTTTGTTTGTTTGTTTTTTGTGTTGTTTTTTTGTTTTGTCTTTTTGCCTTTTCTAGGGCGGCTCCTGCGGCATATGGAGGTTCCCAGGCTAGGGGTCGAATCAGAGCTACAGCTGCCGGCCTGCACCACAGCCACAGCCACGCCAGATCGGAGCCGTGTCTGCGACCTACACCACAGCTCACGGCAACGCCGGATCCTTAACCCACGGAGCGAGGCCAGGGCTGGAACCCGCAACCTCATGGTTCCTCGTCGGATTCGTTTCCGCTGTGCTGTGATGGGCACGCCCCTTCTAACAAAGTTTTGAGTGTGCAGGACAGTCTTGCTAATAACAGGCACGATGTTACAGAGCAAATCTCTAGGGTGTGTTCCCTCTGTGTGACTGAAACTGTATTGAAACTCACTGAAATAGCAAGCAACTCCCCACTTCTCCCATCCCTCACCCCCGGGGACCACCATTCTGCGCTGTTTCTGGGTCTGAGTATTTTGGGTGCCTCATGTGTGCGTGGAGCCCTACCGTGTTGGCTCATCTGGGCCTGGCTTCCTTCACTGAGCCTGATAACCTCCAGGTTGACCCACGTCGTTGCCCGGGGCAGGTCTCCCTCTCTTTGGGGGCTGAGTAATGTCTCATTGGAGGTGTGGACCCCATTTTCTCTACCCTTCACCCGTCCGTGGACATTGAGGCTGTTTCCACATCTTGACTGTGGTGATGAAAGCTGCGGTGAACATGGGAGTGGGATACCGCTTTGAGGTCCTGCTTTCAACTTTTTGGGATACACACCCAGAAGGAGACTTGCCGGGTCATAGGGGGATTCTGATAAACTGCCCCACCGTTTTCCCAGAGTGGCCTTGCCATTTCGCGTCCCCACTACCAGTGTCAAGGGTTTCGCTTTCTCTGCTCATCGGCTTCCTCGCCTCCCTCTGGTTCTGCCTGTGGATCCCTCGACACTTGGCAAAGGCGGTGCCCTTACTAGGCTTTGCTTTGCAAAGGTGGCATAGTCATAATAATACATATTAGCTAATAATGGTAAATACATATAATAATAAATACATAGGACATTACTGTTGTCAGTATTGTTATTATTCACTGCTTGAACTGGGTGAGCCCGGACTGGATGAACACCTTCTTTTCGCGGGTGCACTCACAGCTTTTCCACGCGTGATTCTAGTGGAGAAAACAGCAACACCCCTCTTAGCCTGTAGGAGTCGCTCTCTGGCGCCTGGGAGCAGCCCTAGGGGTCTGCTCGGAGGCGGCGTTTTGCAAGCTCCTCAGGTTCAGTGTGCTGCTCTGGGGATGAAATTCCCTAGCTGCTCTGGAGACATTTCAGCATCCAGGACACAGGGGGGCGGCCTGGGGGGATGTTTGAGGGTGGACAGCAGTGGCCTGGGAAGGTCCAAGGTGGCTTGGAAGGGATACTTGGCTGAAACCAGGGCTGGACTCTGCTGTCTCAGAGAGGCTGGGCTTCTGGCGGGGCGGGTGGGGCTGGGCCCCAGCCAGCCTCCAAAGTCTGAGTCCTTTTCGGCCAGGAATAGATTGCTTCCTGCCTTCGCTTCTACCCTAAAGGATGCTTGGGAATTGGTATGGAGCTACTCTGCATACCGGTGGTGGCTGCCCCAGCCTGGTGGCCTGAGCCAAGAGGCAGCCTGGCCTGATGGAAAGGACTTGGGGTTTGGGAGTCGCACGGTCCTGGGTTCCGCTCCTGGCTCCGCACCTTAACCAGGGGTGAGACTTGGGCGGTGGGGAAAGACAGGGCACGTCTCCAAGGTTCGGCTCCCAGCATGGCCAGAGGGGAGTCGCCGTCCCACCTCAGGCTGCCGTGAGGGTGGGATGAAGCTTAGGGAGGAGTCTATGTGCCTCTCTCTTGTTCTTTCTTTTTAGGGCCGCACCTGCAACGTATGGAATTTCCCAGGCTAGGGGTCAAATCGGAGCTGCAACCGCCCGCCTATGCCACAGCCACAGCCATGCAGGATCCGAGCCTCGTCTGCAACCTACGCCACAGCTCATGGCAGCGCCAGGTCCCCGACCCACTAAGCGAGGCCAGGAACTGAACCCGCATTCTCATGGGTACGAGTTGGGTTCGTTTCAGCTGTGAGCCCCTCTCTTGAGTCTGGTCATGGCCTTGTCCTTCTCTGATGTTGGGGCTTTTGCCCCAGAAAGATGGATGTCCCAGGAAGCCCAAAGCTTTCAGACGAGCTGAGCCTTTCTGGTGGGGACAGGGAAGTGGACCACAACGCCTCCCGATCGCTGTGGGGCAGCGATGTCTGTCCTTTGGTCGGGAGCATCTGCCCTGGGGCGGTCTAGGACAGGGACACAGTCACTGATGGAAAAATTGTGGTACAGGAAGGCAAGCTGACGGACGGGAGGCTGCCTCGGTTTGGAGGGAGGTAAAGGAGGAGGTTAGAGGGAAACGGTCTCCTGGCTCCACCTCCCCCTCCCACCTTCCTTCCCACCCAGAAAAAGCCCGGGTCGTCCATGGAGCCTCCCTGTCATCCTGCACCCTGAAAGTCCCCACATGTGTGCCTGCGTCCTTTCGTCTTGTTTGGTTTTGCGTTCTGCATTGCTTTCCCATGTTGAGCAATGAAGTCTGTTTAGCCAAATCCTCCGCAAATCTTTAACCCTTAGACCAAACACTCCTTCTCCTCCTCTGCCAGGAAGCCCTCTGGGGTGTCTGGTTGCCCCTGTGCGCTACCATCCATGGCTGCGGCAGCGCATTCTGAGCCCTCTGCTGCAGCTGTCTGGTCTCGGCCCCTCACCGGACCAAGGGTGTGTTTCTTTTCAGTGTCACTTGGCCATGGACCCTTGCCCTCCCAAGCTTTGGGTCAGCCCGAGTCCCATTGAGGCTAGTTTCAGCCGTGCCAAGAGGGAGGGTGGAAACGCATCTCGATCCCTGGCTGGAATCCACTGGAAACGTCTTTGCTTCTCTTTGGTCTCAGCTCCCACTGCCCTGGGGTGGGTCAATTGGCTATAATTGCAGCACAAGCCTGTTTGTGTGTGTGGTGTGTGTGTGCACGCGCGCGCGCGCAAGACAGTGAGGCAGACAGGGACAGAGGTGGGAGGGCGGGAGGGAGGAGCAGGAGCAGGGTCGTGTCAGGCCGCACATGTTTCTGTTTCGAGGCGAGAGTGAAATGATCCTTCTTCTCCATCCGCGAACGTGCCAAGCAGACCCTCTGCAGGATGCTAAGCCCACGAGCTGGGACAGGCCAGCCGTTCTGATTCCAGCAGGGTCCAATCTCTGTCACCTCCAAAGACAAATGACAGTGCCAACCACAACTGCAAAGTATTGGGGGTATTTACCATGCTAAGCACTTTAAGATTATAATATCTGTAATTTTTGCAGGAACTATTTGAGGGAGATGCCATGTTAGTCCCGTTTTCTTCAGATGAGGAATGCAGGGTTCAGAGAGAGCCCATGCCACAGCAAGCACGGGGTGCAGGTCCATAGCCAGTCTGTCTGGCCCCCAAACCCATGCCCACAGACATCCTGTCAGCCCGGGAGCCTGGACCCCTGGGTACAAGGGCCTGGCTGTCCTGCTGGGTGTCGTATGTGGGACGTTCAGCGCACCAGGCCTCAGTCACGCCCTCTTGAACGTGGCCCGGATGCTGCTGAAGGGCCCTGCCAACTGTCATAGGCTGAGAAGCTGGTTCTGAAGTCTCCGACAGTAAGAGGCAAGCGTGTTCATTTCTGCGACTCCCCAATGCTGACCTCAGACTCTGGGTCCCGGATCCTGTGATCGCCTCCCGTTTTCACTAGAACGAGGCTCCATGAGGACACCCACTCCTGTCCATAGGAGTCCTGCTCGATCCCAGGGCCCAACACGCCAGCACCTGGCCTGTGGAAGGGCCTCAGAGTCAGTATCTGTTAGTTGAATGACTGACCCACCCCCAGTTCTGCCTCCCCCCACAGTCAGCAGGCAGTGCCCACACCCTGGCTGGAGTCCACGTCCTAAAATCTGGCCAGCTGCCCATAGCGTGATGGACAAGCCCTCGACCGGTAGGTAGGAAGCTTGCCCTCTAGCCCAGCGTGGCCACTCATCATGACTCTGGAGAAGTCACCTAATCTCTCCGAGCCTCTCCTTTCCCTAAGAGCTCTGGAAGGTCATTCCTGCCTCAGGACATTTGCATGTGCCGTTCCTTCTGCCTGAAGTTCTCTTCCCCATGATTTGTTGACTGTTGTCTCCATCCCCAGTTCGAATTTAAGCTCCAAGGGGGGTTTTGTTGATCCGATGCAGCGCTTAGAACCATGCTTGACACATCGTGATCAATAGTGTTTGTCGAAAGAGGGAGAGAGGGAGGGAGAAAAGGCAGAGGCCAAGCTTCATGGAGTCACGCTGGCCTTGAGACCTCTGCCCAAGTTCAGGTCCACAGATGCTGAGCCACCTGGGACAGTTCTCTGCCCATGGACCAACGCAGCCTGAACTCCCATGAGGTCCAGGTTGAAAACATACCCGTTTTCCATGACATGTTGCTTGAGCTCTGGTGTCCATAGCTGGCGCTCCCGCAGCCGGGGAAGAAGGAGGTTCCTATGCTTGAGAGGCAAGGAAAGGAACCAGGAATTAGATGTCTGACCTGGCATGGCTTCCTGAAACTGCTTTGCTCACTTCTCCCCATCCTGCCCCAGCCCTTCTCAGCTCCCCATACGTGCGTCCTCCCTGCCCAGAGGAGTGTGCAGATCCTCTGCCTGGACTGCATGGCTTTCCATGTCCTCGGCCTGCCCAGCTCTCCAGCCTGCGTTCTCCCAGCTCCCCTTCAGGAGGCCTCAGCTGCGGCAGGGCCCAGGAGCTGCTTTCCCCAGTGCACTGGAGCAGTCCCCTCCCTGAGCTCTGCTTGTGCTACACTGCCTGCCTGTAACGCGTGCCACTGCGCCTCCTCCAGCAAGCCCTCCTGGACCACACCGACCCGTGAGACCTCTCCCTCGGCTGGGCCTCCCCAGCTCTCCTGGACCCACCCTCTGCTAGGGGCTGCTTAGGAATCCATATGTAGCTACTTCGTATGTGGCAGGGGCCCCCAGCCTGCAGGAAGCAGGAATGGGAGAGAGTTGGTCCCCTTGTCTGTCCATCCTGGCCTGATCAAATGAGGTAACGGGCACAGGTGCCCCTGGAGAACTGTAAAGCCCTGTGGCGCCCTCGCTCCGGCTCCTTTATCTCTGGCCTTAACTCGTGCAGCAGCGTCTCCGTGGGCCTCCCTGCCTCCGGTTCACCCAGCCCATCTAGCTTTCCTGCCGAGCTAGACAGGGGTCCTTCTGAAACCCAGATCTGGTTGGTTCCCTTCTCCAGCGACCCCGCCTTGCCCGGAGGTTCCGGCTCAGCGGGCTTGTCCCTGCTCTCCGAGCCCCCATGCCCTCCCTCCTCCCTGCCTTCGTTCAAGTCATTCCTCTGCCCAGAACACCTGTCCTTCTGCCTCCCTCCTCATTCTCCTAGACACCCCCCCCCGCCGGCATTCTCTGACCCCTCCGGTCACATCCAGCTCACTGGGGGCCCTCCCCAGCTGTACCTCATTCCTCATTTATCTGCACCCGTGCCTCCGTGGCCTTCCAACCAGCTTCAGCAGAGAAGGGCTGAAGGAAAGCTTTCTCCTGGAGGGGAGTGCCAGCCACCGAAGATATTCCATGTGCCAAGCCCAGTGCTCTATACACTCCAGCTTATGGAGTTCCCATTGTGGCTCAATGGATTAGGACCCATGAGGATGCGGGTTTGATCCCTGGCCTGGCTCAGTCGGTTAAGGATCCGGCATTGCTGTGAGCTGTGGTGTAGGCCAGCAGCTGCAGCTCTGACTTGACCCCTAGCCTGGGAACTTCCATAGGCCACGGGTGTGGCCCTAAAAAGAAAAAAATAATATAAATAAATAAATAAATAAATAAATAAACTCCGTTTTATTGCGGCCCGGCCAGTCCTAGAAAAAACAAACAAAAAAATCCTGTCTTTTTCCTATGGGAGGACTGCGGCCCTGAGATGCTAAGTGCCTTTCTTGAGGTCACACAGCAGTACGTGACAGAACTGGCACATGGCCCCTGGTCGGGCTGATTTCACAGCTTCGCTCCGTGTTGCAGGACCAGGACAGAGGTAAAAATAACAGATCTCTTTCCAACATGTGACCGTTAACGAACCGCCCTGGGGCTCTGCTCGCCTGTGTGCTGTCTGGTTCTTCGCGTCTCCCTCGGGGCTTCCCTCTCAGCCTTGACAAGCAGCTGGCTAGGGCGCGAGGGGCCGTGGTCCCCAGCCACCCGCCCGTCCCGCGTCAGGCCTGCAGGTCACGAGGCGCCAGGCTCCAGGTCAAGGGCAGATCTCGTGCTTCCCTCCAGGACCCTGCAGAGCGCCAGGGCCACCCTGTGCCCACAGTCTGCCCCAGCCTGCCCCCAGCCCTGACATCCAGGCTGAGATCAATAAATCCGTCTCCTGCTCTTCTCTCCCGACCATCTGTTCTCCCTGGTGGTCCTCGGGGAGTCTGCCAGGCTGGCTGCAACCTCCCAGGGTGCGGAGAAGAAGCTATTTTGGGGCCATCTGTTTGAGAGGTGCCTCCGGCTGGGGTTCCACGGCAGAGGGAAGCTGCCCAGGCAGCGGGGGACTGTCAGGAGGGGACAGCGATTAGAGAACGCGAACCCCCTTTATCTTTAGGCACGGGGCCAAGATGTGCCGGCTCTCCCCTGACGCGGGCACACCCGTGAGATGCCAGGCCTGGCTCCGTCTTGGACATCTCCCTGAGGCAGATGGCGCCGGAGGAAGCCGGGAAGACAGTCTGAACCTCGCCGCCTCCCTCTTCCCCAGCCCCCCCTTTAAAACACATACACACACCCTTAAAATTGGGTTGCTAGTGACAACCTGGCATATCATCTTCTTTTTATATTATTCTTAGCCCCTCTGTTGCCATAGCAACCGAACAATGCTTTTAAATATAGCAGCTAAAATTTTCAGCTCCAGAAACAAAGTTCTGGTCCTGTCCAGAAGGCTGACAACTGGTTTCTCTCCTTGGGGCGGAACCCTCTAGACTCGTCTCACCGGACGTGTGAGCTGGGGCTGGTTGTCTTCAGGCTGGTAGGGACCCTCCCTCTGTGCTCGCTGCTTAGCTCCCGAGTTCGGGCGTCGCAGCCAGAACCGAGGTTCTTTCTGCATCCGCCCAGCCCCTGAAGCCCTGGATTCTCCTCCCTGAGCCTCGGTTTCTTTATCTGGGTAACGGGCGTGAGGGTATCTGCCTCACAGATTTCTGGGGTGCTTAAAAGGAGCTAAAGAAGCTGAAGGTGACCCCTGGGAGACAGTGACCCCATCCCCACGTCTTTCCCTCCCTCCCTCCCTCCCCTCCCCCATCCCTCTCCTTCCCTTCTCCCTTTTCTGTCCTTACCTCCCTCTCTCTTTGGCATTTTTCTCACTCCCTCCTCCCCATTGCTTTGAATTATTGATGTTAAATTCCCAGCCAGTAGCATCAGAGGGTTAAAATCCATAGCCAGCCTTCCTCTGGCCTCCCTGCTTCCCCCATCGACCCTCCCTCCGTGAGCTGGTGAGCTCATCAGAGGCATTAATCATACATCATGGCTTGAGAACCCAGGGCCCTGAGGTCCAGCCGCTGAGCAACCCCCCCCCCCCCCCCGGGCAGGAGACAGTCGGGCAGGCAGGATGTCTTCGGGAAGGGTTGGGCTGGCTCTGAAGCCTTGGGCAGCGTCGACATTAGTGGGAGCTTATCTGGGAAGGGGAGCTGACTGCCTGTGGAGGGGCTCCATCAGAGGGCGGGAGCACTTCCTGGCCCAGCGACTAGAGGTGTCATTTCCAGGTGCCCTCAGCTCCCCCCTCGCTGCCACCATCATCCCGCACCCCCCCCCCGGACCCTCCCTGAGGCTTGCTCGCCACCCACTCATCTCTCTGCATCCCAGAGCCCAGCATCCCAGCTTGACAAGCCTTCAAACAGCAGGCAGCACAGTTTCTAATGCTCAGAAGCAGTCAAAACATGGCAGGGACGGCCCAGCAGGTCGTGAGCTCCCTGTCATTGGAGGGGTCAACTAGAGGAGGATGCCTGGGGGGCAGGACATTGTGGGAAGGATTGTAGTGCCAGGTTACAAGTGGAATAAACTCTGGCCTCAGCCTATGATTCTATAACGGAAACAATGATATTAAAATCATATAATTTTGCAGACGCTTCAGCACTGGTTTTTATCCTTATTCACCAAAAAAAAAAGTTAAATTGCCCATTAGAAGAAGCCGACGGTGAATCCACGGTCCACCTTCCTTCCCCATCATTCTTCCCGTTCGGCTTTCTCAGCTGGAAGCGGCTTGGTGGGGGGGCATTCATAAAGCCGTGGCTGTGACTTGAAGCTGTCCCTGGCCAGGGGCTGGGAGACGTGCAGGAGCCGGGCTGCTCCGGGCGCTGGGGAGCTCCTTCAGGATCCACAGCAGACACAGGAAGTGAATGCAAGTGCTCTTGAGTCCGTGGGAGCCTGAGGCGGGCGGGATGCTCTGGGCTGCGCGCCAGGTGCAGGAGGGGAGGGAGCCGACCCTGGAAGGGAGGGTGGCCGCCCTCAGCTGCCCACTGTGGGCCACCAACTCTTGTGCACACGTTACACCCCCCCTTATTTGGTCTCCCCGTGGCTCTGTGAGGTACCACCGCCAGTTTTGAGCAATGCGCGGCTGAGTTTGTCAAGGTCACCCAACCCAGAAGTGGAGGGACCACGTGGGTCTGACACCGAGGTACCCCTGACATCTGTGGGAGGTGGCCATGCGGAGGGACAAGCCTGGGGGTCTGGCTCTTGGTCCTCATTGCCTGAGGCTGGTGTGAGTGACCGGCCAGCCGGGAGGTGATGACTGAAGGAGCCGGGCCTCCACCCAGCAGAGCTGCCTGGCGCTCTTCCCCCAGCCCCGAGGAGGATGGTAGCTGTGGGCGCAGAGCAGCTGCCAGGCCCGGTGGGGGACCAGGCCAGCCTGTGAGACAAGAGACTGGGGCAGCTCCTGAGTTTGTGGCTGGTTCTCTGTGACCCCCGAGGCAGGTCATCTCAGATCTTGGTCCCCCCCCCCAACTTCATGAGCTTTTCCTTGGCATCGACCTGGCCATCTACCTAAAATATCAACCAGCAACAGTGCCCACTGTCCCCCGTCCTGCAGTAGTTTTCTCTGGAGCATTATATGGCCTGACATCCCAGCACCCTCCTCTTCGTTTCTCCGTGGCTCCTCTCTCTGCCATGAGACTGCAAACCCCACGAGAGCTGGCTCTGGGCTTATTCCGGGCTGTGTCTGCAGCACCTAAGTGGTGCCCGGTGCGTGTGAGCCCCAAGCACATAGGTGAAAGAATGGATGAGTGACCCGTGCGATCGAGCGGTTCTCCCTGCTTCCGCAGCCCCATCGGTGCCTCCTCCTGGCAGTTGTCACAGGCTCTGCGATTGCATGTGTGCCCTCTGTCTCCCTACTCTGTCAGGTCCCTGAGGCTGATGACAGAGCCAGGCTTCAGAGGGGTGAGGGTCAAAGCCGTGGGTTGAAGCCCTCGCCCCGCTGGGCCTCAGTTTCCCCCCGTGTACACTGTGGGGTGATCACCGCGGAGGCTTTTGAAGTGCCCTCCATGGGCGACATGCTGGGATTTGTAACCTGTTGGCTGGCGTTTCTGCACCTGCCTCTGGGTGTGTTTGCCGTCTCAGTGCTTGTCCTGACCCTCCAAGGCTGGTCGTGGCCCAGAGCCTGACTTCCCCTTGACGAGCAATTAAAACCCCAGAATAGCCCATTGTTCAGAAACAGGTGTCTGGACCCTGTATTTATCTCCAGCGCGAGTGCCCAGTGTGCTCGGGGCCCTGCCAGCCACGTGGTGGGTATCTCAGCCCCCAGAGGCCATCTCTGGCATCGGGAGACAGCCTGTGCCAAGGGGAGCTGGCACCCCTGCCAGCCAGGCCCTTGTTGAAGGCACTTCATACTCCTCGGGAAGGCCTCGCAAGGTCAGAGTCATTGGCCCGTTTCACATCTGGGGGCTGGACCTGAAAGAGGCACCCTTCCTGTGGACATGCCTCTGGCTCTCGGAACTTTAAGGGCCAGGCTAGGGTCTGAACACAGGGCCACCAAACTTTCCCACTGTGCCTCTCAGCTTCTCCTGGAGGGTGGGTGTTGGTCCGCCTCCGTCAGCTCCTGAAGCTGTAGCCCAGCGAATGGCAGTGAGTCAGTGGGAGAGGGGACCGGGGCATGGATGCAGTCGTGGCAGCCGCGTTTGCAAGTAACTAGACTGGATTCGGGACTTCTTCTTGCCTCCTTCCCCTGCTGCCCTCTGCACGTTGTTCTGGGCGCCGTCAAATCTCGCCTCCTCTCTGAAGGCCTTGACAGCCGCGTCGAGTGCTGCTGGGGAGGGAGAGGCCAGGGACTCGAGGTCAACTGTGCCCACGGGCAGGGCAGGGACTCAAGGCCAGCCCGGGGGTGGCAGTGGGAGATTCCGGTCCAGGCCCACATCCAGAGAAACCACCGACGTGGGCTCTTGGGCGGACATCCGGGCCCTGCCGCTTACCAGCCAAGTGACCTTTGGGCAGCTGGCCTTCAGCTCTCTCATCCATGAAATGGGAGTAATGACAGCAACGGCCTGACACTGGGGCAAAGAAGGAACATGGCCTCTCTACAGATCTGGTAAGGAAATCCCCGTAAAACTCGGAGGAGGCCCCGGCCCGGAGCCCGGGCTCCACAGGCCACCGCTGGCCGCCATCGCCTCGCTGCCATCCTGCCCAGTCCTGGCCCGGGGCTCGTGGGGCTCCACCAGGCGCCAGGCCAGCGCTGAGGAGCGAGGTGGGTGTTGGGCCTCGGGAGCAAGACCGGGGCACTTTCCAGGGACAGGGCGCGTGTGAGGCCGGGGGAGGCTGGGCCAGGGCTGCTCTGGATGAGTGCGCTGACTGTAAGGGGAGGGTGGGTTGCAGAACCAGGGATGCGGGGGGGTGCAGGGGCCCCGCTGCTGGGGGAGGAGAGGGAGCGGGAGCAGAGTCAGACGCTCCCCCCGGGCTGAGGTTACAGCCCCGCCACGTGGCTCTGAAGAGGTCCTTTGGCACCGGACATGTGCGTGTCCTTTGGAAGCAGAGTCATGGACTCCGCGCCGGGCCGTGGCCGTGGCGCTGACGGGCGGGACGCCCAGTGGGTGAGCGCGTGTCCCCGTTCTTCTGCGGGCTCGTTTTCCCCTCTTCCCTGTGACATCTCATCCACCCAGCTGGGTAGGTGTGAGCATCCCCACTTTACAGATGAGGCACAGAGCAGAGCACACAACTGATAGGAACAGAGTGACAGAGTGAGGACTTGAATTTAAGCATCTGACTCGAGAGCCCATATTTTTAATGATTAGCCGTATTCACTGCTCTTCCTTGGTCATTAAACCTTTTGGTGAAGCAGAAGGGCTTTGAGTCCTGGAATGGCCAATCCCCTTCCTCCTGGGTTTGTTTGATTTTTTGAGGCCAGAGTTCTAGCTCCTCATTTGACTGAGCCATCCATCCTGGAAGCACAGCTATCGACCTCTTTTCAGGGAGTGTTTCGTTCATTCAACCATCCAACAAATGGTTTTGAGAGACCGTCCCTGTGCAGACAAAGCATCGCAAACAACAGTAATTACAACTAACCCTTAGTGGGTGCCAGGTACTGTTCGAGACACTGCACCTAGACTAGCTCATTTAATCCTCATGGCAAAAAATCTCACAGAGCTCTCATTAGCCTTTCCTTACAGAGGAAGAAGTCAAGGCACAGAGAGGTTAAGTGATCTGCCCAGTGCTCCACAGCCAATGAGTGTCAGAGTCAGGATTTGAACGCAGGCACTCTGGGCTCCGCCTCCATACGTCTAATTGCCCTAACACCGCTCTGCTCTCATAGTCCCGGACTCATGGAACTTTCTTTTCCAACAGACATGTTAAAAGAGCACCAAAATAACCTAATTGTTTTGTCTGCTGAGAAGCCAACTGGACAGGGAGGTTGAAAGATCCTGGACTTGTAAAGCGCTTGACACCATGGGCCAGTGGGACGGAGTCAACGTCGGGAAGGGGACGCCGGCTCACTTTCCACCATGGCCTTGACTGCTGTGCGCCCTTTGGCAAATCTCGTCACCTCTCTGAGCTGCTATTTCTTTATTTGCAAAATGGGTGGTCGGTACCTGTTCTAACTGTTTCCAAGCATTTTTGTGAAGACCGCCTGGGCTGGCAGATGGACACAAGATTTCACCTAGGGGAATAAGGCAGTGGGCAAGGATTTGTTATTGAACCAAAGTGAAAATTTGGTCAGCTCGATGAATGAGTGATCCTCGCAGGCCTGCAGATTTGCTCCCTGGGTAACAGGTGGCTCCCTTCGGGAGGTCTGTTGGAAGTGTTCAGGGTCCCATCGGGGCTCTGTCTTGGCCACGTCCCATGCGCCTGTCCCTTGAGTTATTTTGCATCTGGTTTTATGTGAGCCTCCGAGACTGTTCAGCAAACATTCGTTCATGTCTGTTGGGAGACAGGCCTTGTGCTCGACTGTGGGGAGACGGGGATGCATTTGGCGTGGTCTGTGCTCTCAAGGTTCATGGCGTAGGCGGAAAATGACGATGAAGGTGATAATAACAGCAGCAATGAGGATGGCCAGCCGCGACCGAGCGTTTACCGCATCCCAGATGCTGTGCCAGGTTGTCTACGCATTCTTCCATTTCATCCTTGCAACAACCCCATGAGGTACCACGACTTAAAAATGTCCCATTTTACATGAGGAAACATTTGGACACGTTAAGCAACATACCCAGTTTCACACAACTCTGAAACTGTGGAGCGAGGCATGAGTTTGGGAAAGAAGATTGCATGCAAATAACTCCATCATAAGGTAGAAACTGCAGTGCATGCTAGAAAGGCAAAGACAGACCCTTTGGGGTTCAGAAGGAGAAGGGATGCGGGGTGACGGCGGTAGTGGTGTGGTGACGGCGATGGTGACGCTGAGGGTGACCGTGGGGATACCATGGGGGTGGTGGTGGCAGTGCTGGTAATGACGATTCATGATAATCATTGCGTGATGGTCCCTGGGTGCCCATTTGTTGGACTTCTGCCTATGCCAGGTCCTGACCTAGGTGCTTTCTGCTACCTCCTGTCAGCCTCATAATAATGTCCCAATGTCAAGGTCATAACCCCCATTTCACTCGCGAGGACGCTGAGCTGGAGATGGGTCAAGCGTCTGCCTCCAGCTGGGCTGGAGCTTAAGCGTGCCTCATTGCAGAGCGGCCGCTCTCTCCCCACCAGGGTCCCCAGCCTGTGGGCCATGGGGCCAGGTCTCCCACAGATGCTCCATAAATACCTATTGAACAAATATTGAATGAATGGGCCCCCAGGGGGTCAAAGCCTTAAGCCCGGAAGACAGAAATAAGCTGTCTTGAGGGAGTGTGCGTAACCATTACTTAAGAAGATGTGGTGGAGCTGTGATGACTAAAATGCAAGTTAATGGTAAGGCGTCATGTCCACGTGTCTTCTGTATAGTTCTGTATTTCCCCAATGAAAACACACCGCGTGTGTCATTGGGAGGAGTCCTGAGAAATATTTGCACGCACAGAGGAGCCCTGCGGCTGAAAGTGGTGGGAAGCCTCCTGCCGTCCTGTGTGGGGTGTAAAGTGCTTTGCCCAGGGTCTGGCACAGAGGCCCCTTAGAGGAAGGAGGAGACCCACCAGGCTGGGGACCGGGAGCCCATGGCATTTGTCCCAGCTGTACAAGTGACTTACTGGACCCAAACCGCCACTTTCTGTGGCTGTCTCCATAAGACCCGAGGCCAGCATCTACGAGATTTCCCAAGTGCTTAGCGAATGCGTGCATGAATGAATGGATGATGAGAGAAGGAAGCAGTGAATTACGCCGAAGGGTGCTCAGGGAGCCCATGAGGGATGTTTTCCCCAAGGAGTGCTTGAAAGCGAGTTTCTCAGCCGGAGAGCAGAAGAATGCCGGGTTCACCAGGGCCCACCCACTCCAGACTCCCAGCTCTGCGAGTGGGGTCAGGAGGCTACAGTGGCCTCCCTGGGGGTCTGATCTTGACCCTGTTGGAGAAGGGGTGGCGGCTGGAGCTCGGCTGTGAGGCCACTCTCAGCAAGGCTGTGCTCACCGTTTTAGGATGCATTTGTCAAACTCAAGTGCAGGTTGATAGATAGTGGTGGTATATTATTCTCACATTCTCTCCTTCCCACAGGCCTCCCTCCAGCCTAGCCCTCCGAGCTCTTAAAAACCTCTTACACCTCTCGACCATGAGACCACGGCTGGCTCTCGGCAGGTAAGCACCCGCATCGCTCCCTCGCCAGGGCAGGGAGCAACCTCAGCACAGCCCTAAGACCGCGACCCACGTTTGTAGCCAGGAGGCAGGCGGGGCTGCCTTCACTGGAGCCTCACACTCGACCGAGACTTCAGGAAAAAGCTACCAAAGGTCCAGAGTCCTGCAGCTGGCATGTCTACCAATGACAGCACAGGACTCCTGGAGCAGAAGCCAGAGAGCTGCTTCTGACCCCATGTCAGAGCCTTTATTGCTCAGAAAAATCTCAAGCAACCCCCTGCCTTTCTGGGTTTCGGGTTCCTTGCGTGAAAAGGGAGGGAATAGGATTCAGTGAACTGGGCAGGCCGTGAGCCAGCTCTTCCGGGCTCTGGCCAAGGCCAGGTGCTGGGAGGAGGGACAGTGGGGACGGCCGCGGTCTACGACCTGAGGTCTCACCTCCTGCTCCGTTGCCCCATGGAGCGCCCGTCCACAGGGAGCCTGGCTTTGTGTGTGCCGTGCGACTGCATGTATGCGTTTGGGACCAGGACTTGTGCCCCTTCCAGCAAACGGTGCCTGACCTTGAACTTGAACATGGAGAAGTCACCAGCTCTGCACTCTCCCTGTCATGGCTGGGCGGTACCCAGGATGGGAAGGGCAGAGGCTGCCCATGTGCTGAGAGCAGAGGGAGGGCATGGAGATCAAGCTGGGGGAGGGGGACCGCCGGTGGCGGGGAGACCAGGTCAACCCGGCAGTGAGGCCTTCATTCGTGCGGGAGTAAGTGCGTGGCCAAAGCTCGTGGGCACATCTGCAGGGCAGGCTGTGACAGCTGCCCAGGAAATGAGACCCAGAGGGCACAGAGGCCCAAAGAGGAATAAAGCACAGCATCACCCTCAAAAAGCTTCCCATCTGGGGAGTTCCCGTCGTGGTGCAGCAGAAACGAATCCGACTAGGAACGATGAGGTTGCAGATTCAATTCCTGGCCTCGCTCAGTGGGTTAAGGATCTGGCATTGCCATGAGCTGTGGTGTAGGTCGCAGACACGGCTCAGATCCTGCGTTGCTGTGGCTGTGGCTGTGGCCAGCAGCTGTAACTCCAATTCGACCCCTAGCCTGGGAACTTCCATGTGCTGTGGGTTCAGCCCTAAAAAAAGCAAAAAAAAAAAAAAAGGCTTCCCATCCAAAGGAAGAGATGACATGTAATAGCCACGGTTCAGAAAACGTGTGACGGCAAGAGGGGTACATTCTGTCTGGGTTTGATTGTGGGTGTGGTTCAGGGAAGACCATTTGAAAGTGACACTTGAACTGGGCTTTGAAGGATGAGTAGGAGTTCACCAAGTAAACCACGGAAGAAGGGCATTCTAGGCGAAGACAGCAAGTGCAAAGGTGGAGTGGCTGCGGTGTAGGCACAGAGGAGGAGTGTGTAGAAGTGAGGTTGGGAGAGGTGGGTGGGCCTTTGAACACCAGGCAAAGGAGCTCAGGTTGGGCTCTATATGACCGAGGAAGGAAAGGAGGTGGTCAGCTCAGTGCTGTCAAGAGAGGCCTCTGGGCCCCGGGAGAGCTGAGAGCAAAGAGGAGCTGCTCATGTCAGAATCTACTGAACTTCAGCAGCAGGAGACTCAGGACGGGACGCCCCTCCCTGAAGTGTCTGCGGCCCCACTGGGGCCCGTCAGGCCTCCTGATGCACAGCAACCATGGGTATGCTAGGGTCCCCTCCTGTGCTGGGGGCCCCTGGGTTTGCCCTCAGAACCCCCTCTGCCTGCCCCACCCAGGTCCCCTCCTCCTTGATCCCTGAAGAAGGATGGGCCGCCTCCCCCGGGGCAGCCCTGCTGGAAGGAGGAAGTGCTGTTACCAAGGCCCTTCTCAGCCCCGTCTCCACTGCAGAACAAGCGGCCTCCCGCCCTGGAGTCATTCTCTGTGTGGCGGGTAACACGCCACACTTTTGTCGTTTTACGGTTTCCTCTCTTGGCAGAATCCAAAATGCTTTCACATCTGTCATCTCGAGGGATGGGAGACAGAGGAGGCTCTGGGGCCCGAGACGCTGGACTCCAGCCCTGCCTTGTCCCTCCCTTGGGGAGCAGTGTGACCTCTGATGCCTCAAGGGCTTCGTCTCCTAAGCACTCGCCTCCTCGGGGGTCACAGAGTCAAATGCCAGAGCTCGGTGCCCATCGCGTGCGGCACCTGCATCCTGAGCCATTCCGCCAGCTCACGTCCCTGAGAGGCAGCGGGTGGCCACCAATGGGCAGTGGTGACCTGGGAAGACCTGTGGGTTTGGGGGTTCACGGGTGGCATGAACAGGTCCCACCTGCACCTTTGCCGGCAGGCCGGCCAGTGGGCTTGATTTTCCTTTGCAAAGTTCATTCAACCCAACTTTTCTCACTCCTCCTCTGTTCCAGGCAGACACTGGGAGCCCAGACAGGAATAAAATGGTCCCTTGTGCAGAAGGGATGTATGAACAAAGGACAACACACTGTAAGAAGGATTATGGACGAGGGGGCGAGTGAGCGGGCGCTGGAGGGGTCAGCAGGAGTTCGTTAGATCAGGAGGATTGTGCAAAGGAGAGAGGGCATTCCCGGCAAAGGGGCCGGCAGGTGCAAAGGCGTCGCCGTGGGAAACGTCCCGGCGGTTGGGGCATCAGGGTTGGTGTTTGGGATGACCGGCCCGGCAGAGCACCCGTCGCAGAGAAGCATTCAAGGATGCTGGGCACCTGCCCTGCTGGTCAGCCCCAGAGGGTCAGATCCAGGCCAGGCTTCGCCATTTAGAGGGCATATGAGTGAACTCAGCAATATGGCCAGATGTGCATCCTCGTGCCCAGGGAGCAAGGCGGTCCTGAGGCTTTTCTTGGTTGGAGTTGAGGGTACGTGTCACCCACAAACTCAGAGGTGATCCTGGAGACGTGGTCACTGTGGTCGTGCTGGCGCCTGGGATAGAGATGCTAAGCGCCAAGCACAGAGAGGAGATGGACAGGCCTTCAATGCCCCCGTCACAGAGCAACCGATGCCCTAACGGGGGGCGTTCGACGTGCTTAACGGGCCATAGAGGAGGGGCAGCCAGAAGGCAGGAGCAGGGCGTATTGTAAGGAAGGCGTCTAAGCCAGATGGTGAGAAGAAGCGTGATGATAGCTAATGATTATGGAGCACTTATCGTGTGCCAGGCACGGCTCGAAGAGTTTCACAGGGATTGGCATTCCGCCTACCCAACAGTGCTCCGAGGCAGGTGCTGTTAGCATCCTTATCCTTACAGATGAGGAGAATTGATGCACAGAGAGGCTGAGTAACTGTCCCAGGCACACACAGCCGGCAAGTGGCCTAGCCAGGCTCATCCTGCGCCGTCTGGCCTCAGAGCCCACACCTCGAATGACCGAGTGTCACCTAAACAGTAAGCCCTCTCCAAGAACTGGGACATGTCTGACTCGTTTGAGCACACAGTAGGTCCTCGCTGAAAATGTGTTTGCTCGTGAGAAAGCACACATGCACGGATGCATCGAGTCCTAAAGCACTGGGACAGGACATGGGATGGGGACAGACATTGCAGACAGGAGGTGCCCCTGGAGCAGAGGCCTCAAGGACCCGCGCTGGGAGTGGCTTCTGGGCCCTCCTGGACTGGAGCGCTGGAGGCTGGAAGGGACCCGATAAGGAAGTAAGGATGCAGAGCTTGCTTTTTTTTTTTTTCGGGTCACACCCGCAGCATATGGAAATTCAGAGGCTAGGGGTCAAACTGGAGCTACAGCTGCTGGCTTATGCCACAGCAACAGCAACACCAGATCCGAGCCATGTCTGCAGCCTACACCACAGCTCACAGCAGTGCCGGATCCTTATCCTGCTGAGCAGGACAAGGGGTCGAACCCAACATCCTCATGGACACTGGTTGGGTGTGTTTCCGCTGAGCCACCTGGGAGCTCCCAAAACGGCAGAACTTGCAAGGCAGCCTCCTGTTCCGAAGACCTGGCGCCTGTCCTCCTCTCCCCGCAAGCCTTTCCCACCCAACTTGTCCCACAGAGAGACAGGGGGGCACCATGACCCTTGTGTCCCCATACCTCTGTGCGTCATCCATTCTTTCAAAGCCTCCCCAAGGCCAATCTGGGAACAGGACCATAAGCTCCCAGAGGTGGTGGAGGCCTGCACCCAAGAGGGGCTCAGGAAAGACAGCTGGAAACATGCTCCCGTACGAGCTGGCTTTCTGAATGCCTGAGGCTTCGGGGAGCTGGTAGCTGTCAGAGACCCTTCCTCCCAGCTCCGTGGGCTGTGGGTGGGACCCCAGGGCTGGCACTTAGCTCTGTGGCTTCCTAGCTGGGTGCTGTTGGGTGAGTCGATTCTAAGCCTCCGTTTCCATCTCCGTATGTGGACAGAATGAAAGTGGGCAAGGTTAGGGGAGACTGCCATTCGGAATGAGGCTCAGTGAGAAGGCGTTTCTCAGCTGCCTGCTTTGCTGCCAGGGCCTCAGTTTCCTCCATAAAATGAAGATGCGGGGGAGGCTGATTTTTAATGCCAAGGCTTTTGACCTTCTAGGATTCAAACCTGTCCACGTCATTAGACTAGATATACAGACATATCACACTTCTGTGCTATATGCCTCTAAATGTATATGATTTCATCACTTTGATAAATTCAAAAGGTGTACTAAGTTATATTTCCTATGATTACAATTATAAACACACGGTTGGAGTTCTCTCGTGGCACAGTGGGTTAAGGCATCGGCATTGTCACTGTGGCGGCTCAGGTCGCTGCTGTGGGGCGGCTTCAGTCCCTACCCCAGGAACTTCCAATTGCCAAGGGCATTGCCAAAAAATAATTGTGTGTGTATATCTACACACACACACACACACACACAAATATATACACATGTATGTACATATATATAATCGACAGCATCTTTCGTTGTGTTTTCTTCTGGTTGAAAAACTGAACATTTTGGAAAATACAGGAAAAGAAAAAATCCACCTACTCTTCCGCATTTGACACATTATCTCCAATATTTCGCGAATTCCTCTCCTACCATTTTTCCTATGCACACACAGATTTTTTTATATTAAAAAAAAGCGTATTTGGGATTATACTCTGTCTCCTATTTTTTAACTCAAGCTGAGCTACTAAACCAGGTCTCTGGGTAGGGCTGTTGTCTCTGTGCCCAAGATGAGCCGGAGGCAGCTGCGGCCACAGCTGTCCTGGGCCCGCTCTCCGCTCCTGCCCGGGCGGCCGGCTGCAGGCCTCTGACCTTCGGATGGTCTGTGTCTCTGGCGGCTGCCCATTTTCCGCTAATTTTAGCTCAGCCTCTCAGGCCCACGGCCGCGGGGGCCGCACATAATGGACGCCTTATGTAGACACAGCTGCCAGGGGTGCAGGAAGGAGTGTCCCACCTGAGAATGTTCCCTGCTCTCGGAGAACAAGCCGGCTCCCTGTTCCTCCCTTCACCAGGAAGGGGCTGTTGTCGATGCTCCCAGCCCAGCAGGCTGGACCTGGCGGGCAGGTGGCCCCCCAAACACACGGGCAATTGCTTCTCTGCACGGGGCCGTGTTTTTACAGGACAGGCTTGAATTGGAGCTGGAAGAGCTGACAGAGACTTCCCGAGAGATTGCTGGGTGGTGGGTCTGCAGCAGGGCAGCTGGGGGTCCGAAGCGCCCCTGGGTGTGTATGGAGAGCCTTCCTCCGACCCCTACCGCAAGGCTTGACCTTGGTCAAGGATGTGCACACTTGCAAGGCCCGTCGCCATCCCCTTTCGTCCTGATGCCAGCCCTGTGTCTCGGGGGACAGAATCCCCGTTTTACGGGCCAGGGAACTGAGGCTGAGATGGAGACGTCATTTGCTCAAGGTCCCCCAGACTATCGATCGGCGGGACTCGGACGTGAACGTGGGTCCCTCTCAGCCTCCGTCCGGGGCTCTTTCTCCTCACTGGCGCCACACAGGTAAGCGGTTGAGCCGGCTCGCATCCATCTGCTCTGTGTTCCCTTACGTTTGGTGCCGTTTTTCCAACATGGAGAGACTTTAATGGTCACCTTAAAAACCGTACACGTTTATTGAAAAGAAGCGCGTACCCAGTTGGTCTGTCTCTAAAGCACGAATCTGACGGTGGGAGATTCTCGCGTCGAAAGGCAGGACGACTCTCTTTGTCCACAGGGCGCAGTCCGTGCACCTGCGCCTGACATCTATAACCCTCACGGCTCTGCTCCCTGCTGGACCCGTGCCCACTGTCGCTCAGTCCAGGCTCCCCCAGCTCTTAGGTGTCTCTCCTGGGGCACCAAGGCAGGGCTGCAGACTTGCCTCCCCATCTGCCTCTGGAGCAGCCTGGAGCCATGAGGCAGGAGCCCGGTGACTCATCTCCACGACTCTGGGCCCACATGGGCCAGACGGTGCCAAGACCCGTAAACCCACGGTCCTGCGTGAGAACCTGGAGCTTTGATCCAGGCTCTAAGCCGAGGCCTGCCCGGCAGCTGCCGGCCCAGTAAGGAAGTGGCTGCCTGGCTGGACTCCCGGGAGGGGCCTGCAGGACCAAGGCGAGAAATGCCAACCCCAGGCAGGCTAGGAGGAGGAAACCGGACGGGCGTCCCCAGATACGCGCGGGAGACCCAGCCCTTCCCCCACGGCAAACCTCCCACCTCCCCCTCCCCCTTCCTCAGGCCCACAGTGACACCTCGGCCTGTGTCATACGCCCCCAGGCTGGACAGGGGCTCTTTCGCCCAAGTCGGATGCTCTTCGGGAACAATCCACAGGCATCACGTGCTGCTCTGGGGAAGAGACATTCTGTAGGGCCTGTCTTGGCTTAGTGAGGGCGTGACCCTCGCTCTCCGACGCCAGGTGGGACTCATCTCTGGGCTGCGGCCCCTCAGCCTCTCCGGCTCTGGTGCTTGGGACGTTACGGTGGGAGAGGCAAGGCCCTTCGAATCCCACAGCCTCAGCTCCTGCCACTGCTGCCGTTGGCTAGCTCAGGGCTCCATCTCTCTGTGCCTCCGTTTTCCCATCTGCAAAAGGGGACGAGTGAGACCAGCCCTTCAGGGCTTTTGCATCCCACAGGAAAGTGCTTTTCAAAACTCCCAGCAGGGCAGCAGGCATAGCGCGAGTGCCTGTGCTCTTTCTTCTGGAGGGTTCTCAAGGCCTCGGGAGCTTCTGAGGAGCACCCGGGGTTGCCTGGGGAGGGTGGAGGTCTCTGGAGAGAGGAGTGGGGCAGGGGGCAGGCTGCACATGGCACATCCGCCTGGCAGCTGTCACTTCTCTGATTCTGACATGGTCTTGGAAATTTAGCCAAAGACAAACCATTTGTTTTCCAATGAAAGCCCGGGGAAAAGTGGATTTTTATAATAAAATTATTTTACTGCACTTTCAGCTCTAGGAAGGAGTCTTTCATGGATTTGTCCATTCATTTATTCATTCACCCTACAAATATCTTCACGGCCTTGACCACCTGCCGGATGGGGCAAGAGATGAACAAACAGGACATGCGGGGACCTGTCAATTGTCATTCAGGGTGAAAATGTAAGAATGACCTGGGAAAGCCACAGGGTTGGGGAAGGGCATGGCCATTTCCTGCCGGGTTGGTTGGGAAAGGATCCATGGAGAAGGTGGGGCCCAGATGAGCCAGTTAGGAAGCATAGGGGGCAAAGACCTCAGTCCCCAAAGAAAGAGAAGCATAAAATTCCAGGAGTAAATGCAGGATGTCATTGTGAATTATTCTATATGTTAAATGAAATCTCAATCAAAATCCCAGCAAATTTTTTCATAAAGTGATTATAACATATACATCTGGAGGAATTCCCTGGTAGCCTGGTGGTTAAGAATCCAGCATTGTCACTGCAGTGGTGCAGATTTGTTCCCTGGCCCAGAAGCTTCTGCACGTCATGGGTGCAGCCAAAAAAAAAAAAAAAATTACATCTGGAAAATAAACATGAATGAATAGCCTAAAAAAATTCAGTGATGGTAAAGGAATCGGCACCCACAGCAGATGTGAGGGAGTGTGATGTCTAGAATTAGAAAGAAAAAGCCTAGATGATTCCTAACGGGCTCTAAAGATGACCAGTCAGCTATTTGTAGAAGGGAAAAAAAAAAAAAAAAGAATAAAACTAAACCCATAACGCAGTCCTTGCTTCAGAATATCTCCTGGGTGAAGAAAAAGCATGAGACCAGACCGGTGCTGGAAGGAAAGCAAGGAGAGGATATTGAGATCCTGCTGGGATGGAAGATGCCCCCTTAAGGAGAAACTAAATCAAGAAACCATGAAAGAAAATAATTAAGAACCCATGGGCAACAAACCACAACGATCGAGGTTCGAGCAGGATAACCAGCTAGGAAAGGATTTCAACCTAGTGTGTGACGGGTAAAGGGTGAGGGCTGATAAATGAAGACGAAAGATCCGTAGAACAACGGGCAGAGGATATGAACAAGCAGCTTGCAAAGGACAAAACACGGGGCGCACGAAGCCTGCGAAGGGTGGTCCCCCGTAGTCAGAGGATGTGCGTTGAAGAGTCAAGGTGTTCGCTGGGGCTCCGACTTCAACGCCTGACACTGCTTAGGGACATGAGGAAGGAGACGCAGGGGCCCTGGAGCGTTGTTCGTGGATTGTGAGTCGATACACGTTCTGGAGGGGAGATTTAGGAATACGTACCAACACGTTCAAATGTGCATACCCCTCCAGGCAGCAGCGCACGTCTGCACGGGTAGCCTAAGGAAACAGTCCGAAAAGGCCTGGAAGTGTATATACAAGAAGGCGACAGAGCCAGTGGTTAAGAACGAGGCAGCAGAGGTCAGAGAGACCTGGTCTGAAGCTGTGTGGCCCTGGGAAAGTCACTCCACATCGCTAAGCATCAGAGGCCCCCTCTGGTAAGTGGGTGCCTTCATAGGCGTGTTGTGAGGTCCTAGCCAAGGATATAATACTCATAAGACTCAGAAATATAATTTATATGCATAAATGTATATGTAAGCTTATTCACAAAATTCAATGAGATGAGACTCAACAAAACTCTTAGCAGAGGGCGGGGCCCACAGGAAGTACTGATAAATGTTGGCTGTTTTCTTAGCGCCAATAAGGATGCTCATCCTAGGGTCGCTTGTAATAGTGGACAATAGGAAATGACCAAATTGTCCGTCAGTCGGCTGGTACACGACGAGTGTCCATGGAGACACAGCCCTCTAGAGCCCTGGTTTATGGGTCTGGAAAGGCGCTTTTCATCTAAGAGCAGATGGTTATTTTTTAAAGCTGTCAAAGGAATGTGGGAGCATTGCTGTCTCTAGAAAAGTCCCGCTGATTCTCGTTGGTGGCCGTAGTTCAGTTCTATGACGTTCTACGGACACCGGTGTAGTGAAATTAAGGGAGACACGGTGTGGGGCGCCTGCGAGCCTCTGGTCTCGGCATTTTATCCACCTGTTGATGTGTGACGTTGTTTTATGTGTGTTTCTCACACAACCTCATTTAATATACGTTGTTGATTCCGTGACATTGAACTCCCGGCCAACCGCCCTGTGCGTCTCGCCTGAAGGAAGCTTATCTAACGCCCTTGTTTTCCCCGTAAGGCGGGTCACGGTGAAATGACTGACGAAACGCGCAAAAATGCAAAGTTCATGACGCTACATGGGCGGTAAACCAGACACTGGTCGTCGTATGGGAGTGGATGCAAGAAGGCAGTGTTCCCCTTTCTGCCTCGGCGGCTGACACGCTTACGGGGGAACTCAGATCGCTCGTCTGCGTATGTCTGCCAGTGACCGCGAAAGCACCGCGAGTGTAGATTTGGGGTTCCACGCCAATTTTAGTGAGTAGGTGGATTTGCACAGGCACAACCCTTGAATAATGACCATCGACGGTGTCTGAAAAAGAAGGGTATTAATGACTTACCTGGGGAGTCGGCATTTAAGGTGATTCCCCCCTTTTCTTTCTTGTGCTTATGTTTTCACGTTTTTATGGCCACACCTGAAGCCCATGGAAGTTCTCAGGGCAGGGGTTGAATCTGCACTGCAGCTGCAACCTTCAGCACAGCTGCAGCAACACCAGATCCTTGAACCAACCCCCTGTGCCGGACCAGGGATCAAACCCACACCTCCGCAGATTCTTAACCTCCTGTGCCACGGCAGGAACTCTTGTAATGCTGTAACTTTTTATGGTGGGCACACGCACAAGTAAACTGAGGCAAAGCAGTGAGGCGATTTCTATTTCGGAAGGATAAACCTCATCACTCATGGCCTCCCAGTGTCGAGGTAAAAGGCAACGTTGGTGAAGCATAAAAACAGCTAATTCTTTTCAATGTTGCTTCCTAGGCACCCCCTCCCCCCCGCCCCGAAGAGACAGGGACTCTTATTATCTTCATTTTACAGATGAGAAAACGGGGGCAAAGAGAAGTCAGATAGCTTGCCCACGGTCTGCGCTGGTAGGCAGCACAGTCCAGATCAGAGCTGGGGCAGCCTGGCTCCAGCGTCCGTGCTTTGAGTCCAAAGTCGGTGTGTTTCAGTGATGTCCCGGAGAACCTGACATCCATCCGTTCTGGACTGGGGGCTGTACCAGCACCGCGGGCTCGTGGCAGGGGCCGGGGGGCGGCTCCCTGGCCCAGCCGGAGGGCTCGGGGGAGGCGGCACGCTTTAGCCCAGCGCTCCAGGCCCCCACGGTCTGGCTCCCCTTTCCTTTCTCACCTCCTTCCAGGCACCCCTTCCCTCCCGCCAGGGCATCCCACCCTCACCCACATCCAGCCACTCCCTCTCCTTAGGCTTCTCCTGTCTGTGGGCCACAGGGGGGCAGCTGCTCATCCACCAAATCTCAACCCGAAAGTTGTCTTCTTTCCCAAGGCTTCAGGAAGAAGCAAGGGCTCTTCTCCCGATGGTCCCTCTCTTTTGTTTTTCTTATCACTTTTATTTCATCTTGGAGTGTAGTTGACCTACAATGCTGTGTCAGTTTCAGGTGTACAGCAAAGCGAATCGGTTCCGCATATACACATATCCATTCTCTTGTTCGGTTACTACAGAATATTGAGTTCCCTGTGCTGACAGCAGGGCCTCGTTGTTTATCTGTTATATATAGTAGTGTGTACATGCTAGCCCCAAACTCCTGAATTATCCGATCCCCCCAATTTTCCCCTTTGGCAAGTGTGTTCTCAAAGTCTGTGAGTCTGTTTCTGTTTCACAAGTAAGTTCATTTGTGCCATTTTTTAGATTCCACATATAAGTGACATCATGTGTTTGTCTTTGACTCCACTTAGTATGTCTGTCTTTGTCACACTTCACTTACTATGAGAGTCTCTAGGTCCTTCCATGATGCCACAGATGGCATTATCTCATTCTTTTTTATGGCTGAGTAATATTCCATTGTATGTATGTACCACATCATCTTAATCCATTCATCTGTTGGTGGACATTTAGGTTGTTTCTGTGTCTTGCCTATTGTAAACAGTGCTGCCATGAACAGTGGGGTGCGCGTATCTTTTCAAATTACGGTTTTTCTCCTGACGGATGCCCAGGAGTGGGACTGCCGGATCACATGGTGGTTTTCTGAGGAGTCGCCGTACTGTTCTCCATAGTGGCTGCACCAGTTTACATTCCCACCAACAGTGCAGGAAGGTTCCCTTTTCTCCACACCCTCCCCAGTGTTGATTGTTTGTAGACGTTTTCATGACGGGCCCTCTGGTTTGGAACCATATGGCTGTCCTCTCATCTCAGCTGTCCATCTACCCCTCTAATGAACTTGTCTCAGAAATCTTTGAACCCCCAGCACCCAGCAGACTCCTCTCACAAGTCATCAACCCAGGAGGGTGTATTAAATGAAAATAAAGGAATCCACAAGTGGAAATACCTAAGATTCAGACCCCCCCCCCCCACCCCCCCACCCCCGCAACAAAACATAGGCCAACTGGATCGTAGCACAGTTGTTATTGAAGGCTGCCTGGGCTCTGGGGGACTTGGAGGGCTGAGCTGTCTGGCCAGGAGCCTCTGTGACCACAGGATGGGGAGGCAGAGCTGACAGAGCTGCAAGACCAACATTAGCCAGGGTGTTTCTGCGGCTTCTGAAAACCCCCCACCCCCGTGGGCCAGCCTAAGAAAGGTCCCATTCAGCCTCTCTTGGCATTTCCAAAGGGAAGGATGGGGTTTGGATTGGCCGGGCCAGGGACAGCTTTTCTGAAATAGCTTCATGCATATTCATCTTCTCCCTGAAATAGTCGAGTGGCTATTTTCAGCAGCTTCTACTCAGATGCCCACACATAATGGCATCTACCTTGAGCGTGTAAACCGCGAGGCGCGAAGAAAAGGGTGTAGGAGGGCAGGGTTCGGGGCTTTTGATGGGTTCCTACCCTCCTCCCCACCCCCTGGGGCGTCTTCCTCTCGGGGACTCGCTTCAGGAGAGGGAAGGCCATGGTTACTATGGCAACTCACTGGCGGAGTTTTCCCAGCCGGTGGCCTCACCCACCCGGATCTCCGAAGGCGCGGCTACAGCAGGGCGGCCGTCCTTGAAGCCCATAACATGAGTGAGTCGTGAGTTTACTCCTCGGAGGGGCCCTCCGTGCCCCTTTCCTCATGATCTGCACACGGCGCTCACAGGCCCCCAGGAGACTGGCAGTGGAGGCGGTGCGAGGGCAGAGGGGCCCTAACGGCAGGAGGTTGAGCTGCTGGGGAAGGACAGCCACTCTCCAGAGGGACCCTTGATTAACGCACCTGTCCCAAGCCTCAGGAGGTCCCCTGCGCTGTTTGCTGGGGACATCAGAGGAGTAAGACAGGTCACGGGATGAACGTGTAAATGAACAGTCGTAGGAGTATTTCTCTAAGCTCCGACTTTGTCTCCCCAGAAAAAGCGTCAAAAAGTACCTTTGGGACTACAGTGCCGTAAGGGCTGAATTCAGAAACGCGGTGTCATAGGCGCCGTGGTTGAGTGCCATGGGTGTCACAGGCGCCACTGGATTTACCAAGGAGGGAAACAGAGCTCTCTGGATCCCTCTGAGGAGGTTGGGGTGCTGAGACACGGGCAGAGGGATGAGAGCTCTCGGAAGACCAGCAGGTGGTGGCCTCTGTTCCAGGTGGCAGGCACAGCACATGCAAAAGAACAGAGGTGGGGAACAGCAGGCCTGTCTGGGGACTTCCCGGCCTCGGGTGGCTAGAGTGTGGGGCTGAGGAGGAAGGTAGAATAGGGTGGCGGGGGTGGGGGGGTGAGAACGGAGAGGAAGGGGGGAGGGGGAGGAAGGGGAGACTGATGAGAGAAGAGGTGGGAAGAGGCCTCGGGGCCACCGTCCCGGGGCCTTGGAGGCTCTGCTCTACCGCAGGAGCTCTCTGAGGCTCCTGCATGCTTGGGCAGCGATGCCCCCACCCCCACCCCCACCCCCAACTCCCGTCACATCTGAAGGTCCCCGTGTGTCATAACACAGCACAGTGATTGGAGGAAAATGAGATCATGATAAAAGCTTCGCAGAGTGAGGGGGGACTGCGAAGAATGAGTTGAGAGAGTTCCCACTGTGGCGCAGCAGAAACCAATCCGACTGCGAACCATGAGGTTGCAAGTTCAATCCCTGGCCTCGCTCAGTGGGTTAAGGATCTGGCGTTGCCGTGAGCTGTGGTGTAGGTCGCAGACACAGCTCCAATCTGGCGTGGCTGTGGCTGTGGTGGAGGCCGGCAGCTACAGCTCCTATTTGACTCCTACCCTGGGAACCTCCATATGCTGTGGGTGTAGCCCTAAAAAGACAAAAGACAAAAAAAAAAAAAAAAAGAACGAGTTGAAAATTCATGTCCCTCCGCTTCTCGGGACATGCATCAGAGAAGTAAAATGAACAGGGAGGCTGGGCACCTGGGTGCCAGCAGGAGGGCGGCGATGGGGAGGACAGACCTGGGGCCCCGGGCCCTCAGCCAGCTCAGCTGAATGTCAGGAAGAGAGGGCTTCCTTTTTTATGCCTGGATTCATGCTTACCCTGTTGCCCCCCAGTCATCCAGAAAAGGTTCTGCTTTGTTCCGGGCACCCTGGGAATGGCAGGAACGTGTGTGATACTTTTTTAGAAAGACGGCTGCTCAGAGGGGCGGGTCGAGAGCGATAGATGAAGCTTCAGCAAGAAAGGTGACCTCTCTAAGGACACCTGTCCAGCAAGGCCTGACCACGTGTCACAGCTCAGCTGGCTTCTTTGAAGGCGTCGGGAACCATCAGCAGGAAGCCCGGTGCCCAGAGATGCCACGTACCTGTCCTTTTCCTGCCTTGGGTTCCTCCATCTGCGTGCAGCTTCTCTGCTCCTCACTTGTTCATTCATTCATTCATTCATTCATCCTACTGGAGCCTCAGCCTGGGGAATCATTGGCATAGACAAGGCTTTCCTTGACTTTTCAGGGATCTGTGAGAGCCCTGAAGTCATAGGCGCATGAATGCGCACCCTGTGTTGCTCGTCTGAAGAGACAGCGTGCAGCTTTCCGCAGATTCTCCAAGGGGCAGGGGACCCAACAAAAGGTTAGGAGCTGCTGGTAGAGACAGCAGTCATCTTAACTTAAAACAAGTGATTTCACCTCTTGGTAGTCAGGCCGGGCGAGGAAGCGCCAGGTGGCATCCCCAGTTCTGGGGCGAGCTCTCGCCGATGAAGTGGCAGCCCTGGGACTCCGCCAGGGTCCTTGGCATCTCTGTGCACCCCGTGGGTGTGCCCGCCGCAGCTGAGCCCGGCCCAGAGGCCTCCCAAGCACCACGGGAGGGCAAAGGCTTCTGTTTCTCTGTCTTCCCAACCGCAGTCTCTCCGCAAAGCCCCTCTCCAGCCTGTGCTTGGCAGACCATGAGGAGGTCCTCCTGGTTGGGATAGATTTAGAAAGACTGGAAGAAATCTGAGAAAAGAGGAAGCATATGAGCTGGAGTGCACGGCTCCGAGTAGTGAATGCGGCTTTGAAGGGAAGAGGCGGCTGAGGTGTATTGATCGGTTATAAAAGATTGTGTCACCTCTTGTCTGGAAGGCCTCCAGGGGCTCCCTGACTCTGCGTAAAAGCCAGAGGTCTTGTAAATGCCTTCAGAGCCTGCATGATGTGGCCCCAAACAACGTCTCCTGCCCCAGAGCCTCTGGCCTTCGCGCTGTTCCTCAAACCCTGACGTCAGGGCCTTTGCACTTGCTGTCTCCTCTGCTGCGATCAGCGCGCTCAGGGCCCCCCCCCCTTACTTCCCGCAGGTCTTTGCTGCAGCCTGTGTCCTCCTCAGTAAAGCCTCCCCTGGCTCCGACTTCAAATGGCCATGCCTCCTCCTGCCGCCACCCCATCCCCTGCTCCGCTTGTCTTGATAGCCCTCGGACGCCATCGTCCATACATTATTCCCCGTGCCCGGAACAGCACCCAGCCCATAGCAGGTGCTAAATTAATGTCTGTGGAATGGGGAGTTCCTCAGAGGGCTCAGCGGAAGCACATCCAGCTAGTATCCATGAGGAGGCGGCTTCCATCCCAGGCCTCGCTCCGTGGACTGGGGATCCGGTCTTGCTGTGAGCTGTGGTGTAGGTCACAGACGCAACTCAGATCCCACGTTGCTGTGGCTGTGGTGTAGGCTGGCAGCTATAGCTCCAGTTCAACCCCCAGCTTGGGAACCTCTACATGCCATGGGTGCGGCCCTAAAAAGCAAAAAAAAAAAAAAAAAGTGGAATGGACGAGTGAAAGAATCCATCCCTACTGTGCTCTGAGCTAGGCTTTTGTCAACTCCCGTCATCTCTCACTGGTAGTTACTCTCCAGGGAGAGTGTGAGTCTCTTCGCAGACGAGAACCAGAGACTCCGAGGAGTTTCGAACCCCTTCCTGGCTTTGGGGTCTAAGAAGGCCCTGCTCTCTGTTTGTTCCCTGCCCCCCACTCCCGGAAGCCTTTGATCCCGCCGTCCCCAGGGCTCCTCGGGCCAGACCAGCGGCGGGGTTTGTACGTGGCACAGCCTCTGGTTGAGCGTCCACAGCACACTTTCATGACGCAGCTGGATCCAGGTCAGACAGGGGTTGGCAGGTCCAGGAAGTGGCCGGCCACTCTCATCGGAAGCAAAGTAAAGGCGAAAAGAAGACAGCTTTGTAGGGTTTTGATGGATCCTGCTTCTTATTGCCGTCCTATGAGGTATCTTCAGCATCAGCTTACTTTTCCAGCAAGAGAGTCCTTAAGCAAGGACTTCGGTCTTTGAAAATATAGCCCAGAACCCAAAAGTGAGCCCGGGAGGCACTGAGATGGCCCGCGCACGAGGCAGCGCCCCGTGCCTAGGCCGGCTCTTGGCTTGTTCGTGGAATCACTGGTGCCCATTTTCTTCCCTCTTACACACGATCTAACACACGCCCAGCCTGGGGGAGCAGGGGGCACGAGAAGACCGTGATAGGACACGGCTACACGGTTTAAAGGGAGAACCACACACAAAGCCCCACAGGCGCCCCATGCTGGCTGTTGAGAATGACAAATAGGACTCGGCATGTGCCTTCAGGGAGCGTGCGATCCAGCAGGAGACACAGATGGAGACCGAGCACGTGTGAGGTGCACTTGTGTACTCAGGTTCTCCTCTTGTTCCAGCAAGGTTCTCGGCGGGAATAGGCCATATGATGGAAATACTCTGCTCTTGAGGTGGGGATGGGGGCTCACAAGGCAGGGACCCTCTCTCTTCTGTCTGGGGAGTTGGGGGGGGGTGGGTCTCAGAGGCGGTCGTCCTGCTGGAGCTGCTGGTGTGTGTACCAGGGACCCAGCAAGTCAGGGGCCCGAGTGGCTGGAGTGTGGGGCAGACAACCTCCTATCTGAGGTGTGTGCTGTGGGCCAGTCCTGCCCCTGGGGGAACTTCTAGGCCCGTGAAGCAAAGACCTGTGAGGTGTGTGCAGCCCTCCCTCCTTCTCAGAGGCCTGTTCTCAGCATCTGGAAAGCCCCCGGGCTAAAGGCACATTTCCTGGAGTGGCCGAGACAGGTGCTCCTGTGGCCTTGGACCTCCTGGACCCCCAGCTTCAGGCTGCACTGATCACAGTCCGGGGAGGAGTTCCGGCCACAGGAGAAACCCCTCGGGTTCAGACAGCACGAGCCGTCCGCTCCTCCGTGAGGGAGGCCGAGGGAAGGCCAGTTTCCCGGCCGTGGATGGGGCCACAGAGGCTGCGAGACTCCAAGTCTCGCTCCCAGGAAGTGGCAGAGCCAGGACTGGAATCCAGGGGGCGGGGACAGAGGCTGCGGGCTGTGCGAACCCCAGCAGAGGACCACCTAAGGGCAAGAGAAGGCGTTGTCCCGGCGGGGGGCGGGGGGGGGGAGACCCTGGGGCTCTGGAAGCAGATTGGACGAGGTTCAAATCCTGCCTCCGCCAGCTGTGAGCTGGGTACCCTCACCCCCTTGAGTTTTGGGTGCCTCACCAGTTAGCAGAAAAAAGTCTGCTTCGCAGGCTTGCTGTGAAAATGAAATGAGATGATGCACACGTATCCGCCGGGCAAAGCCAGCAGTGACAAGCGCCGTCGCGGATGGCTTGGTGAGCGGCTGGCTCTACCTGCATCATCTCAGCTAACCCCCCGAGCCACGTAGAAAAGGATCTCCTCTTTCCATAGATGCAGAGACGAAACGGAGGTGCCCAGAGCCCCTGTAGGCAGCAGCTGATGAAGCCTGAAAACAGGCTCCAGAGCCCCAGGTCTCAAACAGGAGGCTGGCCTGGCTCCTCGCCGCATTTCATTCCTGAGCCTTTGACCCACACAGGCTCGGCCACGCGCCAAGTCTGTGGAAGTGACCCCCTGACCCAGCAGGAGGGAAGCACCACGGGAGTCCCTGGAGACCCTGCAGAGGTCAAGTGAGCTTGACCCTGGAGGAAACGGTCAGCAGCTGTGGCCTTGGGAAGGAAGGGCTGAGAGGTCACGGGCACCAGGCAGGGCCCTGTGGTCAAGGTGGTTGGTGGCTTCGGACGAACAAAGTGGTGACCTGGAATCCAGCGGGCTGGGTGTCCCTTTCCCACTTCCTTCCTGCGCCGCCTGTCTCGCTGAGTCACCTCCAGGAAGTCGGGGCATGAGGCGGAGAGAGAGGGCCCCGGGTCCTCCCTCGCCCCTGCTGTCGCCGCACCGCGTGACCCTCAGGCAACCACTTCCCCTCGCCGGGGCTCAGTTTCCACATCTGTCACACAGGAGGCCGGGCAGGTCTCCCGCGTCCGGCGAAGGGCTGTTGCCCAGGACACTGCCTCCTGGAAGCCAGCCGAGGACAAAGGCCCGCTCGGCTGGTGAGCAGGGATGTGACAGTCCCTGCGCCGCACTTACCACTGGCCGGGTTCTGCCACGGGCCCCGAGCGTCGCCCTCAGATGCCAGGACCGGGAGGGGGGGGTAGAAGGCAGCCCTCCAAAGGCTGAAAGGTGATGCCACCCAGGGGAGCAGCCGCAAAGCGACCTAAGCCTCGCCTTCCTTAGCTCCATCCCCTGCCAGCCTTCCGTGATGCATGTTTCTGAATTTTCACCGAGGCTGGGGCCCTGATGAGGGGCCAAGCAGACCCTCTGGGAGTCTAGTGCAGGCACAGTCTTGTGGGAAAAGGCACAGCCAACCGGGCCTTCCCTCAACTCCGGGCGGTTGTCCCCTGGGAGCCTGGGCCATACAGGAACCCTTGCAGTAACCCTGGGAGCCCTGGGCCATGCAGGAACCCTTGCACTCCCTCAGACCCAAGAAAAGCTGCGTTGGCTGTTTGGTGCCAAACCTGTTTAAGAGGCTTATCCCGAAGGACGCCATGTGCTGAAGTCAACTCACTTCTGCAGGGAGCCGTTCTTCGCATATCCTGGCGCCTGCAGCTCTAGAGGCAAGGCCTTCTGTGACTGAGGGGAGGGAGGGCGTGTGCCTTGGAAGAGTTTGCTCCAGGGTCCTGGGGGATCGCCTGGGTAAGTGATAGAGCAGGGGTATGGCATCTGGCTGGGTTTCCCACCGCTCTGGCGGTGGTAGGAAGACAAAGGGAGGCCATGAGGAGGCATCTGGACGCCAAAGATGAGGGGCTTCACCTACGAGCCAGAGTCCATTAGCAGGGCTTTCAAGCCCCTCCAGATGCGGCCCGTCCCCCTGCGCCAACCTCCAAGTGCAGGGTCCCCTGTCCTAAGGGCTTCAGCCTCCCCAGCAGGCCTGGGCCCTGTGCAGCCCCCGTCGCACTGTATCACTTCATGTTTCTCTGCCTTTGCCCATTTCTCTTTCACGGGAGCACCACTTCCTCACCACCTCTCCTATCTCCAACGTAGTCCGCCTCGCGCACTCTCTTTTGGTTTTTTCTTGGGCTTTTTTTTTTTTTTTTTTTTAGGGCCGCACCGCAGCCTATGGAGGTTCCCAGGCTAGGGGTCTAATTGGAGCTATAGCCGCCGGCCTACACCATGGCCACAGCAATGCGGGATCCAAGCTTTGTCTGCGACCTACACCACAGCTCACGGCAACGCTGGATCCTTTGCCCACTGAGCGAGGCCAGGGAGTGAACCCACAACCTCATGGTTCCTCGTCGGATTCATTTCCACTGCACCGGGACAGGCACTCCAGGGAACTCTCATTTAAACCCCAGTCTGGATGTCGCTTCTTCAGAGGTCTCCCCACCTCTCCCGCGTCCCTGGGGGCCCCCCGCGGGACACATTTCAGGTACTTCCTTTTCACCCCGCTTTATGGCAGTTTGGGTACATGGATGCTCAGCTGCTCGAGCCCCAGGCTGTGTCTTGGCGGCGTTGACGCCCCAGGCCGAGCCAGGGCGGTGGATTCATTTCTGAGGATGTGAGCGCCCAGAGCCTGTTCCCCAGGCACAGAGGCAGGGACGGCGGGGAGGGGCCCGGGGGCACTGGGCCAAGTCCCTGGCTCTGCCACTCACAGGTGGCACCCTTAGCCGCCGCTTGTCCCCAGCTGGCCTTCAGTTTCCCCAGTGAAGGGTGAATTAATTTCCCAGTCTTTCTGGAGCTGACGTTTGGTGGTGTTTCTGGGGAACCGGGAAGGCTGCTCCGAGAGAGCTCCCATGATCCTTTCCTCCACTGACCCCTTTCAGCCCCTCTCCCAGCGTCCACTCAGGGCCAGGCCGATTCGGGTGCTGGGGGCGCAGGGAGGAAGCTGGCTTGGCCCCTTCCCTGGAGAGGTCCTAGCCTAGTTAGGGAGACAGACGAACCCACAGTGGCCGTGAGCACACAGCGCTGCAGGAGCCAGGAGGAGACCAACCCCTGGCCGGCCTGTGCTGGTCATCAGAGAGGACTTCCTGGTGCAGATGAGCAGCGTATGTCACCGCCAGCACAAAGCCTGAGCCACTGGGCAGGGCCGGTGCCATGGACAGAAGATGTGGCCTGAGCTGCTCCAGGGTGCTGGGCTGTGTAAATATGTGTGCCTGGGTGTGTCTGTGAGTGAGCGTGAAAGAGCGAGATCACAGAGGGGGCTGGGAGGTAACAGGGCCTGGGCTGGCACCCGTTACATCCTCTTGGGAAAGAGCTTTCCAATTAGAGGCCTGGCGGGTGAGGGCTGGGCTCCCGTGGGTATGTGGCAGCCAGGGACCTATCATCTGGGAGGGCGTTAGAGGGAGCACAGGTGTGTCTAAGCAGGGCTCCCCCATCCCCCAAGGTGAGCTGGGAGCAGATCTGTGAAAGAGCCGGACTCGCAAGTAGTCAGAGGGAACATCCGAGTCGGGGCAGCCAGGCCACGTCGAGAAGAGAGGACGCATCAGCCCCCGGGGTGTGACAGTGGGGTGGTTTGCATGGGACACAAGGTCTCTCTCCTGGCGCCTCCCTTTCTCACGTCCCCCAGGAAAGCACGTCCCATTATAGGGGTCTCTGGGAATGGGGGTGGGGACAGACCAGCTGTGCCCCACACTGGCCTGGAAGATGTGTGTGGGGCGAGCCGGGTCCGTGACAAGGTGCAGTGCAAGGGCGCCTTATCTCCTGTGGCTCCCAAACCGGTGCCAAGCTCAGGTGGGCAGGAGGCCTGAAGCAAGTGACGGGGAGAGCAGGTCACATTTCAGCATCATCTCTTTGACTCTCCCCTGGGCCCCCAAGAAACAGCTCTTGAAGCCCATTGATAAAACACACAGGTCTGCTCTCAGCTTCTGGGGGGGGATGAGAAGCTCTTTCGGGTTAGATGGACTCTGAGCCTCATTTTTCTCACCTGTAAAGTGGGAATAATATCCGCGCTGCTTCCTGGGATTATTCCTGTGAGGGTTTAATACACGCGAAATGTTGAGCCCATGGAGCTTTTGGTATATAGTGAGTGCTCAGCAATTGCTGCAGTGATTATTTCCAGAACAGGCAAGCTTCCAGGAAGGGTTGTCTTTTTTCACTTGTGCTCTACAGACTGTTTTCAAAGATTTGGGGTGTCCTCAGGGGGAAAGTACTCAGCATAAGAATGAGGTGGCACATGGAGTTCCCATCGTGGCTCAGCGGTTAACGAATCTGATTAGCATCCATGAGGACACAAGGACGCAGGTTCGATCCCTGGCCTCGCTCAGTGGGTTAAGGGTCCAGCGTTGCCGTGAGCTGTGGTGTAGGTCGTAGACACGGCTCGGATCCCACATTGCTGAGGCTGTGGTGTAGGCCCGCAGCTGCAGCTCCAATTTGACCCCTAGTCTGGGAACCTCCATATGCCGCAGGTGTGGCCCTCAAAAGACAAAAAAAAAAAAAAAAGGAATGAGGTGGCACAAAGCCACTTCTGGGCAGAAGGGCAAGTTGTACCTCCAGCCCGAGCAGAAAAGACAAGCTTTCCCCAGGCCTGGGCTGAGACAGCCCAGCAGTCAGTTCAGAGAGAAGCAGGATAAGACATGGCCTTGATCTGCAGACTGAGCCAGGCCAGCAGGTGCTCTGCGGCCAGGCCAGGAACCTGTGCATTACCTGCCTGGGGGTAGTTCCTTGCCCCAAACCTTCCCTCCGTCTTGTCACTCCTAGTGACACCCTGCTGGAGTTGGAGTTTGGAGGATGGGAATTAGAGGGTGGGGCCAAGGCCAAGGTGCCCCCTTGGTCACTGTGGACATGGCCAACATGGAGGAGGCTTGGCAGGTGGAGGGGGTCTCAGCAGCTTGGCCTGAGGGGTTTGGCCCCGTCTCTGGCCTGCTCCCTGAGTCGAACCCACGGAGAAATGCTGGTGTCACGGCCATGGCCGTCCAGGCCTACCTGTGTGCTCTGGGTGTGACCGGCAGTGACCCTTAGAAGGGGGCTCAGCAGTCCCGGCGCCTCTCCCTTCATGGTAGGGTCCAGACCAGGATGCCATGACCATGAGGACAGGCCCAGCCCACAGTGGGAGTGGCAGGTGCCAGGCTCTCGGTGAAGTGAGCTGGACTCAAGCTGTGGTGAGGGCAGCAGGTCCAGCCTCAGGTCAGACCCCCAGAGAGATGCCCCGCCCCTCCCCCCGGGGCACTAAAATAAGCCTGTGGTAGGTTAGCAGAGGCAAGCCCAGGGCACCCGCGGGGCATGTGGCTTAAGGTGGGAAAATGAATGCTAGCCTTAGGTGGGCCTGGGTTTCCCACGTCTTCCGGGCCTGGGCAGGATGAGCTCAGCGATGGGCGGGGCTGGACCCTCCGGTGCTGAGCCCAGAGCCCGGGGCCGGTGGGGCCGGGGGGAGGAGTAGCCGTCCTTGTCTGCTCAGTGCCAGCAGAGCCACGGCGGGACAGCGACGCCACTCGAGCTGTTCGTCTCCCTTGCATCCCAGGGGTGCCGACTGTCCTTCCAGCCCTGCCACCAGCCCCCTGCCCAAATGCATGCAGCTGGCCCCTCCACCACTAGGGGAGGGTGGGGAGAGACAAGCGACTTTCATGGCAAGTAACAGGCAAAAAATTGTCCCCAGGCACCTGGTTGGGGGATGGGCCCTGTCATTTCTGTCTTCAGCAGCAGGCCTGGTACCGTGGAGGGAGTCCTGGACTTGGGTTCTGACAAATGAGCCCAAATCCAGGTTCTGCCTTATTCTGCTCTAGGACCCTGGGCATGGACCTTGGCTTCTGGAAGCTCCAGCTTCCTCACCTACAAAATGGGGGGGGGGGGGTCCAGAAGGTTTACAGCATGGTAACTCCCCGGAAATGATGCGTGTCCAAGGAGCTGGGGAGTGGCTACGGGGAAGTGGCAAAGAAAAGGGAGAAAGACCCGCATTCACCCAGCCGCACCGGCGCCTCCGTGACAGGGGTCTTTACATCCAAATGCCCCGCCCGTGACGCCGTGCGCGCCCTCAGCCAGGATCCTCGCGGTCCAGCCCTGGTGGAGCACCTTCTCCTCGGGCCCCAGGGTCCGAACGGCAAACACCCAACTTCGTGCCCAGAAGCAGCCCTTCCCCCCTTTTCTATTGCTTCTCTGTCTCGATTGCCAGACCCCGATCCTGGGCACCCCTCTCCCTGGACATCTGGCCTTGGCAGCAGGGACTAGGCAGCAGACGCTAGGCTTCGTTGGCACAGAAACAAGCCTGATGCTCCCACTCGTACCTACCTCCTCCTCGAGACTGGGGAGGACCTCTTGGCTGGAGGGCTCCATCATCGGAACCGGCACAAACAGCAGGCACGCAGGGCCTGGCAGCCCCAGGAACCCGGCCTCAGGGAGTGGGGGGACAGTTGTCACGGTCACCGTAACCAAGAGACACAGCATGCTCAGGCCCCTTGGGAATGGGGTTTCTCAAGAGGGCTGGGCGGGGCGGGGCGGGGGGATGGGTGGGAGACAGAGGTCTCGCTCCGGCGGCACTTGCCCGCCGGGTGGTGGTTGGCTCCAGGGGAGAAGTGAGTGGGTGGAAAGAAGCAGGAGCAGGAGGCCACCCTGGGAAGAGGAAATGGACCTGGCCACATTTCTAGGCGCGCAGGAATTCCAAGCCCCTGGCCTAGAGCTGCTCGGCTAATTACAGTTTCCCCCTGGTTGGTGGCCCTGGCCTTGGCCGGTCCTGGGGCAGGAGGGCGAGGCCGAGCGGGGCAGGGCGGGTGGGGGGATCCGGCGGCCCGCTGCCTAATGTCTCATTGCCGTCAGGCCCCCGCGCAGGGCAGCCAGTTCAGCCTCCCTCTACGGAGGAGCATCCAGGTCCCAGAGGCCCAGGAGTGTAGCAGACACAGACGCCTGCCAGGAGCCGGCGGTGGGGAGCTCAGGGAGTAAACAACCAAGGAGAGTCGCCTTGCAAACCACACTCAATGGAAATCTCCCCCACGGCCGCGTCGCAAAATGCAACCAAAATATTTATTCTGAGCAGCAGTTTTCAGAATTGTGCTTTGGAAGGCAACTCAGACTGTCCAGCTTCCCATATAGCCCAGCCTGGAGCGCTGTCCCCTGCCCTCACTCCAGTAAAGCCAACGACCCATTAGATGGGGACTCAGGGTCAAGTTCAGCTTTTATGGAGTCCTGGCTCATCCTTTCCCGCTGCCCAGGGAGGCCAGAGGCAGCTTAGACCCACCTGGAAACCAGAAATAGGTGCCTTGCCTCGGCGACCCATCACCACCCAGCAGCAGGAGCCGCCATCCCTGTGGATCCACCTGACTGCCCAGCATGTGAGGAAGTGGGCCCGTCAGCCAACCTCCTGCCACCCTGCAGTCAGCAGCCAATGGCCAATGCCAGGCATTCACTGGATATTGAACTCCAGTTGGGAGGTTCTCACACCTTCCTCTTTTACCCAAGGCCAACACCCACCCTTAGAAACAAGACGTACAGAACTGTCTTTCTAGAAAGGACTTCTAAATTTGGCAGGCTCAGCTAGTGTTTCTTAAGGCTGTCCTAGCCAGGAACACTGCTTGGCTCTTTTGTGTGTTTTGTCTCATCATGCCTCAGGGCAGCTCTTGATGTAGGCAGCACTACCTATAGAGGAGGAAAGGTGAGCCCAGAGAAGTGAAGAAACCAACCCAACATCACGCAGCTAGTGCATGTGCCAGAGCCAAGATGAGCGCCGAGTCTTCTGCATCCTCATCCTCTATCGCCCAATTGTGTTGCTCTGTCACGGCGCAGGCTTGTTGGGAGGATTGGGCCGGCTGACGTGTGTGAGGCAAGTTAGAGTAGCACCAGGCTCTTAACACCTGCTCATCTTAATTACCGCTGTCCTCAGAGATTGTTTCTTTGCCACGGGATGACCTTGGACCTGGGCGTATTTGGCAGCATTCTTTCAAATGCAAGGGACAGAATTCCATCTGACTTCAGAAAAGTTGGGGGAGCGGAGGGGAGCGATTGGGTGTTGTCTCGTGGTCTCATTTTATTGGGTGAAAGAGTAGATGGACATCAGGCATGGCCGGATCCAGGAAGTGATACAATGTCATCAGGTCATCGGACTCTTATTTTCCCTTTGTTTCTTGTCTTCACTCTCTGGGGGCTAAGCTCAGTCTCCTCTGCGGCCTTTGGGCATCTTCTTCCACACAGCATGACACAGTGGGAAGCAGAGAAGGGCCATAGGCCCCTGATGGCTCCTGGCCTTCACCATCCATCCCAGCTAACGACCTCAGGTAGAAAAGCAACCTTTCCTTCCCGTTGCCGCGGGTGGAAGAATTCTGGGGAGGTGCTCTGCTCCGCCCTGCTTGGGTCACAGGGAGGAGACTGAGGAGTCCTGGCTCCCTCCCACCATCTTTTGCCTCACTCAAGGCTTCTCTGGGAGTGCTGGGAAAACCTGCAGGCCAGCACGGCTATGGTGGGTTCTGAGGATTCAGGGGTGAGCAGAATGGACGCATCGCCCTAATCACAGTGCTTATATTTCAATGAGGGAGCTGGTCATCAGACCAAAAACTTGCACAAACAGAAAAAAAGTGACAAATGTTGATACTTGTGAGGCCCTAAAAATGAAGCATATGGTGCTGAGAGAGTGTGCCAGGGTACAAGAGTATGCAGGTATACAGAGAATGTGCAGAGAGGGTGTGTACCTGTACGCAGGGGTCAGAGAGCACTTCCTTGGGGAGCTGTGTGCAAGGTAAAATTGGAAGTATATGGAGGAGCAACCTGGGCAAGCAAGGGATATGAGAGCCTTGCAAGCAGTGGACGCGGGCTGTGCAAAGGTCCTGGGGCCGTGGAGCTTGAAAAAATACCCTGAGTGGAGCAGTGGGGAGAAGGGGCAGGAGAGGCGCGCAGGGCTTTGCCGAAGGAGGCCTTGGTGGCCACACAAAGAAATTTGGTCTTTGTATTAAGAGCAGAAGGAAGTCCTTGAGACGATGTAAGCAGGATTCAGGCCTGAGGAGACCACCTGGGGTGTTGGTGGGAGGACAGGGGTGCCCGTGGGAGGATGGCTTCTACCAAAGAGAAGGTAGCACAAGCCGCAGGGGGACCTTGTAGGCTCCTCATGCCCAGAATGATCAGAATTCCATGTGCTTGAAAATTGGATGCAGAGGACGGGACCACTGGTGGTGGTTGGAGTGGGGGTCTTTGTTCTTTTCCAGTACAAGTGGCTTAAAGATGAGCTGTTTTCTTCAGCAGCTCCCTTCTGGGTTTCTCATCTGCTGGAGGGTGGACACTGGGAATCTCCAGGAGGTCTGGTCAGAATCAGGGTTTTCCCAACATCTTGGACCAGAAAAAAGGCTAAAGGCAAAATTAGTTCCCCAGGTATTTGAAAAGTGACTGATCAGGAGTTCCCGTTGTGGCTCAGCGGTAATGAACCCAACTAGTATCCATGGGGAGGTGGGTTCGATCCCTGGCCTCACTCAGTGGGTTAAGGATCTGGCATTGCCGTGAGCTGTGGTGTAGGTCACAGATGCAGCTCGGATGCTGTGTTGCTGTGGCTGTGGTGTTGGCTGGCAGCTGTAGCTCTGATTCGGCCCCTAGCTTGGGTACCTCCATATGCCACGGGTGTGGCCCTAAAAAAAGAAAGAAAGAAAAGCGACTGATCTGATCCCAGTATGAGGACACTATCCGGGTGGCCTGTGGCCAGGTCAGCCTGGGATGAGACCGGATGTAAGATACCTGGAAATTGGTCATTATAAGAAGCCTATCAATGAACAGATCCGCTGTGGACTTTTTGGAGAGGTCCTGGGTTATGGGACAGGGCCCTGGGCCTTTTCTCCTTTTCTCCCTGACTCTTGCCCTGAGGATTTATTCCACGTGCTCAAAACATCCCAAGCTTGAACTCGGGCCCTGAGAGCTCTGCACAGGCTGTAAGCGTGTGTCCCTTTCACCAGGGTAGGTGGCAGCAGGATCAATACATCAGGGTTCTTCAGTCATGGCTACAAGACGATGGCGAGCATGAGGGATGGAGAAAAGAGAGGAAGGGGAATCCGCCTCCTTCCTCTCCGCCCACTGATTTGCTTAATGATCATTTAACAAACGTGAGGCTGCAGACTGGACACAGGGGGCCCGGCCATGCCTCAGCTAGACCCGCTGTCCGCCGTCCTGACGCGGGCTGGGTTTATGTCTGTGTGGCATTTAATTCCCCTAACAAGCCTGTTTCTGGTTAAGCCCTGGCCACCTTTGGGGAGGCCTGGTCCCAGCCGGCTGGGCTGAGGATGAGTGCACTGGCCCGGGGTCCGAGAGGCCTGGGTTAGGGACGCAGCCCCATGCTCCCGGGAGCACTCGATGCCTAGGCTCTCTGCACCGAGTGTCCTTCTCTGCCAGAAAAAAGCCAACGCCACCTTCCACCTAGGCTGGGCGAGGGTCCAGGGAGGTGCCATGCGCCTGGCATCTAGCAGGACACCCAGCACGTGACGGCCTTCCTTCTCCTCCTGCCTCTCCCCACCCACCCCCAGCAGGACCCTCCCGGGCAATTTCTGATGGTCTCGTTTCCCCCAAACTGAGCATATTCCAGACCCTCTCCCCCGAGCTCAGCACCCCATGCAGTTTAGAGTCACAACCAAATCTGATATATTTGTATTTGGGGAGTCCCCAAAAACACCCTGCCAAATAAAGCCCCGACACTGAGCAGCTGACACCATTAGGGTTTTTTTGTTGTTGTTGTTGTTGTTGTTTTAAACTTTCGCCCTTAAACTGGACACAGGCTTGGTTCGCTTCAAGCAGCGAGGTGCGCTGGGACCGGCCCTGGGTGTGCGCCAAGGAAATCCAGGCTGCGGTCTGGTTTCCTGCCTGCCAGCGGCGCCGAGCGCCTAGCCCTTCGGAGCCTCAGTTTCCCCTCGTGTGAAGCGGGGGCGATCACGCTCTCCTCCCCCAGGTTGCTGGGAGAACTGAGCCAAGTGCAGAAGCAATTACGAGCCGAAAAGGCTGCGCCTCAAAGTGTCTGCCTCCCTCCCCCGAGCTCTGCAGTGTCTCCTCTTAAAGGACTTAGCAGTTGTTCCTCTGGGGAAACTGGCGTCCCCACCGCCTCCTGCCACCTGTGACCACCCATCTGGCCTCCGGGGGACCCCAGCCGTTCCCCACCCAGCTGTTTGGCTCTAACTGTCCTGTGGTTTTAGAGCGTCAGGCTGGCTGTTCTGGGAAGGCTCTTTCTCAGGCTGGGTCCCTAGGGCGGGAGCGGAGCCCTGACTGGGGCTGAGAAGTCGGGCGCTGGGGAGGGGGCAGGGGTGGGGGGCAGGGGAGCCAGCCGGGGAGAAGTTAGGCGAAGGCTGTGTCATGTGTTTCAAGTAAGTCCATGTCCACAAGCTGAAAGTGTGGTCTGACCTTCGTATTTTATCTGTCGGTGTTCCTGTGTGTGTCTTTCTAATTCCTCAAACCATACACGCCACTCCAGGGACTTTTAATCCATATGGTTCTGATTCCTTAACACTTAACTCATCCAGACGTTGTTCTGGGGATCTATTTGCAAATCTCTTTACATAAGCTTTTAACTCCTTCTCTCGCAAGGGAGGTGGGGTCTCTGGGCCAGGCCCCCCCTCTGCCGGCCTTCCCTGTGCTCTGGGCCCCAGCTGCTCAGGCCCTGCCCTGAGGGCCAGGGGGGACACTGGTGGGAGATCGACCCCCCCCCACTCCACCCCTTTCTGGCTGTGTGATCCCCCTCGACTCATGGTCACCTCTTCAAACCCCTTTTGATGTAAAGCAGGAGAAATAATAAGCCTCTGAAAAGGTCGTTAGGGGAATCAGACAAGGAAATGCAGAAGGCCTGGCGCCTGAAGACCAGCACTGCTGTAAGAGCAGGCCAGGTCAGGTGCAGGCTCCGTCTAGTGGAATCTTAGATGCCGGGTGGAGAAGCTGAGTCCAGAGAAGCAAAAGGCTGGCGTTCCCTTCGTGGCGCAGTAGCAACACATCCGACTAGGAACCATGAGGATGCAGGTTCGATCCTTGGCCTCGCTCCATGGGTTAAGGATCTAGCGTTGCCGTGAGCTGTGGTGTCACAGCTCGGATCTGGCGTGGCTGTGGCTGTGGTGCAGGCCAGTAGCTACAGCTCCGATCAGACCCCTAGCCTGGGAATCTCCATATGTGGGTGCAGCCCTGAAAAGACAAAAATGAAAAACAGAAGGAAAAAAAACCAAAATAAAACAGAGAAGCAAAAGGAGACCCTGCCCATTGGGACGGAGGGCAGAGCAGTGGTCCCAGGGACCGGGGGGTGGGGGGTGGGAGGCAAATGGCCTGAGGCCTGGAGATGCTCAGCCCAGCACTCGGGTGGCAGAGTCTAGGGAGGTGGTGTCCCCAGCGCTCCCTGAGTCTGGGGAGGTGGTGAGGGAGGGCCCTGCAGGACCAGACAGGCCATGGAGGGAGGGGTCAGGCAAGCAGCCCTCCCAGAGTTGAGGGCCTTGGGTCACACCTGGAAGCTGCCACCCTCACCCTTCAGAGCAGAGACTCCCAAGGCCCCTCACAGGCTCTCCCACCTGCAGGCGCCAGCCCAGGGCCTCCGCCTGGACTTAGGCCCCATGTCCCCAGCACACCCAGCATCCCTACTTTCGCTTCCTGCCCCCGCTCCCCAGGCCACATTCTCCAACACTCAGTGCTCTTTCAAGCCTTCGTTCCTTCTTGGTGGCCGTTTCTACTACTAAACACTGGCACACTTTGCAAAGCGCAGCTCCAAAGTCACCTCTTCCAAGAAGCCTTTCTGCAAAGATTTGCAAACAACGGCCCTTGCTTTGTGCTTTCCCCGTCGTGGTCTCTGGCTGAGTCCTCAGGAGGTCCTCCTGTTCTGGTGGCAGAGCCCCACTGGACCTACCACCTGGAAAGGCAGAATGGAAGTCAAAGATGGTACCCACAGGAACCCATCTCACGCTAAGGAGGACACAGAGGGCCCGGGGTGGCCCAGCGCCTGGGGCTTCCCCATGGCGAGGGCCCATTGGCCAGCTCTGACCTGGATGCCACCAATGTCTATACCTGTAGAACGGAGTTTGTTTCTCTGGCAATTCCAGACGGAGCGAATCCCAGACAGAGCTGCGTCTCTGGGGTGGAAGAGCAGATGCTTCATCTAAAATTAGGCTGCTGACTGCGACTCCATCTAGGCTGCGGGAACGGGTCTGCTTCTTACATCTGTCGTTGTGGAGTGGAGGCAAAGTGGAGCCCCTGCCTCCCTACTGAGGCTGAGTGGCAACGTGACAGCCAGCCAGGGGTCTACCTGGAGGGCTTCCCTGCCCCGCATCTGACTGACTCTTAACAAACCCCCTGAGAGGGGCCTGTCTCCTGAGAGTCCCTCTCCCCACTCCAAAAGGCCCTTAGGACCTGGGTCTGTCTGACATTGGCATTGGATGCATCCCCTAGGAGTTTAAATAACCCATCCGACATTCAGTCCCCACCAGCGAGGGTCCAGGCTGGTGTGGGTCCCAACACTGAATTCCGGCAGCCAGACAACAGGCCCAGGGAGTTCCCTGGTGGTCTAGTGGTTAGGACTTGGTGTTTTTCGCCCCTGTGGCCCCGGTTGCATCCCTGGTCTGGGAACGTAGATCCCACATCCAGCCGCTGCCACGACCCTCCACCCCTCAAAAAAGACAGGCCCCTAGGAATGTTGCGGGTGAAAGCCAGGGTGCCTGGCTGAAGCCGAGGAAGATGATTTACTAAGAAAAATCTCTTCCTGCCTTTTCTGTGTCTGCTGTTTCCTCCTGCATTCAGGCACCCTCAGACCCTTTCATTGCCTGCCCAAGCTGGGCCCTGCTCTCTGGGAAGAGCGGTAACCACTGGAGGCCCACTGTGGGGACCACGCCGACCCCATAGACTTCACTGATTTCTCGTAAAGCTACAGTTCTCACAACGGCCTACAAGGCGCCAAGTAACATGCCCGGCATGCTCACCTCAGGGCCTTTGCACCGGCTGTTCTCTGCCTATAAAGGTCTTCCCGCCAGAGCTACACGACTCGGTCTTCACCTGCTTCAGGACCTTGCTCAAGCGCCACCACCTTCTCAGAGAGGCTTCCTCTCACCCCGCTAATTGAATCTGTGAGCTTCCTCCCACCGCTGCGTTCCCAATTCCCTTACTCTGTCCTGCCGCGTACTTTCCGCAGGATACGGAACATGTAAGTACACGTGTTAGTCCCTCATTTATCTGGTCTCATCTTTTTGTTTGTTTTGTTTGTAGGGCCACACCCTCGGCATATGGAAGCGCCCAGCCTAGGGATCCAATTGGAGCTACAGCTGCCGGCCTACACCACAGCCACAGCAATGCAGGTTCCGAGCCGTGTCTGCGACCTACACCACAGCCACAGCAACGCTGGCTCCTTCACCCACGGAGCAAGGCCAGGGATTGAACCGCGACCTCATGATTCCTAGTCGGAGTTGTTTCCGCTGCGCCGCAGTGGGATCTTCTGTTTGGTTTCTTTCTTGTCAGGGGCTTCCCTCTAGAAGGTGGCTCCATGGGGACAGGGCTTCTTGTCCATTTTGTTCACTGAGATACTTGGTCTCAGTCCCCACAGCAGGGCCTGGCCTGTGGGAGGTGTTCACTGACCATCTGTTGGGGAATGCACCTGTCAGGTGAGGCAGCGGCTCCTGGACCGAGGCCCTCCGTCCTTGGCCCCTCTGCTGTTGGGACTGCCTCTGGGTCCTCTTCGGGGCCCCATTCGCTCATCTGGTAACTGGGGCTGCTGGTCCCTCTCCTGCCACGAAGGTGGCATGAGAGTATGGGTGCGATTACGCCCAAAGCCGTCCGGGCTGCCCACATAAGTGTGGGGTGGCTATTTGTTGAGCTCACACATGGAGCACCTATGGGGCTCAGGGCTAAGTGCCGGGGGTCCCCAGAAGAGTGACCACCTGTGTCCATGTTCATAGGGGTTCTCCCAGGCCAGTGGGGCCAGCTCCCCTTTGGGGAGAATTATTGGACAAAAGGGACTCCAAAAAAGGAATGTGGGACCCTCCCGAGCTTGGGGAATTTCTACCTGAGCCTCCTGTATTAGTCAGGGTCCTCTAGAGAATCAGAACATAGGCCACACACACACACACACACACACAGACACACACACACACATAGACACACACACACACACACAGACACAGCCCTACATATGTATCAGAAACAGGATATATATCGTCCAGCAGAACTCGTCACAACCATGTAAATCACCTATATTTCAATAAAACTGTAAAACGTGAAAAACATCGCGCTCAGGAAGGAACGAGGAGGATGTGTGCATCTTGCGCGTGCACGAGAGAGAGGCCGAGCCTTGTTACAGGGCTTGGCTTGTGTGACTGTGGAATTCCAAACCCTGAGGCGTCCCAAGACCTGCAGCTGGCAAGCTGGAGGGCGGGAGAGCCGCTGGTCTAGGTCGCCGTCTGCAAAAGGCGGCAAGCCTGCTGTCTCAGTTCTTGCCCAAAGGCTGGAAGAAGCCAGTGTCCCAGCTCCATCCGGCCCCGGGGTTCCCTCTCAGCCTTCTTGTTCTACTTAGGTCTTCACGGGGTTGGAGGCAGCCCCTCCCACTGGGGAGGGCAGTCTGCCTCACTCGGTCTCTGGATTTGAATGCTAACCTCATCCAAGAACACCCCACACAGCCACACCCGGAGTAGCGTCTGCCCAAGTCCTGGGCACCCTGGGGCCCAGTCCATCTGACACAGAAGATTACCCACCACGCCCCCGTCCCCACTCCCAGATTGCCGTCGGTTCTTCATCTCCAAGCCCACACGCAGCCACCAAATCTGCGTGCCCACCTTTCCCTCCCCAGAGCCCTGGCTCTTCTACCCTGCCACCCTTGGGGGCATCGCCTCTGCTCCAAAGCTTCCCTGACCCAATTCCTTCTAAGTGGTACCCACTAGATGCCCCCAGATGCTTGCTGGGATTCTCATCCCATTAGATTCAGGGTAGGGTTGAAGGACGGGTTGCAGAGAATCCGCAGGAAGGCCTGGGGGAGACGGCCCTTGGAGGGCTGGTTTCCAGGCTGGAAGGAGCATGGCTGCCTGGGTTAAGTGCCTGGAGCTCCGGAGAGATCCGTGGGGCTTCTCCCGGCGCCTCCAGGCAGAGGGGCCAACACTGCCTCGTTCCCCATGGGAGGTATGGGAGGAGGCCAGTCGGGGGCCGTGTATGGTGAACACCTACTGCGTGCCAGGCACAGACCCTCGGAGCTCTCCCAACCTGGCGGGGGCTTCAGACACAAATACTCTAAGGTGGTAAATGCTCCGATGATACATGCAGAGCAAGCTCCGGGAACGGGGTGAGCGGGGCTTTTAAGTCTACTGAGGTGGGGGCTGAAAAAAATGAGAGACAGAACATTTGAAGGAGGCCATAGGATGCGTCCACCACGGAGTCAGGGAGAGTTAACGGGGCAGCTGAAGGGAAGAGCGGGTCTGCTGGGAGAGGAGGAGAAGGAAGGAGGAGGATGAGGCAGAGGGAAGGGCACGAGCAAACGCGTGCAGTGGGATCATTCCTGGAGTTCCCGTTGCGGCGCGGCGGAAACCAGTCCGACTAGGAACCATGAGGTTGCGGGTTCGATCCCTGGCCTTGCTCAGTGGGTTAAGGATCCGGCGTTGCCGTGAGCTGTGGTGTAGATCACAGACGCGGCTCAGATCCTCCATGGCTGTGGCTCTGGTGTAGACCAGCGGCTATAGCTTCAATTTGACCCCTAGCCTGGGAACCTCCATATGCCATGGGTGAGGCCCTAAAAAAGCATGAAAGAAAGGAGAAAGAAAAGAAGGAAGGCAGAAGGCAGGAAGGCAGGAAGGCAGGAAGGAAGGAAGGAAGGAAGGAAGGAAGAAAGAAAGAGAGAGAGAGAGAGAGAGAAAGAAAGAGAAGAAAGAAAGAAAGAAGAAAGAAAGAAAGAAAGAAAGTAAAGGAAAGAAAGAAAGAAAGAAAGAAAGAAAGAAAAAAGAAAGAAAGAAAGAAAGAAAGAAAGAAAGAAAGAAGAAAGAAAGAAAGAAAGAAAGAAAGAAAGAAGAGAAGAAAGAAAGAAAGAGAGAGAGAAAGAGAGCTCCTACTGTGTTTGGGGAATTAGTAAGCGACCTTTCCCAGTCCAGCCCCTCCTGGCAGGGGGACTCCAAGGCTGAAGGCTGCAGCATTAGGGGTCTCACCACCCACCCAGAGAGATCAGAGAGGCCGCAGAGGAAGGGGACCTGAGCGGGGGTGAAGCGAGACCGTTTCTAGATGTGTCTTTGCTGTTGTTAGATGGAGGTTCCAAAAATTAACTTTCAAACCAGGCCCCGCCCTTTCCCACGCTCGCATCTCTTTCCTGTGGCTCCTGTATCGCTGCTTTGATTCTCTCTTCTCGTGGTTATTTCCCAAGGATGTAGGTCCTCTCTGGAACGAGGCTGTCAGAGGCACAGGCCCTGGCGGGCCTTATTGGTCTCGCCCTGGGACTCCTTCCTGCCCACCCCCAGCCCCTCACCCTGGGCTGGCCGCATGGGTGGCAGCAATCACTGGTGAATAAAAGTCCCACAAGGAGAGAAGGCTGTAAGGCCATCCCAGAACTTCCCTTTTCGCCTTGAGGCTCCTGAAACTTTTTCTTTCTTTTTTCTTTTTTTTTCTTCTTTTTAGGGCCACACCTGCAGTATATGGAAGTTCCCAGACTGGGGCAGAATGGGAGCTGCAGTTGCTGGCCTACACCGCAGCCACAGCAAGACCGAATTCAAGCCACATCTTCGAGCTGTGCTGCAGCTCACGGCAACACTGGATCCTCAACGCACTGAGTGAGCCCAGGGATCCAGCCTGCATCTTCACCATCACCATGTTGGGTTCTTAACCCATGAGCCACAGCAGGAACTCTCTGAAACTTTTTCTCGTCATACGTGGTACTGTTTATTTGTCTTCATGCCTAGGGGGTGTGATTAACTTCTCATTTCCTCCCTTCCCTCCTGTCTGAGCCACCCTCAAGGACTGAGCTTTAGGCATCAGGGTGCCCTCTAAAGAGCTTGAGTGGAGCTGGGGGAAGGGGCCCCCTTTATCTGCTACGTGCCAGCTTCTGTTCTTGATGCTCACAAGGCACTGGCTCCTTTCGTTTCATCAGCTCTCATTTGATCGGCATAATCCTTGCCTGAGATGCGGTATTCTCCCCATTTCACAGATATGAAAACTAAGACTCGGGGTATTAAGTGTCAGAGTAAGTGTCAGAGCCTGGACCTGCACGCAGACTGCCTTGGTGCAAGCCTTAGAAGCTGGTGCTCTCCTGCCGCCTCGCCCCTTGGCAGGCGCGAAGCCATGCTCAGAGGAAAGAGCAGTAATTATTCATGATCTTGCAAGTTGGCCCCTGGCTTGGGGGAAACCTGTTCTCACAGCTGCCAGGGGAGTGTGTGGCTTGACTAATCTTCTGATTTCCTGGAACCAGAGGCTCCACCCTCCCCACCTGGGGCTCACTGGGCCCTGTGGGAGTCCCCAGAAGTGCTGGCAAAAAGCCAGAATGAGGCAGACACAGGGTTCAGGCGGGGCCGAAGGCTCAGGGTGAAGCGTAGGAAAAGAGGAAGCGTCTGTCCTTTGGGAAAAACCAGTCAGTGGGCTGGAGGTCGCGTGGCCTCTCGGAGTTGTTTACAGGGCAGGATGGCCAGAGGGGCAGAAGTCTGTCCTTAGCATGAGCGGAGTCCCTGTGACGGGCCTGGCAGTGAGTAGGACGGGGCTGTGCACCGAGCTGCCCACGGCTGAAGTGACTGTCCGGAGTGGGGCACAGGCAGCACAGTCTGTGCCACGCGCTGGAGGGGCACAGAGAAGGAAGCAGCCAGGGCCACCTGGGGAACCAGGGAGGCTTTTCACAAGGGGCCTCTGGGCTGGCCTGGAAGGCTGCATGGGAGCCAGCCAAGCCGTGAGTGGGGGGGGACCGTACGGGGGCTGGAAGGTGCCAAGTGCACTGGGCAGGCTCGGAAACAGTGAGCCATTCTGTGTGGTGGGCACACAGGGAGGGGGCGGGGGCGGGGCTGTTGGGCGCGTGAGCCGAGGCTGTTACAAGAGGCACTAGAAGGTAATTTAGCTGGGCAGGGATCCACCTGAATTTGTCTTCGAGCCTTCCGCTAATTCGGGAGTAGCTTGAAGGGGGCAATGGGCCGAGGGCCCGGGAGGAGGCTGTGGTGGGGAGGAGAGGATTGGCGGCCTGGCCGGGGGCAGCAGAGATGGAGAAGGGCTTCGGGCGCAGGCCTGGGCTGCTGGATGCCCCTTAATAGAAGACACGCCATAGGGGAGGAACAGGGGTCTGGGTCACACCATGGGCCCAAAGTACCAGTTGCGACTGTTTATTGAGCGCCCACGAGGTGCCGGGTTCTCCGCCAGGGGCTCTATTGCAATTCCTTGTCATATCTTCAGAGCAGCCCTTTGAGATGAGGAAGCCAAGATCCGCAGCTCCGCGTACACATGCCCAGGGTCACCCAGCGAAAGCGGGGCTCTGAGGCCCGTGCTGTTACCCCAGCATCAGATTAAGGACAAGGCAAGTGCCTGACTGAGTCCAGGAGTCAGAAACACAGCCCTCAGGCAGGGGAGGGCGCTTGGGGCTGCGTCCACCGGGACCTCAGGAGGTGATCTCCATAAACTGCCAGAGTCCCCGGGTCTCTGTCCCAGGAGAGAGGCGGCTGCCTGTCGGAGACGGCAGGACTGACCTATCAAGGGAGCACCCCCGCCTGGGAGTTCCCACTGTGGCTCAGCAGGTTACAAACCGGACTGGCATCCATGAGGATGCAGGTTTGACCCCTGGCCTCAAGCTCAGTGGGTTAAGGATCCAGCATGGCCGTGAGCTGAGGTGTAGGTTGCAGATGCGGCTCCGATCCCACCTGGCTGTGGCTGTGGCTGTGGCTGTGGCTGTGGCTGTGGCTGGCAACTGCAGCTCGGATCCGACCCCTAGCCTGAGAACTTCCATATGCTGCAGGTGCAGCCCTAAAAAGCAAAAAAAAAAAAGAGAGAAAGAGAGAGCACTGCCACACACACACACAAATAATAAAACAACACAAATATCTGGGTCCAGAAAATCATAGCCATGGAGGAACAGGAAGGTGGAGAGGGATGGCTGGTAAGTAAGTACAGGGCCCAAACATAAATCACCTGGAGAGCCTACGGGGTGGGTTGCGCAGCCCCACCTTGAAAGCTCCCCCAAGGAGACACCCGCAGCCTCTACTCCTTAGGAACCACGGTGTGTTCTCTCTAAAACTCTATCTGTAGTTTGGCTGTTGGGGTTGGAAACAACATTTCACGGAAAGACAGCCTCCTAGATGACACATCAGATGCCAACCATATCCCCTGCGCCAATGGCATTTAGTCTGTAAAGCCTCTATAGTGCGATGCTGGCTTCACAGCCGAACCAAGCCCCGTGCGTGTGTGCGCGCGTACGTGTGTGGTGTTTCCATGGAAACAAGCGTTCAGCAAGCCAGCCTGGGACACCTGGACCACAGTCTTCCTGAATTGTAGCCCCGGAGGTAGGAGGAATCTTCTCTCCCACCTCGTGTGCCCCTGCCCCGCCCCAAGCTTGGCAGAGAGCCCTGCAGCGTTTAGCAAGTTGCACTGGGATGAGATCTACCTGCCAGGCTCCATCCTTGGAGAGCGAGTCTAGAACATAGGTTTGTGTGTTGCACGTTCCCAGAACAGGGAAGGAGCCTGATTCATGTTTGAGGAATGAAGGAATGTGGGAAAGCCCCCAGGGCCGAGCTCTGGGAATTTCTCAAGACCTGGCCCCGTTCGCCGCAGGGGAAGGGCTGATAGGAAAGATCTGGCACCTGGCACCACCTGTCTTCTCACCTAGGGTCTGTCCAGCTGCAGAGTGGGAAAGATGCCCAGGGCCTGGGGTGGGGTGGGGGGTGGCTCACGGAGTGGCGCCGTGTCCCTGAGCTCTGAGGCTGGAGTTCTCAAGACCTTCTGGCCTCGGGTGAGGATTGGCACCAGGACTGGGACGAGGGCTGAGGCTCAAGGCGGGGACAGGGGGCTTCGTCACAGGAGAAGCCGACGCGCCTGGCCTGGAGGACGGCCACAGCGGGATGACGTGTGTGGCTTGAGGAGGAAGGAGCAAGATCTTTGGAGAGCTCCGGGGAAGGTGCTGTGCCTGGCACTGTGTCTGGCGCAATGAAGGGGCTCAATAAAACACGCTTTCCTATCCCTTCCCTTCCCCTCGGCCGTCCCCAGGCAGGCCTGTGAGTTTGAGCGGTGGGATGGGAGTGGCCCAGGCTGCCTCGATGGAGCCGCAGAGGAATTTGCTAAGAGAAAGGAGGGGGAAGACAAATCCCAAGCCACAGGAAGTTGGAACAAGGGAGCCAGCTGAGGAAAGGGCCTCGGCGGGGCAGCTGTGGCAGGGCTGGCACACTGGCCCAGCTTCCCAAGCATCCCGTCCAGTCTGGCTGGAAACCCACCTTCCTCCCCAACCCCTAGGCAGGGCCCCTGGCACCCCAGCTACAGCTCTGAGTTGGATCATCCTGCCCCCGCTGTGGTTAGTTTGTCTTTCGATTTTACCCCCAGGATCATTCATTCATCAGACAAACATTTGTGAGCCTCTCCGTGTTGGCAGGAGAGAAGAATCAGGGTGGAAAGCGAGCGGCAGCTTCCGGGACGGGCTCTCTCGGCTGACCGCACCTCGGGGGCGATGCACAGGAGGGCGGCTAAATCCACTGGGCCGTTCCAGTTGGGCAGGGCCACCCCTCAAAGCCGGAGGAGGGCACTCGCCCTGAGGCAGCAGCAAGGCCGTCCTCTGAGCCTTTATGCAAAGGACAAAATGTCACCCCCCGGGCATATGAATTAGAACAAGACACCCACTTGCCCCCACCTGGAACTGCTCCCAGCCCGGAACAGTGAGCAGGGCAGAGAGGGCGGAGCAGGAGTGGAGTGAGTGGCAGGGCCCTGTCCCGCAGGGCGCCCTGTCTCGGCTGTCCTAATCAGGGGAAGGCTTATGTCAAGGGCAGGCTTGACTCGGGGTGTGAAGGACAGCAGGAGGCATAGAGAGGGCCTTTCAGACAGAGGAAAGTCTGTGCAAAGACCTCCAAAATTGAAAGCTGGTGGAAGGCTGGGGAGAGAGCTGGCAAAGGGCTCGGAGGGCTGCACGGCGCTGGATGCAGCTGGTCGATGGGGCCTTGCGTGCCAGATCAGGGAGTGTGGTCCTTCCCTGTGGGGCTTTGTCAGAAAGGGGACGACCCAATTAGAGCTGGGCCGGAGCTGCGGGAGCTGATGGAAGGTGGGGAGACGGGTGGCGGCGATCAACAAAACAGCTGGAGCCTTGGCAGCTGGCCAGCGGGTGTGCAATTGTGTGTGTGAGTGTGCGGGCCCAGGGAGTATCCAGCTGCCATCCCACCTCCCTGCAAGCCCTGGGGCCGAGGTCTCCCCGCCAGGTACCTAGGAGTGCAGTTCGCCTTGGGAAGCTGGGGTTTCTCCGTGGAAGCGGGCGCTCTGGGAGGAGGCTGTCTGCTGTACCCTGGCTTTGGAGGGAGGCTGGAGGCTCTGCCAGAAGCTGCTGTGTGGGGAAGGCACAGAAGTCCCTCGTCCTGTCCCCCAGGGCCTAGATGGTGTCCAGACAGAGGGAGCCGCTCCCCTGTGACAGGCAAGGCCTTGAACTTGAGGCCAGCCCTTTGGAGCCCGAGGCCCGTGGCCTCCAAGGCCTTTTGGGAAGCCCTGGTCAGCGTAGCGGTCAGTCACCCTGTGGGGCCTTGAACATCTGTCACCCGAAGAGGGAGTGACTCCTTCCCTTGGCACCCTGGCCATTTAGCTTGCCTCACTTTGTTCTGACTTTGGCCCCAGGCTCCATAACTTCCTGGGGCTGCTGCCGGCCAGCGCAGGCCAGGCCTGGAGTCGCCCGCCCCAGGGTCGGCCCTGGTGCCGCAGCGCTGACCTCGGGAGGCTCACCTGACGGGGCTGAGCCTCCGGGGCCGCAACTGCAGCCTACAGGTCCTGGTGAGGTCTCCAGGCCTTGGCCAGTCTGCGCCCTCGGGAAGCAGGCTGGTGGGGGCCCGCGGAGGGGCGCGCAGGAGCCTTGGCCCACGTGACTCAGGGCCCGCGCCCTGGGATCTGGTGGCTTCTGGTAAAGTCGGGCCATTGGGAAGCCCGGGGGTGCCCCCACCCCCGGCCCCAGGCTGGAGCCCCGGGAGCCCGGCCAGGCCCGCCCCGCCCAGAGCGCGAGAAGGCAGAAATATTCCCGCCTGGGGAGGCACGGGCTTCCCGGAGCGGAGCGGGGCTGGCCCCGGAGAGGACGGCGGGGAGCGCGCCCTTTGGGGACGACGAGGGACGCCCGCCAGGCCGGGTGCGGCCCAGGCGGGGCCCCCGGCGGCGGCGGCGGCGGCGGCGGCGAGCAGGGCTTCCCTGCCTGCCCTTCCCGGAGGGCCCGGGAGGAAATGACAGCGCGGGAGCCGGGGCGGGCGCGGAGGGCGGGGCGGTGCCCAGAGTGACACGGCCTGTCACCGTGGAGGCCGCCGCTCAGACCCTCCCGCGGCCGCCGGGAGCCTGGGATTCCCCCGACGCCCCCCGCCCCCCGCCCCGGCGGCCGCCCGGAGCCGGAGCCGGAGGCGGGTCGCGCGGGGACCCCCAGCGGCTGGCCGCGAGGCCGAGCACGCCGGGGCCGAGCTGGCCGGAGAGGCGCCCTGCGCGGGCGCGCGGGGTCCCCCGGGCTCGGCGACAGGAAACTCTGCGGAGTGAATGGAAAGAAGTGGGTGGTCCGGGCCCTGCGACTTCCCCTGACATCACTGCCCAAATAAGGAGCTTCCAAGCGGCCGCGGGGCGGCCCGGAGCCGCGCCCGCCGCCGGTGCCCGCCCGCAAGCCCGCCCCGCGCCCACCCCGCGCCGCGTGGGCCGCCAGCGAGCGCCCCGGGCACCGCCGGGCGGAGCCGAGCCGGGCGGAGCCGAGCGAGCGGGCGCTGCCGAGCGGCGCGGAGGCCGGGCGCGCAGCCCAGCGCGGAGCAGCGGCGTCGCGGCCGCCGGCAGGTAAGCAGCGAGCGCCCGCGCCCCGCGCCCCGCCGCGGCCTGGCAGCTCCGAGCCCGGCCCCGCCGAGCGCGCCGGCCGCCTGGCGGGCAGCGCGGCTGGTGGGAGAGGGCTGGGCACGGGCGCGCGTGCCGAGGAGCGTCGGGCCAACTCCCGGGACCTCCGGGACTTCGCCGCCGCCCGGGGGTGCCTGGTGCACGCGCTCTCCGCCGGCGTTTCCCAGATGCTACTTCTGTCTGTCACCGCCCCGGGGTGACACCGGCGTTCCCGCGTTCACACTTCGCTCGCGCACCAGCGCCTGGCACAGCCCCACGGGGCCCTCGTGCCCAGAGCAGACCCGCACCCCACCTCGCCTCCCTGGCCTCGCGCTGCCGGACGCCGTGGGCCGGGTGGGAACCGCTGAATGGCTCTGGCAGCCCTGGCCACTCTTCCCCCTGGAGGCGGTGGCAGTTTCAGAGTGTCACGGCCGACCGGCCTTGGGCTCCTTAGGCGGCGGATAGGGAGTGAGTTCAACTAGCATGGCTCTGGCTCTTCCCGCCCCCACCCCCCTTGCGGAGCGGCACCTGGCATCAGGGGTGCAGCCAGCTGGCCGGGGGGGCGCTGTACCTGGCGTGGTCTGGAGGGTGTGGTGGCTGGCGGAGAGCTCCTCCCGGCCTCCCAGCCTGGGTGTTTCCAGAGCAGCTCTCACTCCCTGGGCTTTTCTCTGAGCACCCTCCCCTCCCTCTCAGCAACCAGGGCAGGGTGCCTGGGATCCTGACAGCAGTGGGATCCCGGGCTGCAGAACAGGTGCAGGTGTGTCAGCCTTGGCATCTGGCAGAGACCTCTGCCGAGTGACTGCAGTTGCTTAACTGTAAAATGTAGAGTCTAGTTATGGACACTCTGATCAAGGTCACAGGGGAAAATGATAAAGGCGAGTCGTGGGTCCGTCCCTTAGTGCCTCGGGACAGATTCCTTGATCACTTTGGGGCTGCGTTTTATCATCTGGAAAATGGGTGTGCGTGGCCTCAGGGAGAATGGAGATCGTGTCGGTGAAAACATCTGTAATTATTCTGTAATTATAACGTCCTGGGCACATGCCAGCCCTGTGGTCTCGATGATCCTGGGCTGCCCTTTGTCGTGGCTCTGCTCTGTGACTGAGGAAACCCAACGCCATTTCGGTTATATCATCTGCAAGAAAGGGGGTCTTATTAAGTGTCCTGCTGGCAGATCCCCCAAGGTGTGTTCTGTGGGACATCCGAAAGCTGTGCCACAAGCAAGATTTCCCTACGCTGAGTCTGGCAGATTCTGCAAGTTCTCTGAAACCCTCCTGGCCAATCGCGATATGGGCAAATTAAAGGCTCTGAGAAGTACTGCAATAGACGGACCTGTTTAACTTTGTCAAATCCAGCATTTCCCTGGTTGACCCTGTGGCCCTTTTCGGGTTACACATGCTTGCTCTCCAAGGATGCAGTGCCTCTGGAGCTACCAGTACACATGATGTTTCAAAGTTCTCCTTGCTTTCTTTTTTTTTTTTTTTTGTCTTTTTAGGGCTGCATTTGCGGTTTATGGAAGTTCCCAGGCTACAGGTCAAATTAGAGCCACAGCTGCCAGCCTGGGCCATAACCACAGCAACACCAGATCTGAGCCACGTCTGCGACCTACACCATAGCTCACAGCAACCCCGGATCCTTACCCCACTGAGCAAGGCCAGGGATCGAACTCACATAGTTGGGTTCATTACCGATGAGCCACGCCAGGAGCTCCTCTACTTGCCTTCTTGAATGAAGAGTAAGAGAAGCCCAGAGGAGTTGAGCGCCCTCTCTGAGATCACAGCTGAACAGTGGCCCAAGATCCCCAATAGTTAGTGGTAAAGCAGGGACCAGAACCCAGACTCGTCATCCAGGGCTGGCGCCCTGTTCAGGGACATCCAGAAGTTGACAGTTCTCTCCTGGAACCAGTCTTGCTGCTTTTCTGTGAACACTCGACAGAATATGTTTGGCAAACAAGGATTTAAATGATTTCAGTGGCGAGCAGGGACCTCCTAGGCTTCATTTGCTTGGAAGATTTTGGCATGTGAAGTTCCACCAGAGATGGAAGCTGGTGAACAGTAATGGCCCCCGTCACCACACACACACACACACACACACACACGCACACACACACACGCACACATGCACACACGTGTACCCCTACTCACTCACAAGTGTACTTCCAAACACAAATCTCTCTCTCCCTACTCACTCACCCATGCTCACACACTTGACCCCGTAAACTCGTTCACACATGGACCCCTGCACACATACATACACACACACACACGCTCCTACATAGGCTTGCACACACTCACTCCCCTGTGTTCTATACATGCACAATCCACTCCTGAACACTCACACACATGCACATCCTGTTGTGCTCTAGGCTGCAGCCAGGAGGCACTCAGAGCAACAGGCATGTCCCCTTGTCCTCCCGTCCCGAGAGCTGAGAGGGTGTGTGTCGCCAGCTCCCCACGGTGAGTATTGAGGAGGTGAGCAGGGCCAGTCTTGTGTTTGCATTTCCCCAGGGTTTTCCGGAGTCTCCAATTTTCCATGGCACCTATCCCCCAGCTTTTTTAGGTCAGCTGTTGTGTGGTCACACATGATGAGACTGACCCAGCTCTGGCTTCTCTTGCGCGGTTTGTTTTCATCAGCTGTCCGAGCTCGGTTAGGACAAGGACTTCATCTTATTAGTTGGATTGGAATCCCCAGCTCCTAGCAGCGCGCCTGGCACAGAGGAGACGTTCAATAAGCATTTATTGAATGACTGAGTGAGCGAGCGATGAGGGGGCAAGGGACCGCTGGCTGCCGGGACACCCGCGACCCAAACCGCCCTCCAGGAGGATTCGGCATCCGGGCTGTTTGCCCAGTGCCTGCTGGGACCTAGGCACCTTTCTGGGGATTAAGGCAATGAAAATGAGTTAATCCGGGGGTCATGGAGCCAGCATTCCCGTGGGAAGAGAGAGAACGGAGAGTGACGGACAAGATAATGCTCACTGGTGACACACAGTATCAAGAAAGTCAAATAAAGCAGCGTGGTGGGGAGGGCCAGCGGGGGTGGGGGCTCAGGTGGGGCCTCCGCTGTCCTCTCTGAGGAGCTGGCGTTTGCGCTGAGACCCGAGTGATGGAAAAGTGATACAGCCACGCCAAGATCAGGGACCAGAGTGTTCCAAGCAGAAGAACGGCAGGTACGAAGGCCCCACAATGTAAGGGAGCTGGGCGGAGGGTCGGCAGAGAGACCACCCCTGCAGCCCCTGCTGGTCCCCTGACCAGTGAGTGCCCTTTGGAGGGGGCAGTGGCTGGTGTCTGGTCTGGGACCTGATCACCTTCCTGGTTCAATCACAAAAGCCAGACTGGGTGCACCCTGGGCTTTGGGGTGCTGAGCGGCCACTGCCTCTCGTCTTGTGCAGCCCCCACTCCTATCAATGAGGAGAGGGTCGGGCTCCTAAGACCCCTCCCGGCTCCGCCGTGGCGGAATCGGATGCTCTGTGTGCCGGGAGGTTCACCCCGGTTCAGGTGGTCCATCTGGAGGTTCGGGAGTTGGTCGTGCCGTGTCTGTTATTAATAACCGCGCTATCATACGTCCGTGTGGCCCCGACGGGCTGCAGAGCACTCTCTCCTGTTACCCCTTCGCTCTGTGCACTGAGCTGCCAGAGGGGGAGGGCCAAGAACGGGGCATGGTGGCGGTGGCTGGAGGGACCTCAGATACCACCGCACGCCGCTGCAGGCTCGCCCCAAGCCGCTTCACCTCGGAAGCCCTGCTTCCCCACCTGCCGAGCAGGGTGCAGGAAGGCCTACCCCCTGAGGCCCTGGATTGTGAGAACCAGCGTGCCCGGGCCCTGGCGTGTCACCGTAGGCACTTCGTAGCTATTGGTTCCCATTTTACAGATGAGGAACCCAAAGCCAAGAGCAGGATGGCTTTTCTGGTCCATTTCTGTATCTTTCGTCTTCTCAGCCCTGGGCTTTGAATGTCTGTTTTGTTGAATGATTTGCCTAAGGTTGCGCGGCTCGTACAGGTCCGAACGAGGACTCAGCCCCAGGGCGTTGGGCTGCCAAGTTCTCGTCGTAAGCATCGCAGTGTTTGGGAAGGTGCTTGGCAAGGTCGGTAAGGACAGACCTTCACACCCCGACTGTGGGTGGTCAGAATGCCCACTGCTTGGTGGAGAATCCTGGCCGGTGAGGTCTCGGGTTCTGAGGCGCGCGGTTCCTGTGTAAGCCATTCAGCGAATGTCTTAAGAAACGTGTTGCAACCTTCTGGGAGAGGCTGTGGGTGTGGAGGAATCCCCTCCTGAGACTTGCGAGCAGCCGTGTAAGCCAGGCTGTCCTTTGCTGTCCCCTGGGGGCTTGTGACAATTCCGAGTTCTACCCCAACTGTCTACCTCAGAGCTTCTAGGGATGGCATCTGGGCATGGAGAGACCCCCTGGGGATGAGAAGCCCGGCCAGCTGGATGCTGGGGACGTCTGGCAGGCCGTCCATCTGCCTCCTTAGCTGCGGCTCTCAACCCCTTGTCCCCAGCTCACATCACGGGGGAGGAGCACGGGCCAGGGAGCATGCGTCGGCCGGGTTCCTTGACCTCCCCCAAGCCTCTCTTTCCTCGTCTGGAACATGGGAAGGCTCGCTCTTCGTCCCGACAGGGCAGCTGGGTGGGGTACAGAGACCACCTCTATCAGCTATCTTAGGATTTATCTGTGTCTGGCACAGAGGTGAATAGTAGTTTCAGTTATTATTACCAAAAATGAATTCTAATCATAAAATCGACTGCAGTGTGGGTGGATTTGCTGCCAAAGAGCTGGATGAAAATGGACCCATGTGCTCCAAACACCAGCCTTTTGAGAAGCGTAAAGACCGGTCCTGGGGCCAGTTGTGACCAGGTGCGCCGTCTTCCCGCACGGCTCCATCCCTCAGTTCTGGCCCTGGTGGGCGCTGCCGGCTGGATGGGGACCACAGCCAGCGTCGCTGTCCACGCTTCTGGTAGCTCCGTGGGCTCAGAGAGGGGGCCGTGGGCTTTGGAGGTGGGCATTGGGTTCAGCCTGGTCGCCGGCTCCTGAGGCCACCGTGAGGGGGCAGCTGAGGGGCCAGCACAGGGCTTGTGGCCGTCACAGGAGGTCGCACGTCTCACCTACTCTGTCATTCGTTCATTGGTTCGTCGACCGAGGGTTGAGGCTTCTGCAGGCTCAGCATGGAGCCAAGCACCAGGGGAGAGCCTGGCTCCTGACAAAGCTCAGCGTCTTGCAGATGGAACCTCTCCCTGCCACGTGGCCACCGACACGTTGCATTTCCTCTCCAGATCTCGGTTCCCCCACCTGGAGAATAGGGTTGTTGTGGCTGCCTCCCCAGCGGAGGATCTTGATGTGGTGAGGAGCTGGCCCTCTCTGGAATGCTGTCGAGCCTTCGGGGCCTCTGCAAGGGCGGGCGGGCAGAGGATGGGGCTTTGGAACGGGCAGGTGCCCCCCCCCCCCGCTGTGGGCTCTGCCGTGCCCGTGCGTCTGCTGTGTGTGATTCGATGCATTTGTCAACCTCTCTGTTTCCTTTTCCTTGCTCACATGATGTGGTTATGATGCCGTTGTCGCAGGGCATCATGCGAGTGAGGCGAGAGCGTGAAGAGAACCTGGCTCTCGGTAAATGCGACCCCCGTTCCTCTCTGTCTGGCTCCTTACTGTCCTGCACTCTGCTGCTTTCGGGACGCGACCTCCGCCCCATCCCTGCCCAAGCTCATTGGGTAGCCAGGAGGGGGCAGGGGCGGGCAGACAGCCCGCTTTGGAGCTCAAGGGAGTAAGCGTGTGCCCCTCGGTGAAAGGTCCCTCTGGACCAGGATGCGGAGCCGGAAGTCTTGGGTTCTGTCCGAGACCCATCCCTGGGTCCCTGTGTGTCATTTGCCTGTCCCCTCCCCTCTCGAAATCTCGGTGTCCTGATGGGGACCTTTGATGTCCCAGTGCCAAGTAACTTCAACAGCGGGCTGGGGGAGGGGCGGGAAGGCCTGTGGGGGGGTCACCAGCATTTTCTAGCCTGGGCTCTGCTGGGATTGATGGCGTGGAGAAGCCCGCGGACAGACGCTGGACAAGGGAGAGACGGACTGTGGTTTCTAATCTGCTGAGCTGCTCATGGGAGAGGAAGCAGGTGAACGGACATGAATGGCATGAAATGGAATTAAAAGAAGGGCATTTTACTCTTTTCCCTTAAGGGAAGTTGCAGAAGGCTCCCAGCCGCCTGCTTCCCAAATAGCTCTTCTCTCATTTGAACTCCACAGTGTGTTCGGATGCGAAGAGTTGGTTTTCAGGTGATCGGGATGGAGGTCAGAGGTTGCAGGGTGACCCTGGGAAGCCAGGCATTTGCTGAATGTCTGTTGCATGCGTCCCAAGTTCTAGGCACAGGGATGCAGCAGTGAACAACAGAGACCACAGTCCGTCTCTCCTAGACCTTATAGACTAGCAGAGCGAGACATACCCTGACCAAGGAGCACAAAACGTGTCATACGTCAAATGGGATAAGTGCCAGGGTGGAGAGACAAGAAGGGTAAGAAGTCAGAGAATGCCAGGGGAAGGTTTCAAGGGGCTCCTGTATGTAGGATGGTTGGAGAAGCTACCTAAGACATCTCATCCCCCTCCACCGCCACTGCGTGCATACACCCATGGCATGCAGAAGTTTCCAGGGGCAGGGATCGAACCTGCACCACAGCAGCGGCCCAAGCCGCTGTGTCACTAATCGGGTGACGTTTGAGCAGAGTTGTGAAGGCGGTATGGAACTGAAGAGATTGATTGAAACAGAGTTTTCTTTCTCTGTGGGGTACCCGAGAGCCCATGGAAAGCCCTCACTGAGGCTGAAAGGGCCAGCTCTGCCTGGCACCTCAGACTCGGAGCCAGCCCCCTTTAGGTACAGGACCCCAAGTCTAAATCATAATTGTCCTTACACCAGCGTTAATGATGATAACCGCCAGCCGGATAGGGTTCTAAGTGAGTTGGGCTTTGAACCTTCAAAACCCCGTCCGCGTAGGCTGTCCTTTGCAGCCCCAGGCGGCACCCTCTCCATGTTGCACGTGTGGAGTCTGAGAGCTCTGTGTGTGGAGCGACAGGCCCAGGACTGTACCCAGGTGAGGGGTGAGGTGGACTCTCAGATCCAGACTCTGCTGCCCGTCAGATCTGTGTTTCAGCGGGGTGCCCCGCCTTCCACCTCGCATGCGGTAGAGGGTGAGCTTCATTCCTGGAACACAAAAATACGTCCCTAGACTAAGAAGGTATGAGGACTAATGCAGTGTGGGGCCCTGAGTGGGATCCTGGGACAGACAATGGACGTGAGTGGGGACATGAATCGCAGTGTCCGAAGTGTGGTCGGCAGCCAGATACGCGTGTGGGTTCCCATTTGACAAGGGTACCGGGTTAGAGAAGAAGTTAGCATTGAAGGAAGTTGAGTGGAGGCTGTATGGGAACTTCCTTCTATCCTTGCCTATTTTCTCTCAATATAGGGTTGTTCCAAAGTGAAAAATTCATCTGCAAATAAATAAATAAACCCACATACACTCCGATTAGCTGCCCCCTCAAGGTTACTGAGGAGAGCCCTCAAGAGTCATCCAGTGGGAGTCAGCGGTGAACGAACCCGACTAGGATCCATGAGGATGTGGGTTCGATCCCTGGCCTCGCTCAGTGGGTTAAGGATCTGGCATTGCCGTGAGCTGTGGTGTAAGTCACACATGTGGCTCGGATCCCGCGTTGCTGTGGCTGTGGTGTAGGCTGGCAGCTGTAGCTCTGATTTGACCCCTAGCCTAAAACTTCACATGCTCCGGGTGAGGTACTAAAAAGCAAAAAAAAAAAAAAAAAAAGAGTCATCAGGTAATTGAATCCTGGAGTTCCCATTGTGGCTCAGTGGGTTAAGAAGCCAATGTAGTGTCCATGAGGATATGGGTTTGGTCCTGGCCTCGCTTAGTGGGTTGAGGATCCAGCCTTGCCACAAGCTGCTGCACAGGTTGCAGATGTGGCTCGGATCCTGTGTTGCTGTGGCTGTGGCGTAGGCCAGCAGCTGCAGCTCCCATTCAGTCCCTAGGCTGGGAAACTTTCAGGTGCGGCCCTAAAAATAAGAATAATAATCATAATCATAATTGATTCCCTGCTGCTGCTAGACACCCCTAGAATTGCCTGTGTGAGAAGCTGCACGCTGGAGGTAGAATGCTCCCTGGGGGCGTCTCTCCCGGGGGCTGCCCCCAAGTGAACGTCTCATGTAACCCGTATTTGAGGCTATACCAAGTACGTCCTGTACCTGTGATGAAGTTCAACTCGTTTTCACTTGATGCTGTATTTGCTGGGCTGCGTCATGTGACTTCTGTGAATTGTAGTGACTCATGGCAGCGAAGGAGTGGCGAGAGGCAGTGAGAACAGAATCCGAGAGGGAAGGTGTAAGAGTGATCTGGTTTCTCTGACGGAAAACAGCAGCACCAGGGAGCAGTGTCTCCCGGCATGAAGGAAGGAGCCCAGGGTCAAGGGCTTCCTTGCTGTGATTCCCCATTCACAGAGCCAGCAGGCTGGCTTAGGTGAGTCTCCGGGGGTCCTCCAGTTGGAAACCACTGAGTCCAGAGCAAACGATTGGTCCAGGCTCACGGTGCAACTGCCCAAGAGACACAGCTTTGCCTGTCTGGGTGACCTGGTCCCCTAACAGTCTCCAGAGGGCTTGTGCCCCTCCCCCGTCACCTTGGCATGTGGGCATCTGGTGTCACCCTGCAATCTAGGACAGGCAGAAGGTGCTCGGATGGACAGGAAACCATCACTGCAAGTCTGTTAGGAAGTACTTGATGCTTAAAGAGTAGGACGGCCGCTCCAAGGTAGACTCTTTATTTTAAGCAGGCTCTGATCTCATGAAATAGAGAAATCCAGCATTTGCCATAGTGTGTGCTCCCGAACACAAGTGCCATGGGCTGGAAAGATGTGCTACAGGAAGAAAATAGACGTGCTGTAGCTGAGTCCACAGGCTCTTATACTGTGGGGTCCTGAGTCTTTAATACATGAAAGACTGTTAGAAATCTCCCCAAAAGTGTGTAAGTGTGTGTGTGTGTAGAGGTGGATGTTGCGTGCCATTTTCCAAGCTTCATTGACCAGAGAACTCATAGGTAGATAGAGAGAGAGAGAGAGATTTTATGTGTGTGTGTGTGTGTGTGTGTGTGTACGTACACACTTACAAATGTGCATATAAGGAATAGGCCGTGGATATGTATGTATGAGGCATAGCTGAACTAGTTCTACACAAAAATATTTTGGGAAACACTAAAGTTATCTGAGGTCAAAGCTGAAAAAAAAACTGAAATGAATGCTAAATTGTGACTCTAAGACTTTTTTCTGCATGTTAGTTTTAGCAAGCCGATTTCCCACATTCTTCCTATTTTGTTAACCTAATTTCTCTTTTCTCAGAAGAAAAGTGGAAAATGACAGGCAAATGAGCCCCACCCCACCCCCTCCGTGTATTGTGTCCATGGGAGACAGAGCCATCGCCTGTGTTCCGTGAGCCAAGGGTCACCACGCTGTGTGACGACTCGGTGGTGGGTCCCAGCAACCCCCATGTGACACCAGTGTTTGGGGAGCTAAAAAGGAACCTCATTAAAAATGTCACGAAAGCCCGTGATTCCACCTGTGTCACGTGCGGCTTTCACCCCAGCGCTTCCATAGACACGGGTGCGTGTGTCACCCTGAGAGGCGAGCGGCTCTACTGCTCCGAGTGCCAGGTCACTGGACGCGCCGGGCGAGGTGAGATCGCCCTTTGATCAGGGGACCATTTCCCGTGAGGCCGATGGCGCCCCTCTCCCTGGTCCCAGACTTCCTCACCCCATGGTGGGCCCCGGGGAGAGTCCTGGAAACAGACTTCGGGCCCTTTGGAGCCCCTCACAGCCCGGGCCCCGCCTCCGCCTCCATCTCCCCTGACTCCCACTCCCACGCGTAAGCCCTGCTCCTCACACCTCCAGGCATGTTCCCAGCACATCCGTGTCCCGTCTAAGGCCCCGGGTGGAATGCCGCTGGGCGGTCGCCTCTGTTAGAAACCGAACTCGGGCTCCTTACCCGGCAGAGAAAGTCAGTGTGCACTTACAGGTGCCACCGATAAAGGATAAGCAACAGAAAGAGGGAAAACATAGGAGGGGCCTTTCCTTCGCCGGAGGTGAGATGAGGCGGGGGGAGTGTTTCAGGTATCGCATTGGAGGGTGAGATGGTTTAGCTATAGTCCCCCAGACGCTGGCCTGTCCCTCATCAGATGTGCGTGACCGCAGGTGTCATTCGAAGTCTCAGAATCTCTCTTTCTTCAGCTGTAAACACAGACTGATGGTGCCACTTCCCTCTTGGGGTTTTGACTCAGTGCTGCGCAGCTTGCAGGGAGCCTAGAGCTGTGCCTGGTGCACAGAACGCAGCTTGGGAGTTGTTATGATGGTGATTCCACCTACCAAGTTAAAGAAAAAAAAACCCAGCTAGGTTGAAGAAAAATGTGCAAAGATACAAACAGGTGGTTCAGAGACGTTGAAAATGGCGTGCAAACAGGGGGCGGGGAGGGGGTGGACTGGGAACTTGGGGTTCGCAGATGCAAACTGCTGCCTTTGGAATGGATGAGCAGTGAGATCCCGCTGTGTAGCCCTGGGAACTATGTCTGGTCACCAGGGATGGAGCCTGGTGGTGTGAGAAACAGGAATGTGTACGTGTGTGTGTGACTGGGTCACCGTGCTGTGCAGGAGGAAGCTGACAGAGCACTGTAAACCAGCTGTGACGGAAAAAAATAAAAACCATTATAGAAAATGGCTCGTAAACATATGCTCATGCTCTAGCTACCAAAAAACAAAGGATTATAAATGCACGTGCTTGTAGATGGCAAAAAAGTGGAAAAGTGGAGATGACCCAGGGCTGGCGAGGGTCCAGGGCACTTGCGAGCTGAGGCTGCTGTCCGTGAAGGTGGTAAGGCACATCCCTGCTCTGACCCCGGAAGTCGCCAGCTGTGGAAACACACATGTACACACAGATAGAGCATGTGTGCCGTATGTCGCATTATGCATATTGTATGTTATATATCTGTGTGTACATGCGTGTTTCCACAGCTGGCGACTATGCAGTGTATCAAAGAGTGTCCCCTTGGAGCATTGTTTGTGGGAAGGAAAACTGGGAAGTGATTTGAATGTCCCCCAGTTGGCAATGCTTCGGAAAATTCCGGTGAATTTGGACCGTGGACTGCTTAGAAAGAAGTGAATGTGTAGGTCCTGACCTGGGAGCACATTTGCCACACATTCTTAACTGGGAAGAAGTCCCTGTGCCATCCGTGCAATCTGATCCCGTCTTTATGCAGAGACAAATGGTGCTGCTGAGCGTGCGCACGCGTCGATGTTTCTGTGCTCGTGGGAACATGCCGGGACTCTCGGGGGCAGTCTTCATCTGGGGAGCAGACATCAGAGGGCCGAGCAGGACCACGCCACCTTCTACTTCAGACACTTGCGTATTTTAAAAAACTTATTTTCAAACAAAGGACAAAGAAAGCCCAAGAAAATGAAGAGCAAAGACCAATCTTTATAGCACAGGATTATTGAGATGAAATGAGCTCATGCTTGGCAAGCATCTGACACCGTACCTGATGCTAATAAGTACCCAGTAAGTGTGTCTGTCCTCTTGGCCCTCCCTCCACAGACTCCGAGCCACCCCCGCCCCTCTGAGTCCTCCCCCGTGCTTTCCCCAGACCACGAGCTCAATAAACACGCAACGGTGATCACGGCTGGGACCCTGAGTGCGGTGGGCGCCACCCCAGGGCCTGCCCTCGTGGGGCCCCGGGGCTGGGGAACCCACCCTGTCTCATTGTCCGGCAGTCCCCCTCGTCCTTCCTTCTTGGTCCCCTTGAGAAAGCTGCCATCCTTGCCCTGTGGATGCCAGCTACAGCTCCTGTCTCCGGGAAGGAGCCTCTCCCCGCCTCACCGCTGCAGGCCGGCTTTGTCACCACATCTTCCCAGGGTGAATCTTATCGTTTGAGTGAGCTCTGCTCACTGGTTTGTCTCTGTCCTGTTTCCACTCCGGGCCAGGCTTTCCCACCCCGGGGCGTGTGGGCTTCCCTGGGTCCCTTCCCCCACCAGCTTCCACCTGGCTCTGATGAATTCCATCGTGTCTGCTTAAAATCACTTTACTTCCAATTTGCTAATTTAATTCTAGTCTTACAGAATTTTGGCAACCCTGCCAAATTGGGTGCCAGATGCAGATTTAATGAGCGTATTTTCAGTTCTTTCTCTCCTGTCTGTATGAAGATGCTCAAGAGACAGGGTCTGGAGTCAGTCCCCGGGGGAGCTCCCTGGAACACCCCTTCCTGTGTTTGACCCTGCGCCCCCAGACGCGACCCTCTAGCCAGGTCTCTCCCTGTCTGACAGGAAGCTCTCCTGTCTGTTCCCGATTCCCATCATTTGGGCTTCGCAGGAAGTGTATTTGGGGAAAATTACTTATTTCCTCCAGCCCGTGTCTTCCAGCAGCCACGGGCAGCTCAACAGATGTTCAGGGATTCGTCGCTTTTGCAAACACACATGGAGCGCTTTCTAGCGTGATCTCGAAACGTGTGGCCTGCGGACGGTCTGCCGTGGAATTGCGGTGGGGTGGAGGGTGTGGGGAATGCCTTTTCCTGCGTCCTGCCCCCCCCCCCCAGCCGTGGCATCAGTCTGGATTCCCGGGCGGAGGCTTACGCTTGTGCCTCCAGCCCTTCCACATGGCACCTCGTTTCAAACTCATGCTGACCCCTTCCGGAGACATTTTGCTCCCCAGGAATAAGACTCAGAGAAGCAGGTGCCTCAAGATCTGTGGTGGCAAGGGTCCAAGTCTGGGACTGGCTTGAGGCTTTGGGTTCTAAGCGTAGGGCTCGTGCTGTGTCTGGTCCAGGGGCTCGGGGCTGAGCGCCGTTGGTCGCAATCACGATGGATTCCCAGCAGGCCTGCGCCTGCCCTGGTGCGTCCACACACGCCACGCTGCAGAGACGGGAGAACGGAGACCACGTGCTCACTCACTGCCAATGCTCAGGTCTGCAGCCCTGTGAAAGCCGAGGCCGGGACCGGCACCGCATCTGCTTCTCAATTCCGGGCCGAGGGAGCCGAGGGCTGGGTGGAGGGTACGGGATGTTCCCTGAGGACCAGGAGGAAGGAGCGCGGCTCCCCGGCTTCAGCACAGGGGCCTGCCCTGCTGCTGGGCGCGTCCCGTCTGTTCCTGAGACGGGCCTCGTCATCGGAACAGGCTAGGGCTGGCTGCAGGGGTTGCCAGACTTTTTCAACAGTAGGCCCTCTCCCACTCCTTACTTCTTTGTGGCCCCAATAAAGTCTTACGCAGAATCACAATCGGTACAAAGAGACAAAACCAGAGGTGCCGGGACTGGCTCTGAGCTTTGCCGGGAGGCAGTCTGGAGCATCCCACTTGGCGTTCGCGTCGGTCACGTGTGGCTTCTCCACACACCCTCCCGACCTGGCGGGGCCAGGGGCGGGCACAGCCTTGCTTTGGGGTCTGGCACGCTGGGCTTCCGTGGGGGCCCCACCACTTTCTGCGTGTGTCCCCTTCTCTGAGTCTCAGTCTCCTCTCTGCGCGGTGGGGACAGTGGCAGTTGAGGGGTGAAATGAGCTGTGCGCGCCAAGCGCTTAGCACGGCCCCTCGCACGTGGTCAGGATGGTGGCTCTCGTTTTCCTTTGACGGGAGGGGACTTTGAACGGGAGAAATTAACAGTCCCAGTGGGGGTTTGCCGGGACCCTGGAGACACGGTGTTGTCCGAGGGAGACGTAGGGACGGGGAGGCCCAGACCTTGTGGGTTTGTAGATTTCAGCCCATTTTCCAGCCCCTGCAGTTGAGATCTTCTACGAGGGAAGCTCCCTGGGGGGTGAGGGGAAGGGTTTGGACGGGGGCTTCCCAGATGGGAGTCCCAGCGCAGGAACTGGGAGCAGGCGGGCAGGGCTCGCCCCTAGCAGAGGCGGGGCAGGGAACAGCTGGGCTGGAGGGAGGGGGTCCCTGGCCGCTTCTTGCTGTGGGCCTGGCTGCCGCAACGCAGGGCCCGGTCACATCCCAGAGGCCTCAGGACAGGCAAAATCAGAGCATCGTGGGCTTCAAGTCCAAGGGGGTACCTGGTGGCTCCCAGTGCTGGTGGCAAGAGGGCAGAGGAGAAAAGGTTGGGACATTGCAGGGACTCGCTGGAACCTCCCATGCCCGCCGTGCCACAGGGCTGGGGGCGGCGAATGCGAGAGCGAGCGAGCAGCACCGAGCCGGGAATGTTTGCCATCTCAGTGCGGCTATTTTGGGCTCTACTCCTGCTCCTGCAGTCACTGTGGAAACTGCACGTGCCGGGCTCAGTGTGGAAACATGACGAGTTTTTCAAGGGTGATGTGCCCTAAGCAGCCAGCCAGGAAGCTGCCGCTGCTGCTGCTGGCAGAGAGGGTGAATGTGTGTCTCCTGGCCTCGTGCTCCCCACGCGCCCCACCCTGTCTCCTTCTCTCCGCCTGGGCTGCCTTTCTCCTGGAGCTCTGTCTGGGGGGAGAAGTGTTCCAGGCAGCGCGGCTGGCAGGTGGGCAGAATAATGGCCTTCGAAAGATGGCCACATCCTCACTCCTAGAACCTGTGAATACATTACGCTAGGTGGCCAAGAGGAATTAAGGTTGCAGGTGGAATTGTGGTCGCTGACCAGCTGGCTTTAAAAGAGGCAGATTCGACTTCCCGTTGTGGCTCAGCGGTGACGAACCCAACTAGGATCCATGAGGATGTGGGTTCCATCCCTGGCCTCGCTCCGTGGGTTAAGGACCTGGTGTTGGTGTGAGCTGTGGTGTGGGTCGCAGATGCGGCTCGGATCCTCCGTGCCTGTGACTGTGGCGCAGGCCAGCGGCTGCAGCTCCCATTGGACCCCTAGCCTGGGAACTCCTTCCTGGGAGCATTTTTAGGCGTGGCCCTAAATTAAATAAAATGGGGAGATTATCCTGGATTGTCCACTCGAGCCCATGCAGGGCAATCGCAAGGGCCTTGCAGTGCGGGAGGGAAGCGGGAGACGTAGTGTCAGCGTGTGATCCGAGGGAGACTCGGCCGCCGGGCGGTGGCTTCAAGGGTGGCGGCGGGGGCTGTGAGCGCAGGAATGCAGACGGCCCCAGGAACTGGGGAGGGTGAGGAATGGATTCTCCCTCGAGTCTCCCGGCCACAGCACCTTGATTTGCAGCCCAGTGACCTGTTGAGGATTTCTCACCCCCCGCACTGTGAGAGAACAGATGTGTGTCATTTTAAGCCACAGAGCTGGTCATGTGTTACGGCGGCAGCAGGCGGTCACCAGGGAGGCCAAGACCATCACGGGGAGAGGTCCTCAGACAGGAGAGCTGCTCTCCCAGGGGGCAGGCGATGTTCCCTCTTTAAGCTCCCAGCTCTTCAGACCCCGGGCGGGGTCTCCGGCAGGCAGCCTGCGCAGGCGCCCATCTCCAGGGTCTGGAATGCGACTCCCATGTCCCTCCGTAAGCCCTCCGGCTCCTCAAGGCCCCCTCTCCTGCCCCCTCCAAGCAACTTCTCCTTCCTCTGACGTTTGGTGCCTCCCCTGGGGTATGTCCCTCGCGGGACCTTGCATGGCTGCTGCCCCTCCACCCACACCCATCCCCACCAGCCACAGGCCAGATACCACCAGAACCTAGGTGAGGAATGAGTGACTTCTCCCATTGGAAATCAGATGCGCCCCTGACCTGCAGAAGCCGCGCTTGGTGCCACGTGCTGAAAGGGCCTGGACTTGAACCTGGGGTGCCTGGGATTCTGTCCTGGCCGTGGTACTGGATAAGTCTGGCACTGGGTAGGTCACTTCCCTCTTCCTTGCGGACAGGCTGGAGGTAAACAGGTGGCGTGAAAGCCTTTGACAACGAGGCTGTCCCAGAAAACGAGGCTGTCCGTGTTGCTTTCTCTCCCAGAGCTGAATCCTGCCGTGATTGCTCCTGTTCCCACTGCAGCATTTGTCACCATCCTGCCTGGAGCCCTTCTTTACTGGGCATTCCTGTATGCCTCGACCTGGGCGAGCCTAGGATCCGGCTGGGGGGAGGCGAGTGAGATGCCCAAGGGGCAGCATTTCAGGGGGTCCTCCCTTCAGCCTCACGCAAAGGCTCTGGGAGGTCCCACCCCCACTCCCTTGAGACCGAGGCCTCAAGGGTGGGGTGCCTTTCTCCAGGGCACCTGGGGAGCGAGCTACCAGTAGAGCGGGGAGCAGGACACAGATCCCTCACCTTCAGCTCCAGGGCGGGTCCCCTCTCCTTCCAATTAAATGCATGAGTGAGTGACTGAATGACTTTATTGCTCCAGCACATATTTATGGAGGGCTCATTCTGTCTTAATAGTATACTAGGGGCTGGGCTTCAGCCTGGGAGCAAGACAAACAGGGCCTGGTCCTTCCCTGAGAATTTATATCCTGTGAGGAAAGGATAAGTAATGAGACAGTTAATTCTTTACTTACAATGATGATAAATGACATGCAATGGATGGTGAGACGTCATGGGCTGTGAATGGTTGTACAGGTTGTGCACTGCACAAGTGCATGTACTGGTCCTACGCTGGGGCCTCCATTAAGAAGTTTACAGTATGATTTGGAAGATAGGACCAGTATATTCTTAAAATAACAGTATAAGATCGTGGGTAACAAATGGGAGTAATACACTAGGAGGAGGGCCCAGAATTAACCTTAGTTCCTTCTCCTCTGGGGCTCTGGGCCTTTACTTTCTATCCTCCTCTGTTTGATCATTAGATCACATGCAGTCTGCCTTCTCTGGGAGTCTCCAAGCAGGATTTCTGCAGCCAGAAGGGCCTAGGAGACCTGGAGAAATAAGGCATTGCTCTGTCTGGAGGGGCAGAGCTTCGGTTGTTCTGGGTTCAGAGGCACAGAGCCTGTGATGGCAGAAGAGGCTAGAATCTTCAGAAATAAAGCCTTTTCTGCCTGAACAAAGTCCAGCTCTCAGCATTGCCTCTTCTCTAGAATGGTGGGCCCGGAAGGAGCCTGGCTTCTGGGAATTAGGCATCTCCCTCCACCAGCGCACCTGTGGCTCTGTACATCTCTGGGTGTTTCCATGTGGATGAAGAAAGAGCAGGGAGATGTGTGTGGCTTGACTAAAGTGTCCTGCCTGTCTGTCAGATGAGGCAGGTTCTGGACAGCCACAGTGTGATATCTGGGCAGCTGGCTCCCCCCTCTAGTTGGGGGACCTTAACAAGCCCTTCACCTCCCTGTGCCTCACTTTATTTGTAAAATGAGAATGAGAAAGACCTATCTCACCCAACTGTTAAAATTAAAAAAAAAAAAAAAAAAAGGACTGGGAGTTCCCGTTGTGGCTCAGTGGTTAACAAATCCGACTAGGAACCATGAGGTTACAGGTTCGATCTCTGGCCTCGCTCAGTGGGTTAAGGATCTGGCGTTGCCGTGAGCTGTGGTGTAGGTCGAAGATGCAGCTCTGATCCTGTGTTGCTGTGGCTCTGGTATAAACCAGCAGCTACAGCTCCAATTAGACCCCTAGCCTGGGAACCTCCATGTGCCACAGGTGCAACCCTAGAAAAAACAAAAAGACCAGGGGAAAAAAAAAAAAAGGACTGATATGCGCAGGGGTGTTTTAAATCCCTGGTTACCCGAGGACATAGAAATTGCCACCAAGTGAAGGCATCTCTTCAAGGATCAAAAGGGCATTTAACCCCTTTCCGGAGTTAGAGACCCATCCTCGTGTGCAGGAGGAGAGAAAAAGACACGTGCTTCTCTCTGTTTGTTTTTCTCTCATTGAGAAGAGTTACTCTGGCTGGAAAATAAACCAGCTTCTCCACAGGGAGTTAAAACAGAAGGGGTCCTTCCAGTCTTCGGTTTGACGGAAGGGGGAACTGAGCCCAGCAGGGAACATGGTTTGTCCTCGGTCTCATGGCCGGTTAATGGCAGAGCTGGGGTCAGACCCCCAGATCCTGCCCACCTCTTATGCCACCCTACCTTTTCTGCCCCGTGTCCTGGAGTTTGGCTGTTTAAAGAACGGTGAGAGAGACATCCTGATAGAGAAACGGGGCGGGGGGGTGGGGAGCGGTAAGAGGATGGGAAAGTGGGTAGGGTCTGGACAGGGGGGGTGAGTGGGAGGAGGGAGAGCAGGAGGGAGGCAACGGCTTGGAAGGTCTTGGTTCCCTGTGGCCAGAGGTGGCAAGCCCTTCAGACTCCCCTGCTCCTGGGATGGACCTCGAAGCCTCAGCTGATCTCTAGCTTCCCAGGCAAGTGTAGCTGTCACGAGAGCAAGCCTCGGGCCGTTCTCAGGCTGCAGCGCAGAGAGAGATGTGGGCACCCGGGAGAACCCTCTGGTCCAGGTGGACCATGGTCCTGCCAGTTTGGCAGAGTCACCTGTCGCTTGTCCTGGGAAGTGAGTTCCTGGAAGGCAGGCCGGTGGTGGTGTGTTTCCTCGCTGCTCATCCCTCATTCAGTCCGCATGCCAAGCGCTGTGCTCACAAGCACGGGAGGTGCCCAGACGGTACATGATGTTCTTACCCAAAGGTGCTGGCTGGCTGCGGGGAAGACAGACACACAGGAGGATAACCATCGCAGTGTGGGGTGGAGACGAGGGAGGTCCAGCCCAGCCCCTGGACGACAGACGGGCGGGGGCGGGGGAGGAGGAACTGCCAGGGCTGAGCTTTCAGAGGATGAGTGGGAGTCCACGTGGCTGAGAGGGGAGGGAGGACCTTCCCGAACAAGTGTTTGGAACCCGGGAAGACGGTGGCAGGTCCAGCTAGTAGGTAGCTAAAGGGCAGGGAGGGAGGACCGTAGCAGGCGATGGATGAAGCTGGAAGGTCAAGGTGGTCCACATACCGGGAAGAGACTCGGACACCCTCGAAGGAATCCGGATTTCTAAGGGCCGTCCGCGAGCACCGGAAGTGGTTATGAAGCACCGTGATACTTGCCTACTTGGCGGTGCAGAAACAGCTCTGAGCGGATGGAGAGTGGAGACAGGGGCAGTGGGTGGAGAGGAGCCCAGGGGCTCGAGAGACTCTTACGAAGCCAGTTCGCTGGGAACCTCATGACAGGTGGAATGTTGGGGGGAGTGCAGGAGAGGGAGGGATCCACCAGGGCTCCTGGACTTCTCGGGATGCCTCGGATGCCCTGCCGGGCCCCCAGCTGAGGTTCGGGGTCCACCCCTCGACGATGGGCTCCTTACCAAGGACTCAGCAGTGGAGCCAGGGCCGGACTGGGGCTGTGAGCCCCTTGAGGTTCTGGCTGACACCCTCAAGAAGAACCGAGACGCACACGTGGATGCTGCAGGGCTGTTGGCTCATCTTCACCAACACACCTCCACCGGGGTGGTCACTGAGAGAACTCAGGCTTTCTCTCCTCATTCGTGGTCGTGCATTGGGCTCGAAGCTCTGCGAGTGATACGGAGATGAGTCACACACCCCTGTCCCGTCCTCAGAGATCACGTGGTTGGTCTGTGATGCTGACAAACATTTGTGTAAGTGTTATCTCCCACATACGCAGGGGAGGAAAGAGGCCGCAAGGCAGAGACCAAGGACTGTAAATGAGAGGTCATGGCTGGCCGCAGAGGGGTGAGGCGTGGAGGGCTTCACGGAGGATGTGGCACATGATCTGGGCTCCCATGGGCGGATGTGGTTGGATCTGGCCACGGGGAAAAGGAGAAGAGCATTCCAGACGAAGAGGACTGCCCGGGAGCAGGTCACGTGTGGGCGTGGTCATTTGGCGGGAGCAGGGGTTCTGTCAGGGAGCCCTGACGTCGGGGCAGCCTGGCATATGAGTGGAGGAGACCCCAAATGTACCCTTTACTCTGCAGAAGGGAAGGACGTGGGCCAGGGAGGCCCTGGCGAGACCCCAGGTCCTCTTCTCCGGCCTCCCGGAGCGGGCACAGTTCAGACGCTGCTGTGTGCTGGTCCAGAGGGGGCACAGTTCAGACGCTGCTGTGTGCTGGTCCAGAGGCGGCGGCGAGCGCGGAGGTCTTAGCAGGGGAGATGGACAAAGAGGACCCTGATCGCTCACGTTTATGGAGCCTTTAGGCCGGCGCTGTTCTGAGCACTTCATGTGGATGCGCTGCGTCTTCCCGAAATCCTGACGGGTGCCTACTGCTCTTATTCCTGTTTTACAGATGAATTCGCTGAGACCCAGAGATGTCAGGCACAGAACCTTCCCAAGGCAGGTCACACAGCTGGGAAGTGGTGGCGGGGAGTCAAACTCAGGGGCCCAGGCTCTTCAATTCTACCCTAACGATGGCTGCCCAGAGGGGCCGAGTGGATGAGACGTGGCCCTGCCAGGGTTGGGACAGTTCCTCCCACTGTCCGGCCCCAAGGGCTGACCCTGGCGCTCTTCACCCCAGGAAGCTGTGAGGGGCCCTTTCGGGCCTGATTTGGTTCACCGATTCGAAACAGCCTACGTATAGGTGGTGACAATGTAAATAACTGATGCAATGGAAACTTTCTATGGAAAAAGGTACCCACTCGAGCAGCCACAACGTCCAAAAAAAGGAAGAACAGCAGAGCAGACCCAGAAGGCTCTGTAGCAGTTTCCTTTGGCACACCTTTTTTTTTTTTTTTTTTTTCTGTCTGCCTGAGGCTCTGAGCTGGTGGGGACAGGGGGCCAGCAGCTCTGGACAGGTTGGGATCTGGACCAGAAGCTTGGCTGGATTCCTGCAGGGCCTGGGGTCATCAGACTTCGCTTCTTAGCCAAGGAGGCAACCACGTGGGTGCAGAAAGCTGTTCTCCCTCCGTACACCCTCATCCTGCCGTCCCCAGGGTCTCCCGGAGCCTCAGCCTGCTTTTCTTCCCCCTGTGCCCTCCCTGTCAATAAGTAGCAGCACTCTTGTTATGGGATCTGAAATCTTATTTTGGCACGTGCACACACACACACACACACACACACACATCATTGTAAATACAAGTAAAGCTAAAAGATCAGAAATAACCAAAAGAGGAAGAAGGTTATTTTTTGGAAAGCTGACTCTGTCCTTTAAATTCTTACACCAACTTGGGCTAGTCACTGTTGCTCCCATATTAGAGATGAGAAGACTGAGGCTTGACGTGTTAGGTGATGTGCCTGAAGCCACACAGCAGCAGGGATCAGTGGTGCCTGCTTTTCTCTCACACCGAAGCCCGGGGCTCTCCTGCTGGGCAAGGCTCTGCACGTGTGTCTGCTTCCTCAGCTGGCAGACGGTAGCATCAGTATCACAGTGAGATAGGAGGAGGGCATTGGCACATGGTGGGTATTCAACAAGTGTGGGGCTCCTTCCCCGCCCTTCCTCTGTCTGCAGACTGAGAAGGTGTGACGAGGCTTCTTGCAGGCAAACAGCCCAGGGGGGCTGGGGCTCCTGGGAGAAAGGGCGGTGATCATTCATCTTCTGGCCCGTCTTTCCTGCTAGATCTAGAACGCCCTGCGGCTGGGGCCAGCTCTTCTTCACCTGCGCACTGGGTTTGGCCCAGGGACAGGGAGTGTCTTGTCCAAGGTTGCTGGATGCAGCTGGACCTCAAGGGTGGGCCCGTCCAGTGGACTGTCACCCGGCTGCAGGAGACCTCCGGTGGGAGAGGCCGCCCCTAGGTGCGGCCTGGCACGGCAGGAAACGGCTCCTCTGCCCTTGTCTGAGCCCGGGCAGCGCTCAGCACCTCGACCTCACGTGCAGCCCGGGCTTTCCTCTGCACGTCCTCTTCCTGCCGCGCGCTCGCCCCCACTCCGCGCGGCGCCCCCCCACATGCAAGCGCTGCCGCCCTCCCCTTCCCCTGCAGTGGGGACAGGCGTGCCCGGTTCTCCCGTCTGCTCCCCATCCAGAGCTGGTGGGACTGGATAATCCCGCCTTTATCTCTCAACGGGACCCGTGATCCTGCCCACGAAGCTCCTCTTCCCTCTCCTCAAGACAAAGGGAGATACACCACCTTCCCCTGGCTGGAGAAACTCTCCCCGGCCCGGGAGCATGTCCCAGGCCTTCTCGCCCACGGCCCGACCTTGTCAAGGGCTCTGAGCGCTGCTGCCTCCCCTGCTGCTCCCTCTCCTGGTTTGGACGCCTCGCTGCTCGGCGGGAGCGAGGAGCCAGGAGCCAGGACAGCTGGAGAAGCAGCCCCCGGGCCGCCCGCGCATGTGGCCGCCTTCTCAGACTGATATCCCGGCGTTGGAGCGGAGCAGAGCATCCCCGGAGAGGGAGACCCGGAGCCCGACCCCAGGGAAGGAGGTGGGAAGGCCTAGCCCCAAAGGAAGAGCCAGAAAGAGGAGAGGCTGGCTTGGGGCGCCTCCCGCTGTAACTGGGGAAGAGCACAGGCATTCTTCGAGTGCCTCTGTTTTTCTTGCTTTTTTTTTTTTTTTAAAAAAAAATCATTTTAGGGCCACACTTGTGGCATATGGAGGTTCCCAGGCTAGGGGTCCAATCGGAGCTGTAGCCACTGACCCACGCCACAACCTCAGCAACGCGGGATCCAAGCCGCGTCTGCGACCGACACCACAGCAAGGCGGGATCCTCCACCCGCTGAGCAAGGCCAGGGATCGAACCCGTGACCTCATGGATTCGAGTCCGGTTCATTCGTCGCTGAGCCACGACGGGAGCTCCTTGAGTGCCTCTTGTGTGCTGGGTCCGCACGGGGGCTCTCACACACTCAGGTTCATCCAATCCCCAGGACGAACTCAGGGAGCAGGGACGCCCTTCACGTTTACCCGTGAGGAGTGGGGCTCAGAGAGGTGAAGTCACTGAGCTGCGGTCACACGGCTATTAATAGGTGAAAGGGGAGTCTGCAACCGGGTTCTTCTGCCCTCAGGGCTGACTCTCTGGGCTCTGCTGTGCAGCTTCCCCGGAGTTAGGAGAGAGAGGCACCCCAAGCAGTTCTCCCCGTTGCCTCTCTCACGGGGTGACTAGCCCAGCATGACCCACGGAGGCGATTCCATGTGATTCCACGTGGAGCCCGGGGCTTGGATTCTTGTGTTTTCTTATTGAGTTACAGACCACTAAAGCAGAAGTAAAAGGAGCCGTTAGAAAAATCCGCCCCCAACTCCCTGCCCCAAGCAGGTCAAACTCGGCCCCATCTGGAGGTGTCCCACTGGCGGTGGAGGGGCAGGCTGTGTGTCAGGAGGGCAGGGTGGCCTCAGAGCTGGCCTGTCACTTTCTGTGGGATCAGGGTGTGAGGCCCGTTGCTGGAACCCCCAGTCCCCAGGGTTCCCTGCAGGCCCTTAGACAGCTGCTGTGCTGTGACCCAGGGAGTCTGTCCCCTGCAGGCACCATCCGGGGCTTTTTTTTTAACACTTCATCAGCTGAACTTCCCCTGCAGTGATGCCAGCAGCCAGGCCGGATGTGCGGCGCCCTCCACCTGCCTGTGGAGGCCATGCAGTGATGCTTAGCTTCCCCAAGGAGGGTGGGGAAGGGAGAGGATGGGCCTCCCTCCTTGCGGCTTTGGGTGGGGCCTGCCGCGGAGCTGGCCCTGGTCCTTCCTGCCCTGGGTGGGTGTCACCTTACAGATGGGCCCCTCTTCCCCTCGCGGGCCTTCCCTGTTCAGCGTTTTCTAAAAAGAAGACATTGTGGTAACATTTGAAAATTATAATTGTCAAATTCTAGAAGTGATGCACTGTTGCTTTAAAAGCGTATGCTTTAAAAAACGGTGCTATTGAAATGCATGAAGAAAATGCGTGCTCTGACCCCCAGCGGCTCCACCGTCCCACCCCTAGGATGGGCTGCCTGCCTTGTTTTCATCCTGCAAGCCCTCCGTAGCGTGCACAGCTACACAGATCGTGTGTGTCTGCGATGCTGCTTTTCCCCGTGTTTCACACCATCCCACAGAGAGGAAGTGTGTGTAGCAGCTAAGTGTGTAGGCTCCAGAGTCAGACAGAAACTAAAGTTCACCACCAGCCAGCTCTCTTCGCCTTACTGAGTCTCACGTGGAAAGCTGGACTGGCAACAGTGCCTTCCACCCGGCAGGCTGGCAAGGGTACGGGCGGTCCCCCGTGGGAAATGCTGGAAGTGGCATTCGGCGCATAGGGGCGCAGTGAGTCTCTGTTCTTGGTAGACGTGTGCGTTTATGTTTAATGAGGTAAAGGTACTGTCCGTTACTGTACCGCTGGGTGGATTTATCGGTTACCTATGAGGCCAGTTCCCTGCTGATGGGTGTGAAGACTATTCCCAGGTCCACTGTTTAACGTGGTGCTGCAGCCGTCGGGTGTGTGAGGGCGCACGTGCACCTGCGCATGTTTGTGTGACATGATGTGTGTGTATCTGTGTGTGTGCACTTTCGAAGGTGCTGGGTCAACGTGAATCTTGGTCGCTCCGTCTCTCCATCCCTGGAGGGAGCAGTCGTTCTCCTCCTGGCCAGTCAGATGGGGGGAGAGGGATGCTGACTTTTAACTTGTGCCCTTTAATCGTTAATGAGGCCAAGCGTCTTTGCATATCTTTATACCATTTTAATTCTTGGCTGGTGATTTGTTTATTTTCTTTCTCCATTTCATTCGCTGTGCATCTTTTCCTATTGTTTTGTGGGTGCTTTGTACATATTATGGATATTGACCCTGTTTTATGTATTTGCAGATATTTGTATCTAGTCTGCCATTTGCTCCGTGGTTGTCAATAGGTCTTTTGTCATACGCAGCGTTTAATTTTTGATGTAGCCGGTTTGAGTAAATCTACTCCTTCAAGAGCACCGAGATCAACCTCAGGCTTTGGAAGGTATTTTCCAAAACTTAATTACGCAAATGTTCTAATAGTTTTGGTGTTTTCATGGATTTGCTCAAATGTTTGTCTGCATCTTTAATTCAAAATAAAGTGTGTTAAGTGCGGTGCCTCTCCTCTATTTCACGTAGAATTCCCCGCCCTCCTCACTCCGTATCCCATTTTACTGTCATACTGAATATTTTACCTGCTTGTTTATTTTCTGCTCATCTCCCCTGACTAGACCCTCAGCTCCACAAAAGCAGGGACCCTTTTCTGTTTTGTTCATCACTGAATATCCAGTGTCCAGAATAGCGCCCAACATGTGGTAGGCACTTAGCAAACATTTGTCAAGTGTGTACACAGCAAGCCAGTTGTTGAAATAGGCTCTCCGATTCAGATAATTCCTGCTTTCTCACTCGTTGGGAATTCCGACTTGGGCAGCTGTTCTGGTTCTCCTGTTGCTGTTGATCTTCACATTTTCCCCCTCCTCTTTAGTTTACAGTTCGTAATTTTCTAGAAGATCATCGCTTTCAGACTCATGAACATCCTTATGCATCAGATTCTCTTACACGTGGAACACTTTTTGTACAGGTGTTTACACTGCCTTTCTTCATGCTGGTTTGTGATTTTTGCTCTTCACTGCTGGTCGGGTAGCCAGGGGTTTGTCCATTTTGTTGTTCTCGGAGGAACAATTTCTTTTGTGGTGGTTGGTTGCTGTCGTTGTCTCATTTGTTCATTTTTGTTTGCAATTTTGTTCATTTCTTCTAGATTTCCTTCTAGCTTATTTTGGTTTATTTTATTCCTTTTCAGCTTCTCAGGGTAGATACTTAATTTATTTACTTTCAGCCTTTCCTCTTTGTCGTCACAGTGTTTAAGACTCGTGTTTTCCTCTAAAGGCAGCATTGGCTACATTTCACAGGTTTTATTAAAGTAGGATTCTAAATACTGCACATTTATAAATATTCCACAATTTCAGGGTTGCTGTCCTCTTCAACTCAAGTTATTCAGAAAAATTTTAATTGTTATGTGCAGTTTACTTTTATTTATGTATGTATTTATTTATTGTACTTGTTAGTTTCTAATTTCTCTGTTGCATTGAGAACTGAGATTGTGAGGTCCATGCCAGAATTTGAGATTTTCTTCGTCTAGTAAAAGATATTTGAGGAAAAAAAAGTGTTTTCTCTGTTCCTTGAGTACTTATGAAGTTCAGCTTACTGGCTTTGAATCCTCTGTATTTTTCTTTGGAGGTTATTTGTACCGTCAATATCTTCTGTCTTTTTTTTTTTTTTAGGGCCCCACCCACGGCACATGGAGGTTCCCAGGTTAGGGCTCGAATTGGAGCTGTAGCCGACGGCCTACACCGCAGCTCACGGCAATGCTGCATCCTTAACCTAGGGATCGAACCTGCATCCTCATGGATGCTCGGCCGATTCGTTTCCTCTGAGTCAGGACGGGAACTCCCTGTACCATCAAGTTTTGAGTTGTGAGCTCAAGATCTCGAGATGTTGCCTGGGTGTTGTGGTTTTGCCTTCTCCTTGTGGTTCTAAGACTATGTTGTTTCAGATACTTTGCGGCTCTGTTGTCCAGGATGAATGTAAAGTTGCGTGGTTTGGGCGTCTTCTTGGTGAAACAGATCCGTTAGCCGTGTAACGGGTCCCTTTCATCCTGTTTTAACATTGTCTCATTTCTTGTGACACTAACACTGGCTTTTCTGCATCCTTTTTGTTACCATTTTTCCTACTGTCTTTTTGCCGTTTCCTTGAGTTCCACTTTTCTTTATCGATTTGTGTGTCAATTCCAAACAGCATATAGCTGGATTTTTTTTCCCAACCTAATCTCATGTCTTAACGTGGAGGAATTTTATTTCCTCACTTTCTTGTGTTGTGATGTGTATCTAGTCTTCCTCTCATCGTCTTTTACTTTATGGTGGTGGTTGGTTATACTTTTCCCTTTCTTGTTTTGTTTTCCCTTTCCTAACTCCTGCTGCATTCATTGAATTTCTCTGCTACCCCCACAGGGGTTTAAGAAGTCTGTATCTAACTTTTCTTCTAGAAACGGTTCCCCTTGAATAAAAAAGTAAAACCCACACTTGTCTATTAAAGTCAAGAATTAAATGATATCTAATTTCCACCAAGACGAGACCATTTTTTTTATCGACATTTGTCAGATTTGACTGTGCATCTTTCTGCTTTTACTGTTCATCAGTTTCCTGTGTATCCCTGTCTTGACCTTTCTTGAGGTACTTCTTCTGACACAGTTTTTATTTTGTTGGAGTAATTCCTTGAGTAGTTTTTTAAAGAGAAGACAAGTGGGCGGCGTGCTATTTTTAGTACTTCTCTCTTTGGGTTTGAGACTCGGCTGAGGAACGGTGCGCAGGGTTTCTGCCGTTTTTCCTCACAGCTCTGTAGTCTTGGCTCTGTGGCCCTCTCGCCGTGAATGATGCAGATGTCAAGTCCAAAGTCAGCTTGATTCTCAGAACTGGTGCAGAATGTCAGATAGGAAGCTGGGTTTACTGCTTACCTGGGCGGGGGGCACGTCGCCTCCACAGATACCTGGAGGAATGAGACGAGGCTGGGGTTTGCCGAGGGTTGGAAGCCTCTAGAATGGGTGTGTCCGCCTGGGGCTTGATTGGCTTGCATGAGGAGTACGGGCGCAATGGTCCGGGCCGATGAGAACAGTGAGGAGGAATTCTTTTTTTTTTTTTTTTAATTATTTATTATTATTTTTTTCCCACTGTACAGCAAGGGGGTCAGGTTATCCTTACATGTATACATTACAATTACATTTTTCCCCCAGCCTTTCTTCTGTTGCAACATGAGTATCTAGACAAAGTTCTCAATGCTATTCAGCAGGATCTCCTTGTAAATCTGTTCTAAGTTGTGTCTGATAAGCCCAAGCTCCTGATCCCTCCCACTCCCTCCCCCTCCCATCAGGCAGCCACAAGTCTATTTTCCAAGTCCATGATTTTCTTTTCTAAGGAGATGTTCATTTGTGCTGGATATTAGATTCCAGTTATAAGTGATATCATATGGTATTTGTCTTTGTCTTTCTGGCTCATTTCACTCAGTATGAGATTCTCTAGCTCCATCCATGTTGCTGCAAATGGCATTATGTCATTCTTTTTTATGGCTGAGTAGTATTCCATTGTGTATATATACCACCTCTTCCGAATCCAATCATCTGTCGATGGACATTTGGGTTGTTTCCATGTCCTGGCTATTGTGAATAGTGCTGCAATGAACATGCGGGTGCACGTGTCTCTTTTAAGTAGAGTTTTGTCCGGATAGATGCCCAAGAGTGGGATTGTGGGGTCATATGGAAGTTCTATGTATAGATTTCTAAGGTATCTCCAAACTGTTTTCTCCATAGTGGCTGTACCAGTTTACATTCCCACCAGCAGTGTAGGAGGGTTCCCTTTCTCCACAGCCCCTCCAGCACTTGTTATTTGTGGATTTATTAATGATGGCCATTCTCACTGGTGTGAGGTGGTATCTCATGGTAGTTTTGCTTTGCATTTCTCTTATAATCAGCGATGTTGAGCATTTTTTCATGTGTTTTTTGGCCATCTGTATATCTTCTTTGGAGAAATGTTTATTCTGAGGAGGAATTCTGAGGCCAGGCAAGGGGTTCAAAGAAGAGCTGATCCCTCAGCCTGCTTTTGTAGCGAACAGTCAGCTATTTGCCGGGGCTGGAGTTGCGCGGAAGAAGTGAGTTATGCTCCTGAAGACAGCGAGGTGTCCTGCCAGGGGTTTCTGTCCCCCACCCCTCCCTCACCTTTGGCCTCTTTGGAGGCTTTTCTCATTATCCTTGGATTTCAGGAATGCCACCCCTCCGGCCCTGCCCCAGCTCTGTGGCCTCTGCCCGAGTTTCCTGGGTATGTGGCCGGGGGGCCTTTCCCTGCGGGTGTTGGGCAAGGCTGGCTTAGCTCTGATTCGATTCTCCGGCGCTCCCACCAGTCTGCTTTTCCTCAGACTTGCTGGTGCCACTCTGGACCTGCTCCTCTTTTCATCTTGCTCTTTTCATTTCGGGGTGTTTGGGGGAGAGGAGGGAGACGTCGGGTTCAGTTTACCCTGCAGAGCCTCAGGCGTGGGTCTCATTCCCCATGACCTTGGCCCAGCTGTGTCTGCCGCGCCCTCCCACCTGCCGCCACCGGAGGGAGCGGCCTTCGGTGATGCTGAGTGAGAGGAGGTGGCTCACGCCTCTGACCCGATCCCGTGACCTGCCCCAGCGCCTGGGCCTGACCGCATCACGTCACTGGTGAAAGCCGTTCGGTGACCTCACTCCACCGGAGGGTCAGGTCAGACAATCTCGGGGACCAGGTTCTTTCCCTGCCCAACTCTTCCCTCCTGAGCTGTCACAGCCCCTCCCTCCAGCCGCAGGGGGCAGCATGCAGTGTCTCGAACCTTCAGTCCGTTGGGGTCTCCTGTCTGCGGACCGTGACTCCTTGGTTTGAAATGCCCTCACGTAAACACACACACACACACACGTTTAGCCAGCATCAGAATGGATTGCTCTTTTCTTTACACCTTCCCTGTGTAGCGGCTTAGGCCTCGTGATGCATTTCTTTGCCCTCCTGCCCCTCCGCGCCCGCCCCCCCCGCCACTGATGACCCCCTTGAAGAGGGACAGAATCTTTGTCATCTTCCATCTCCAGGACCTGCCACCCGGCCTGGCGCTGAACGCACGTCTGCTCAGTGAGTGAGCAGCCGAATGAGGTTCTAGAGAGACTTGCGCTGCGCTGTGCGGGACACACGGCAGCTGCTCTGAGGGATGGAGACGAGTCAGACGGGCGGCCCCAGGTGCGCGCCGCCTGCCAAGGCTCGCAGACGCCTGCAGTCTGTGCACCGGGGGTGCTGTCACGTATCCTGAGAGGTGTTCTGGGAAGGCAGGACGCAGGTCCGGTTGGAGGGGAGGCTGGGTAGGATTTGGCCAGGTAGGCGGGGCTCGGCGGTGGGAAATCGTGGACTGTGTTTGTAGAATGACGTGCCTGAGGCCTCGGTGCTTCTCCCCTGGGGTAGAGCCAGCTGGTTTTCTAAGAAATGGGGTCCGTTGGAGGGCGTGAGGTCGGATCTGAGGAGGATGAGAACGTGGAGTGGTGAGAGGTGTGGATGCTTTGGACGACAGAACCAGGGAGTGGGAGTTCCCGTCGTGGCGCAGTGGTTAACGAATCTGACTAGGAACCATGAGGTTGCGGGTTCGGTCCCTGGCCTTGCTCAGTGGGTTAAGGATCCGGCGTTGCCATGAGCTGTGGTGTAGGTTGCAGATGCGGCTCAGATCCCGCGTTGCTGTGGCTCTGGCGTAGGCCAGTGGCTACAGCTCCGATTCGACCCCTAGCCTAGGGAACCTCCATATGTCGCGGAAGCGGCCTTAGAAAAGGGAAAAAAGACACACACACACACACACACACACACACAAAGAACCAGGGAGTGGTAGGTAGGCAACCACAGAGCAAGTTCAACCACACAGCTCCGTGGTGTTGCCACGCTGCCCGAGGGTGTGGGTGGCGTGGAGCTGGCTGGATTTGAGAGCATGGCGGGCGTAGCAGGGTGGGGGACGGCAGAGGGACTTTGGTGAGCTGTACCTTCGTGGGAATCAGGAGTGGGATGGAGTTACCAAAACAGGAACCATTCCAAGGCTGACATAAAAAGCATGTCAAGAAGGAAGGTGACAGCGCCCCCTGCGTGCAGGGTCCTGCAGACCTAGATTACGAGATGCACTGGGATAGCATCCTTTGCATTGCAGGGGCCAAAGCACGTGCCACACGTTGGTCTGAGCCTTTTACATGTACGAAGCGTTAACCCCTGGAAGGTGCTTGCTGTTCTTAGCCCCCTTGTCGGGGTCAGCGAGGCTAAGCAGCTTTCCAAAGCAGAGGTAGGAGTAGAAGGCGTGGACTTGAACCCAGCTATCCTGGTCTTAGGAGCCTGACTCCCAGCCATCACTCCACACTGCCTCCAGCACACAAACCAGAGCAGCGATGGAGGTGACGCACCGTATGCCACATTCAACTAGAACAGCTCAGGCCTTTCTAGATCATGAGACACATGCCTCTGGGTTCCTTGTTTGAATTCTTACAATGGCCCAGGAAGCCGGTGATTAAAAAACCAATGCGGGTACCTGTTGTCGCTTCCCTGGGCTTCAGTGCTCTGTTTTGTTTGGTGACATGGGGAATACAATGTGCTCTTGTGTCTGTCGTGGTGTTTAATTCTCACCCGGACCCCGGTGTGACAAGTGGCCGCCATCGCAGCGGCCCTAAAACAGCCCTTCTTTGCCAGCTCACAGCTCTCTGGTCTCAGGGTCCGGCGCTGAGCGGCCAGGTTCTCTGCGCAGGGCTGCAGTCGAGGTGTCTGGAGGCTGTGGCTCCTCGGCTGGAGGCAGTGGGGGAAATTCCACGTGTCCAGGCTCGTTCAGTTGCTAGAATCCAGGTCCCAGGGTTCGGGGTCAGCGGATGGTGGCTTTCAGGTCCAGGAGGCCTCCGTCAGGTCCTCTCCCCCCCAGCTCCTCTCCCTCCACCCCCATCCTCAAGTCAGCGAGTCCATGTCCATTCCTTTCTCCCGATTCTAACCGGTAACGTCCTCTTCTGTGGCCAACCGGAGAAAACTCTGCTTTTAAAGGACTCTCTTGTGCTTTCCTTTTTTCCTTTTTCCCCTCTTTTAGGGCCGCTCCTGTGGCATGTGGAGGTTCCCAGGCCAGGGGTCCAATCGGAGCTGCAGCTGCCGGCCACGCCACAGCCACAGCAACACCAGACCCAAGCTGCGTCCGCAGTTCATGGCAACGCCGGATCCTTAACCCACTGAGTGAGTCCAGGGATTGAACCCGCATCTCTGTGGACACTATGCTGGGTTCTTAACCCACTGAGCCACAATGGGAACTCCTAAAGGACTTTCTCAGGTGAAGGCCACCGAATAATCTCCCTATTTTAAGGTCAAGTGTGCTCTATAACCCTCCTGTTTGTTAGCCAGTCCACCCCTTCTAGTCCTGGCAATCACACAGGATGCATACGTCAGGGGGGCAGGAAACCTCGGGGTTGTCTTAGAATTCTGCCTGCTTACTGGTGAAGAAGTAGAAGCTCAGAGAAGTCAGATGTCGGGCGCAGGGGAGAATGTGGGAGGCACCAGGGCCACCAAGCCACACTGGGTCCCCAGACCCGGGGGATCTGGCCCAGCACCGAGACAAGCAGCCTGGGAGGAGCTGGGGGCCCGGGCCTCCTAGGACCAGGCAGACATCGTTCTGTGTCTGAAGAAGTCAACCAGGCAAACGCTTTTGACCGTGCTTTCTGCCATCCCCACAGGATTCGCGGCCCGAACCAGGCAGCCTCACACTAGTTCATGGAGGAAGCCCCAGGAGCCCCTGGCCAGGCGGGCTCTCCCTTCCGCAGGGAGGAGGCAGAGCGTGAGAGGAGGCAGCTGCCCCAGGAGTGGACATGAACTCTGGTCTTCAGAGAGAACAGCGTTTTAGTTTTGGTCATCGAAAGTGGTGCCTTCAACACAGGTAGGAAACGGCGGGTCCCGTGTGCGCCTGCTGGGGTCCCCGTGCGTGCGCCTGCTGGGGTCCCCGTGCGTGCCCTGGGTCTTCCTCGCATGACCTTGCTGGAGCCCTTCCTCTTCGAAGTGCATGGTGACGGTGGCGCTGGTCCTGGTGGTGACCGCCTTCCTCGAGCCTCTGGGAACGCTGGCCCTCCCGGGAGGGACATCCTTGGTGGGGAGGAAAGATCTTGGGGGGCCAGTACTCTTTCACTGCCCCCGCGCTGTCTCCCCAAAATTCAGTGCTGTCTCCCCGGTCCCTCAGTTACTCTGCTGTCCCTGACAACAGTTCCTCCTAAGGGACCCCAGCCTCCCTGCGTGCCACCGCCCCCCCCCAACCCCCGTGGTCCTCCTGGGGGCCAGAGCTCCACCCCCTTCTCTGATCTCCCTCCCCCCCCCCGGGATGGCTCTGCCCTAAAGAGCCCCTGCCCCGCGCCCCGCTCCCTAGTCAGAGGGGCACAGTGAGTGTCAAAGGCAAAGCAGCATCTTCAGCCCCCCACCCCCACCCCTGGACGGGACCAAACGAGGAGAACGTCGGCCTCTCTAGCCGGCTGCACGCGTATGAGAACACCGGGAGAGGCTTTAAAAATTCCAGCAGCAGGGCCCCACCTCTGAGAGATGGGTTGGCTTGGCTTGGGGAGGGCCCCCCGCACGGCAGGGTGTAGATCTACAGGGAATCTGTTTTGAGCTCTTCAGGTCTGAGCTGTGGTTTCAGGTGAGCCGTTTAGGCTGTGCTTCCGGTTCGGCGTGCGGTGTTGGAAGCGCTTCGGGTCGGGAATTTGTCTTTGGGTGTTTTGTCTGGCTGTGGAGTGCATCGGAGTCACCCAGGGAGTTGGTGTGGGGGTGGGACGGTGCCTGGTTTTTTTCCTTTTTTTTTTTTTTTTTTTTTTAAAGAAAAGATGTCTTGGCCCACCCATGCCCATGCAAGCCCTCTGAAGCAGGCCCTCAGGTTGGGATTCACAGGCATCTGTATTTTTGTTCTGATACAGCCAAAGTCTGGGGACGCTGGGCCTTCTTTTGAGGTCTCTGGGGATTTGGGTCTGTGGGCTGGGCTGAGAGGCCTAGCAGGTGCTTGCCAGCCTGGTGGGCCCTGAGCAGTGCTCGTTCCCTTCCCCCCAAGCGGAAGTTTGCCCACTTACCGAGAGGAGGCCAGGGCCTCCGGCACCTCGCAGAGACAGCATCTCTGCAACCGCTTGCACCGCGGGGTCCGGGCCTCTGCCTACAGCTCAGCTGCACCCCAGGGACCCCAGACCCAGACAATGACCAGGGTTCTCCAGCAGAGGTGGGAGAAGCATCCCCTGGGCTCTGAGGAAGAAGGACTGGGTCCGTGAGCCTCATTTTGAGGGAATGTTTGATGTGGTTCTTAAGAGTGGAAGCTCTGGGTCTCTCCAAGTTCAGTTCCTGGCTCCGACATTTTCCTGGTTTGGGAGGCGTGTGGATTCGTTTCCCTCGATTGGAAAATGGGAGACTCGTGGCCCTTGCCCCCCCCCCCGCCCCCAGGGCTGCCGGGCAGATTCAGCCGAGGCCCTGGGATGTTGCTGAACCCCCGGCCGGGGGCCCCCCAACGCGGGCAGCCCTCTGACTCAGGCAGGCAGATCTGCTGCCACTCCACCCTCCTCGTTGCCGTACTGGGCTCTGCCTTGTGGTCCTAGGAGGACTCGGGGTGAAGCTACGGGAACAATACGCACCCGGGGCCTGACGCTTTCCAGGCAAGACCGAGTCCTGCAGAAAAGCCCGGCCGGCCTGGGTCTCTTGCCTCTTCTGTGCAGGGACTTGGGCCCTGGGAAGGTCCAGTAATTTTAAAGACAGCCACGCAACGTGCATGGAGCAGAGCCTTGACTGCAGAAGACCCAGAACTTTCTTCCCCGCCAAGATGCTTCCTGAGAAAGGGCAGTGACGGCGGTCAAGGATGACCACTCCCCCGGGAATGTCTTCATTTGAGTAGAAACCAGTAGCACCATGTAGGACCCAGCGGGCCCCCTCCCCTGGCATCCTGGGGCAGCGTATAGTACCTCGATTTAGCATGTATCTCCTTCCACGCGTGGCACAGGCAGCTGCCGGGGTCTCCTCCACCAGCAGTCTCGGGGCAGGGTCTGGGCTTACCCGGCAAAGTGTGCAGGAGCTCCTCAAACTAGGCTGGACGTGGGGAAGGTCTGAGGGCTGAAAGCGGAGCTGTGGGGAGACTGTCACGGGGCAGGCGGCTGGGGGAGCCTCCCCACACTTGGCACTTGCCCTGCCCTACGTCGCCCTCAGGCTCTCTTTTTGGCCATGTGGGCCCTGCCAGCTGCAGGAAAGAATCTGTCGGGGATGGGACTGGCCCAGAGGGAAATGAGCTGTCCGTGCCAGTGAGAACTCTGGTCGCCACCCCTTCCCGTGCTCCCTCTGGGGAATACCAGCATGTGTCATTAATGGGGTGCTGACTCAGTGCTCGCGGAGTGTCCAGACGCTCGGGACCCGCTGCTGGCACAGCTCCCACAGCCGCCACAGGGGAGGCTGAATGTACGACATCTGAACGAGGCGAAGGGCTCAGGCCCAGGTGGGCACGGGTGCCGGGTAGACGCTAAGCACGGGCCAGTCTCAGAGAAGCCCCCGTGCAGGGGGAGGCCCGTGAACACCATCCGAGGCTTGGGAACGGGCGTGTTTGGAATTATTCCCCGCCAAGGGATTGTGGCGACATGGTCCCCTGCCGTTGGTCCCAGCCTGGCTTTAGTCTGGCTTTCTCCAGAATCAATGGGGTTTCTGAATACGTGACCCAGAGGTGCATCGAATTGAACACTAGGTGTAAACGCATTTTCTCAGCAGCAAAGCTTCCTGCGATTACTTTTCAAACTTGCGTCGTTTTAGAAGCCATTTCAAAAAGGCAAAACCTGCATGGAGTGCCGAGTGGTAGTTTATGAATACGCATTTATTTCTGAAGTTCAAAATGCTAGCATCCAGTTATTATGAAAATTCCCTGAGCAGAGCAGCAGCGCGGCTCGGATGCATTGAAAACACACCGAAAGCTCGGGGGATGGATCAGGGTCAGCCAAGGACAGCCCGTGGGCCCAACCCCAGGCTACCGCCTGAGTTTTGCAAATGAAATGTTACTGGACCAGCGCCAAGCCGTTCGTTTCAACATTGTCTACGGCCGCTTTCCCACTCTAATGGCAGAGTTGCGTAGTTGTAACAGAGACTGGCTGTCCCACAAAAAGCCAAACATATTTACTCTCTGGCCCTTGAGAAAAGTTTGCTGGCCTCTGTTCCAGCAGATTGTCCTATCGGTGTGGCCGCGGCCACACCCAGGGTTGCTCTGTCGTTTGCGTCTTGCGTGGCTTGGCTGCACAGTATCACTCAGACGATGGGATTGGAAACCGACCTCTCACGGCCGCCCTCGCGGCCCAGGACGGCCTTCACTCCACGGCGTGTGGCATCAGTGCCACACTGCGTGGGGCAGGAGGAGAGGGGATTCTGGCTTGCGTCCCTGGCAGGATCAAGCAACTGCTTGAATTCCTTCTTATTACAACACGCGGGAAGCACGCCAGCCTTTGCGACATTTCCTGATAATCCACGTAATCGAGCCTCCCGTCAGCAAAAGCGATAGCGTGTGCGTGTTTGCATGGTTTTATATAAGCAGTGTATAGGCCTGAATGTTCAAAACAGCAACATAAAGATGCCTGATAAAGAGCTCCAGTCTTTCTGGTTGAAGACATTTCAGGGCCGAAGTTCAAGATGCACCCAGACCGAGGTGGAGCCGAGGTCTGCACACACTGCCCGAAGGTGGCCGCACCCGAAGGCTCGACTCCGTGTTACGATGGGCCTTAGAACACGTTCAAGTGGGCAAGTCCATTTTCCAGAACAGTTTTCGTGGGCGCCACACTGTATTTTTAGAGTAAAATTCTCGCCGGATATTTGAAGACCCCCTGAAGCTTCTCTGCAGAGAGAGTTTGAAAACTGCCCCCTTTGGCAAATGCTGGTGTGGCTGTCGTTTCTGTGCAGAAGGATAACGGAGGGGCCCGGCGTGCGGAGAGCTGGGGCTGGGGGGCAGAGGGGGACCTGGCGAAAGACGGCGGAGGGGACCTGAGATGATGCCGTGTCATGGGCGGGGAGGGGGAAGGGGTGGGGACAGGGGGTTGGTCGTGGAAAAGTACTTGGGACGTGCCGAGAAGCCTCAGGAGCTCCTGCCAAAGTCGGAGGCCTTTCCTACAAATTGCTGGTCACCCGGAGCTGCTCTGATGACCTCCAGCCATGAGCTCGGAAGCCCAGGTCCGGAGCGCGTGGGACAAGACGAAAAGTGTGCAAAGAAACGGTGGCGGAGGGTGTGAAAGGGGCTCACAGATCTCTTCCGATCATCACGCGGAGCACCTTTGGGGCCACTCCGGCGGGGAGGGGACAAGGGAGACGGTGGCACAGGGGACCTCTGGGTCGGCGGGAGGAGGACGCGTGAGCGTGGGCAGTGCCTGCGAGTGACCTGGATGGGGGCAGGCGTCCCGGCCTCCGGGGGGTGGGGACCAGGGTGGGGCAGGGGCTTTGGGCATTCGAGGCAAAGCCCACACAGCCGGGAATAAAACCCTGGAGTCCCGGCTCCCAGGCCCCCTGCCTTCCCCTGGCGGGCGCAAGGCCGGGAGGGGTGGGCTGGTGGCCTTGGGAGGCTGTGGGCTGGAGACGGCCTCTTGGGTACAAAAGCACGAGTTCTTTCTGAGGTTCTGCTGCTCACTCCATAGAAGATGAGCATTTTTAGGTTTTTTCAAAGGGTGACCTCATTTTCTTCTTATTGACATAGCCCTGTTTGTTTACACGGTCCTGTAAAAATAGCACACGTGTGCTAAGCTTAGTGTGCGCTCCCGCCACCAGCGGCAGAGCCACTGTGTGGGGAGAAACACCTTTTCATCTGAGAGAGGGGCAGCCTTGTTTCCGAGGACAGATGGGAGCAAAACAGGACAGGTAGGAAGTTTCGTGGGTTTTCGTGTCGCTATTCCAAAATAGCCACACGCCTGCCTACCACTTCCTGCCCAACTAGACTCAGGGTAGAGTTTCTCCAGGAGCGGACTTGTGTTCTGTGAATTCTCAGAGAGGCTCGGGGGGATCTGCCAACAAGCAAACAGGCTCAACCCCAGAGGCCTTGAGCTTGGCACTTTGCAACCTGGCTCTGCCGCATACCGGCTGTGTGACCTTGAGCGAATCGCTTCACCTCTCTGTGCCCCATGTGTAAGACAGGGATAACAACACTGCTTGCTCTGTTCATGGTCACCGTGCAGATTCAATGAGGGATGATGGGTGAAGGGCTTAGCCCAAAGCTGGGTGCGCAGCCACGCTCAATAAATCTCTTAATCAATCACCCAACCCTTGGTTACGCCAGCCTCCCAAGCCCCTTCCCTTCCTGCCGGCTTGGCCTCTCCAGCCCATCCCTCCGTTGGCCCCAAATAAAAGAAAGGTAAAACACAAATCTGGCCATGCTGCCTCTTGCTTAAAATCCACCCAGAGCTTTCAGTGGCTACGGCAGGGGTCCGCAAAACTTTCTCTCGAAATGGCCAGACGTACATATTTGAAGCTCTGCCGGCCATCCCGTCTCTTGCAGCGACTCACCGCCGCTGTCGTTTCGTGAAAGCAGCCCTGAACGTGTTGAAGGATGGGCGTGTCTGAATTCCCGTAAAAGTCGATGGACGAAAGCAGGCAGCGGGCTGGACATGCCAACCCCTGACCTGCAGGCCAGTCCAGCTCCGTGGCTCAGCATGCCCAGTCCAGCCGTCCCCTTGTCCGTGTCCCGCTTCCTGCTCCCGTGGAACTGCTTAGACTTCAGTCCTCTGCCTCCTGTGTGCCCCTCCCCTATGGCATTAGGAACCTTTGCCCTGGGATCCTGGGGCCCCCTATCTTTGCTGCCGCTCTGTCTTGACTCAGAGAGGGCACCCCCAGGCAGGGGTGCTGCCTTCCTGCTTTCTGAGACACTGCAGCGCAGGTTTAGGTGTTTGAAGATGCTCGCTAAGCATCTGCGATTGAACACAATGGATCTGCAGATGGTGCCTGCAGGGCGCTTACAGGCAGGTTAGGAAGCTAGGATGTGAGCTGGTGAAAAGCCAGCCAGCAACCAGGCGGGAAATGAGCGTGCATGGATTGTTAGGGTACCGATGACAAGTCGGAGGAAGGAGAAGGCATCTGAACGGGACTCTACCGCGCAGGGAAGAGACTTCTCAGAGGGAGGGAGGCCAGGAGGGCTTTCCGTGCTTGGGAAATGGCCAGAGAAGAGCAGCCCCGGTTCCGGGTTCAGGGTGATGAATGAACAGACCAGGAGGGCGAGAGTCTGAGCAGGAGCTGCCGGGGTAGTAGGGAAGTTTAGGCTTGATCCTGTAGGCCAGAATTTCTCTCAAGTCTGATCCGCAACTTCCTCTGCTCCAACAGAATGGCCTGGGGCGGGGCGGGGGGGGGGGGGTCTTTAAAATGCATCTTCTGGGGCCCCGTCTCAGACTGGAAGCTAGGAGCCTCACGGGTTCAAGGACGGTCATGGTCTGCGAGCGAGAGGCGGCTGTGCCGTGGCTGGGGTGACAGTCCCGAGTCTCCTTCAGATCGCTGTCACCTGCGGGGGGCCTTGGCCCGGCTGGAGAGCGGGGGGTGGGAGGCCTAATCCTCGCCCAGAGCAGACGAGGACACCCAAGCTCAGACACGGCAAGGGACTCGGCCAAGGTCCCACTGCAAATGACTTGCAGAGATAGGACGGATCGGTTCCGGAACAGGATCCGGGATGGTCCTGGAGGTTCCGCAGAGGGCGAGGGACTGTCCACACCGCAGGCACGGTGACTGTCCCCAGTGCCCGGCACAGCCTGGTGCACACTGCTGTTTGGTCAGCAGGTGCTGACCACGTGAGAGAATGAATGGGCGGAAGGATGGGTGGGTGATCCGGGGGCACAGCAGAGCAGAGTTCTGAGATTATGCTGAGGCTGCAAGCCTGGGAGTTTAGGAGACTGGTGATACCAGAGACAGAGGAGGAGAAAAGATGCGTTTGGTGCCAAGCGTTTTGAACACAAGAGGCCAGCGCGGTGGTTAAGCCAAGATGTTGGCAGCTGGGGAGGCAGAGCTGGGGAGTCCGAGGCTGGGCAGGTGATGTGTGCAGCTGTGGAAGCTGCTAGAAAGACAGGCGAGAAATGCAGAGTGAGACAAGTAGGGGATTAGGGACCAGAGCCTGAGGAATGTGCCCAGGCGTCCGGAAGAAAAGGCTTGGGGGAAGGAATCGGAGAAGAGCGCGGGGGTCAGGGGAGCGAGATCAGGACGGGCCAGGGCAGACCGAGAAAAGAGCTTCTGACAGCCAGTCCCCCGGGTAACTCTGCCTGGGCCTCTTTAGAATCAAACCGGCCAACCTCAAAGAAATTGTGCCACAGGTAAATAAAAATGTCAATCCCAATAAAGCCAAAATCACGAGTTTCTGTTTGCTTGGGATCTGTGCTCCCGGCCGGCGGAGCTGCAGGTGTGGGAGAGCGGCGACTCCTGGATCCTCGGGTCCGGACAAGCCCTGCCATTTTGTCTCTGCCCGGTTCTGGTTGGCATGCTTCCTGGGGATGACTTTGCGGCCTGGAGCCTTCGCCTTCCTCTCCTGTGCCTGACTTTCCCCTGTCCCTTCCATCGCTCTCTTTGTTCGTTCCACAGATATTTGTCACTGGGAATAGAGCTCTGTGGCCGAGGAAGCCGCCTGATCCCGGCCCCCTAAGCCCAGTGGGGCCTGCACGTCCCTCCCTGGAGGGCTTGAAAAAACAGAGAGACTCCAGGACGCGCAGATTCAAGGTGTCTAAGAGCAGGGAGGAGCCCGCCGTCCCCAGGTCCTCGGCCCCATCTGAGCAGCCTCTGTGTGGCCGCCTCTGTGAATGAGCCATTCTGGACCAGGCCTGCCTGGGCCGGGTGGGGGAGGCACGGAGGCCTAGGTGTCTGGGTGTTTCCCCCCCTTAAGGCCCTAAAAATACAGCATCTGGGCAGCCTCCCAGCTGGCCTTCCTGGAGCCTCCAGAGTCTTTCTTTCCGCTGACCCTGCGTGTGCCCCCAAACGCGTCCCTCCCCCACTGCTCACACGCTCAGTGGCACAGTGATACCAGGACCTCCATTGCTGGCACCACCTCAGAAAGCCCAGTCATCCTTAAAATCGGTCCTGCCGGGCGTTCCCTTCGGGCTCCGCGGTTAACGAACCCGACTAGGATCCATGGGGAAGTTGGTTCGATCCCTGTCCTCGCTCAGTGGGTTAAGGCTCCGGCGCTGCCGTGAGCGGTGGGGTAGGTCGCAGATGTGGCTCGGACCCCACATGGCTGTGGCTGTGGTGTAAGCCGGTGGCTACAGCTCCGGTTCGACCTCGAGCCTGGGAGTCCCCATATGTCGCGGGTGCACCCCTAGAAAGCAAAAAAAGAAAAGAAAAGAAAAGAAAGAATAGGAGGATCTAGCCTTGCTGCCGCTGTGGCCTAGGTTACAGCTGTGGCTCAGATTCAGTCTCTAACCCTGGCCTGGGAACGTCCATGTGCTGCAGATGCTGTCATAAAATTTAAAAAAAATCAGTCCTGCCTGGACAGAAGGTGCCACGTCTCGTTTGAGGGTAACATGACACACAAATTCTTGACTCTTGCTATTACGTTTTAGTAGAGGAATATAGATGAATATATTGTCACCCTGTCACATACTATGTTGTGAGATATTAAAGATACCATCTAGGTATCTATAAATATAAAGACGTTACCTGTCACTTACGTAAAGTATGTAGCAGGTGACCAGACGACAACAGGAAAGGAAAGGAATCGGGGGGTCAGGACCGGCCTGCCTGGGACGCGGCATTTGCGCAGACGTGTGGGGTGAGGGAGGGAGCCCTGGGGCCTGTGGGAGAGGAGATCGCAGGCCGGATCCTGCCGGGGTGGGAACGGCCAGGAGGCCAGCGTGGCTGTCGGGGCCGGGCGGGTGGGGGCGAAGGGGGAAAGGAGGCTGGAGAGGGGACGGCAGAGGGCGAGCAAGTGCGGATACTGCAGGAGCCGTTGGAGGTCGAAGCCCTGGAGTAGCCCGGTCTGCCCAGCGGGCTGGAAAGCACGCCCGGCTGTGTGCGGAGGCCACGCGGCCAGAAGCCAGGGCAGCTGGAGAGGCTTGTGCCGTCGTCAGGAGGTGCTGGCGTCGTGGACCAGGGCGGCGGTCCTGGAAAGCGGTTGGATCCTGGGCACAGTCTGAAGGCAGAGCCACCCCGATCCGCCAACAGATGGGATGCGTCATGGAAGAGAAAGTCCAGGGAGGAGAGCCCTGCTGAGGCTCTCACATGTGCTCACTCTGCTCTCAGGTTGGTCCGCCTCTCTCAGCCTCAGTTTTGTCATCTGGAAAATGGGGCAGTTGGATGGATAACTTCCCAGATCTCTTCTGGCTTGAAAACACACCAGGTCAGCTTAGGTCACTGGTGGCTGGGGTGGTCAGGGGAGCCTTTGAGGATGTGGGGTGGAACTTGTGTCTTAAAAGGGGCGGGGGCTTCGACCAGACACAACTGCCAGAGGAAGAGAAGGGACAGGAGCGTTCTAGGCAGAGGGAATGAGCAGGAGCCCCGATGAGGAGGCAGGGTTGGGAGGCCTGCGAGCGATGCTGAAAAGCAGCAAGCAGACACCATGGCGTGGGCCCAGGACCTCGGGGGAAGTGCCAGGAGCTGCAGGGAGGGGCACACTCTGCCCTTTGGAATAAACCAGCAGGTTCAGGGCCCGAGCTTTTTTTTTTTTTTTTTTTTTTTTTGCAAACACGGAGGCCCTCAATTTTGAGCATTTTCAGATGGATGCACTCGGGCAGGAAGGAACAAGGCTTGGCTCCTGTCCTGGGAGAGTTAACCTCCTGGCCCAGCATTGCATAACCGCAGCGTCTGCTGAGCGCAAGGAGACTGTTCTGTGTGGCAGCCAGAGTGGCAAGCCTGGTGGCTCCGGGCTCTGGCACCGTCCCGCAGCGGAACAACAGCCCTCCCTTCCTCGATAATGGCCCTCATTGAGCATTGTGTCCATGGCCAGCGCCCAGCGCAGGGCAGCTCAGCCTGGGTAAGTTTCCTCTCTTGGCTGCTTAGCAAAATATTTACACTACGCCTTTCTAGTAAGATGGTCCTAGGAACCAGCAGGCGGAGAAGCGAGAGAAAAGTGCCTCCCAGTGACCCTGCTCCTGGCTCGGGGAAAGGCTGTCACACGTCCCGCGTGTGAACCTGGGCTGGTCATTGCCCTCCAGGCAGTTCTCTTTTGTAAACGAAGGCACTGAGCTGGAAGATGCACGAAGGTCTGTCCGGCTCCAAAATCACTGGCATTTTCTCTAAGTGAAGAATGAGTCCATTTTGTCCTTGGGGGGCGGCAGGGGGAGGATGTGTCTGCCCTCTGATATTTCACAAAGGGCCTCTTTCTCAGGACGGCATGCGTATGAGCTGGGGGAGCTGAAGATAACCAGGCCCCTCTGGACTTGCATCTCTCCTCCTGAGGAGGTACCTGGACCAGCCACAGGGGACCCCAACCATGTTGCCAGAGGGACATCTGGGGAAACTGAGGTAGTGAAGACTGTTATCCAGCATCCCAGGGGGTTGTGCTAAAGGAAGGGTGTCCTGTGTGACTCTCAAGACAGAATCCAAACCAGCGAGCGAGAATCGCCTGGCTTATCCTCCGGAACAATAGGCCCCACAGCTATTTCGACCCAAAACACACATACCCTTTGACCCAGGGCCCTACTTCTGGGAATCCGGCCTATGGAACAATAGCACTTGTCTGTAAAGATATGTGTACAAAGGATGTTTATTGCAAAATTCTAGTGGCAAAAAAAAAAAAAGAAAAGAAAAGAAAAAAATACGAAACTCAACAGTAAAGAAAGCTTGAAGGTGTTATATTCAAAGCATGGCCTATCATTCAGCTATTAAAACGATGAGACCCTGGATCTGTTTATAAAGACCAGGAAAGTGCAGCAGCTGGGAACACAGGGGCCGGAAGCAGACTGCCAGGATTCAGATCCGGATCCCCAAAACCACCTTACACGGCACTCTGACCATCAGCCTCCATCGGGCTTCTCTTTGGTGAAGGAGGAATCGGCAACGCCTCTGCCCTATAGGCTCGAGGCCGGTGATGTGCTTATAACCCTGCCTGGTTTTGAGCGTCTGCTCAAAAACATGTTGGCCTTTGATCTAGAAAGGTTATCCGTGAGAAAAGCAAGATACAGAGAAATGCACACAGGGAGATTCAATTTTTACAAAATCAAAAAAAAAAAAAAAAACAAAAAAACAGAGAGAGAGAGAAGGAAATGCATCCCCGCCCCCTTGCAAAAAAGCAAAGAGCGATGCTGGCTGCCCCAGCAGTGACCTCCTGAGAGCAGACCCTAAGTGAGGCTTGAGTCATGGATGAGGGGTGCGCTGGTGCCCTCGAAGACACCTTCCAGCCCTGAGACTCCGAGACTGTGGGCTCATCTTGGCAATCTCAGCATACATCCCGGCTTGGCATTTGACCCAACCAAGTAGCCTGTTGTTCACTAAATATGTGTGCCAGGACCTGTCATGTTTGCGGATGGGGAACAAGGATTTGGTGGCTTGGTTTCATGAAAATGCTGCTTGCCTGGATGTGGGGTTGATCATTGAAGCTCTCGTGGATCCAGCGAGGACTCTCTCCAAGTGGGGCCCAGACCTGGCTCAGCTATTGTGAGCCGTGCCAAGGATGCCATGGCCTGCTTGAGATAGATCTGCCTCCGTGGGCCTCCGTCATGCTCAGATTCACCTCCCCCCAAGTGCCACAGGCTTCGGCAGTGGAGGGACAGGTGACAGGCTGAGAAGATCCCCTCCCCCAGCTGGGGTCCACCTGCCATGGAAATCAGAGCCGTTTCTTTCCACTCCAGTTCGTCCCTTGAGATATGTTAGCAGAGAAAGTCACACTTGTTAAAGAGCTAATATTAGCTTTATTCATGTACTTGACACATCTTTTTATATTTTAAAAAATATTTCAGCCAAACAACCAGAACAACAGAATACGCAGTAATAGAACAAGCGGTGGTAAACCCACTACCCTGCTTCAAAAAACTTCAGCGGGTACAGCAGAAGCTGCTGCATAGCCCCCCCACAATCGCAGGCCCCTCCCATGCCCCCCAAAAGTGACTGTCACCCAGAACTCGCTGTGAACATCTCAGGATTGTTCTCTGAACACCTGCTGTGTGCCGGGCAGAGTGCTAGGTGCTGAGTGACTCTGGTGAACTAAAGAGACATGGTTCCCTCCCTCATGGGACTTGCTGTTGGATGAAACCCCAGTCCCCCTGCCTTTGGTGGGTGCCAGTCTTTGGTCAGGTAAATGGCCCCCTGTCCGTGTGAGCAGTGACTTTGGAGGCGAGGCTGAAAGAAATGCTGGCACCTATCCTGTCGCCAGCTTTCTAACTGGGGGCAAGTCCCTTCTGCTCCCTGGGCCTCTGCATCTGCGCCTGTCACACGTGGCTTTGAACAGGATGCCCCTCAGAGGCTCTCCCAGCTCTGTGATCATGGGCTTGATGGGGAGGCTAAACCAGGTCTGCGCAGAGGCCAGCTCCATCACTCTGGCAGGCGGATGGGTGAGCGGGAACTTCGAGGTCCATGGAAGGGGTACGTACCCCAGTGCATCGTGAGGAAAATGCGGGATTTTCGCAGCACACAAACTGCCGATAAAACACAAAGTGGTTTTGGGGGAACGTGGGTGAACGTCCTTATGTTAATAGTAATTTCTTTCTCTTAAAACAATTCAGTAGACGTTCCTGTCGTGGCTCAGTGGAAATGAGTCTGACCAGTATCCATGAGGACGCAGGCTCGATCCCTGGCCTTGCTCAGTGGGTTAAGGATCCCACATTGCTGTGGCTGTGGTGTAGGCTGGCAGCTACTGCTCTGATTCCGCCTCTAGGCTGGGAACCTCCGTATGCCATGCGGGTGCGGCTCTAAAAAGATGGGAAAAAAAATTCAATAAAAACTTAGAGTTGACAGTTACATCCTTATCCCTATTGCTAATACGAGGCTCTGGTTGAATACGTCGAATTCAAGTCAAAGGACATTGAAGTTTTATATAAATAACCGAACAGGTGCTATATGTCTCTGGCGAAATGTGGCCTGGTGGTCACCAAACGGCAGGCACAGCGTTTCCCAAGCCAGAGCTAATTGATGTAAAGAGTGGGGCCCGCCTGGCATCTTTAGAGCCTGGCAGAACCAGCCCAGAGCTGGCGCGTCGCGGCCCAAGACGTGCTGGAGGAATGGCTTTGTGAATGGGTCCCTGTTTGGAACAGTGTGGGCGGAATTCTCTTCAGATCTTAGTGCCAAGAAGAGCTATGCTTTTTCGGGGCAACCGCTACGCTTACGGGCAGGACACTGAGAAGGTGACACAGGCTGTGTTGTCCTTCCTTCTTTTACTGCCAGGAAGCCCTACCCAGAACCCGGGGCCCAAACCGAGCCACCACGTGGGGCTCCGAAGCGTCTTCTCTGTGTTCTTCCACCCCTTCTGCGCTGGGCCTTATGTCTTCCAATTCCCCAGCTCACTGCATCGTTTCTAATTCGAGCTCCTGGTTTGTTTTTGTAAACTACCTCAGCTCCTCTGTGGAATAAAGCAAGTTAGAACTGGAAAAAAAAAAAGAAGAATTAGCGAATTAATTAATTAATCAATCAGTTCCTGTACAGACTGCCTCGGACCGAGGCACTGGCTCTCTTTAGCCTTTTGGGGTTTCCTGCCAGGAGGTGCTGCCTCTCGGCTAGTGCCTGCGTTATTGTTGTGCACCCTTAGATCTGAACCAGTCAGGTCCCGGGGACCCACACCTCCTGCTGGAGCTTTGGGGCCGCCTTAGAAATGACTGGGCTGGGCAGCTCAGAGAATCGGGTCTGCAGGCAGCTGTCCCCTGGGGCCCTCCGCGTGTCCTTCAGGGCTCCCAGCGTCCCTGCACCACGGATTCCTACCCACTGGTTCGGCTGCTGGCCCCAGACTGTCCAGGCTGTGACGCCCATCTCCCGCCTGACTCCCACCCTGCCCGGTGCTCTCCCTCTGCGGCCAGGCCCCATGCTGTCCCGAGAGCTCGCAGCACCCACCCCAGACGGCGTGAGCTCCCTGGCTTTACGGCTGCGAAACTATAATGGGGGCCAGCGGGACTCAGAGAAGTACCTTGAGATACTGAAACCCTGAAAGCAAAGGACAATGAGCGAAAGAAGCCGGATGCAAAAGAGCACATACTGTGTGGCCCCACTGAGATGAAACATCCAGAAGAGGCAGACTGGTAGCGACAGAAGGTTAGGTAACTGAGGGCTCTGCAGGGGAGGAAGGTGGAGTGACCGCGGAGGGTGGCTTTCTTTTCGGAATGATGGACGTGTCCCAGGATTTCGTGGTGATGATCGCGCGATCCTGTGAATATGCGAAAACCCGCTTAATCGTAAGTTGGAAAGGGCGAGATTTATGGCGTGTGAATTATACTGGACGTCAGCTAATAGAGCAGGCTCCAAAAAGTTATGTTTATGAGACACGCGAAATTGAGAAAATTCCATTTATTAACAGATTAATGTACTCTCTCGTCTTGAAAATGAATACACCCTCTTTTCCAGAAAGGAATCCAGGTGACTTCTGTAAACTATCCATTAGCTAAGATTTTCCACAATTATAGCTTCGTGCAGGAGCTCCTTAGTGGATCAAGTTGCCTCGTGGGTTAAGGAACCTGAGAACACCCACGTGGCATGGGCTCTGCCAAAACCAAACAAAAACAACTTCATTCATTCATTCGTTCATTCATAAACTGTGAGTGCCTGCCTTGGGGCAAGCACGGGGAGCGTAAACACAGCTCTGCCCTCCGAGATCTCCAGCCGGAGCCGTGACATGTGACACTGAGCATAGCGAGGGCCACGGCTTGCGGAGCTCCTGTCCTGGCCCAGCCGAAGCGAACCCGACTAGGATCCATGAGGACGTGGGTTTGATCCCTGGCCTCGCTCAGTGGGTCGAAGGCCCAGCATTGCTATGAGCTGTGGTATAGGTTACTGATGTGGCTCAGATCCTGTGTGGCTGTGGCTGTGGTGTAGGCTGGCACCTGCAGCTCCGATTCGACCCCTAGCCTGGGGATGCCTGTATGCCGCAAATGCGGCCCTAAAAAGCAAATGACATAAAGTGTCTTGAGCCCAGCTCCATGCACACAGTAAGCAACACGGAACTGGCAGTGCTCTCTGCCACTGGAGGGGGAGCTCGGAGCGACGTGGGCAGGAGGACGGGGTGTGAGCCTGTTTGGGAACGAGAGCTCACTCACTCGGGCCAAAACCTAGCAGGAAGCTCATTTGGAGAGGTTCGTGGCACGTTGGAAGGATCGGAGTTCTTAGGAAGGGAGGGAAGTCCCTGCCGGCGAGTGAGCAGGGCTCTGCCTTGCCTGTATCCAGGGAGGTGAGTCGGTCCCCAGGGGGCCTGCTGCCCTCCACCACCCCTCCCTGGCCTCCTGGGGAAGTGAGACCCAGGCTATGGAGCAGAAGCATCCAGAATATCAGGGCAGGTGAGATCCCCAGAGACCCACTACAGTTCACACCCTTCATTTCAAATACGGGAGCGGGCAGCACAGGTCGGCACGAGGGGCTCAGGTCGCTCCGTGAAGGGGCAGGGGGCGTGGGAGGAGGGGCAAAGCCAAGTCTCTGGATCTTCAGGCTTGAGCAAAATGCCATTTTTTCCTCCTTCCTTGATTAAACGTGCTGCTGCTGTGCCAGGAGATGATGTGGGGAGGGGATGCCAAGCAGAGCACACGCGGGGGAGCCGCCTGCTTGCCGGGACTCCCGGTCCACCTGTTACGGAATATGTGGGGACAGGTCCTGTGACCTCTGGGGCCTTATTTGCCTGATCTGTCAAGTGAACTTAAAGGCACTACCACCCTCGAAGGGCTGTGTGCTCCACAGGTATTATTTAAAATATGTATATATTGAGAGAGAGAGGTTTATTCTAGGAAATCAGCTCACACAATTGTGGAGGCTTGACAAGTCCCAAATCTGTAGGGTGGGCTGGGAGGGTGCAGACCCAAGGGAGTGGCACGTGGAGCCCTAAGGCCATCTGCTGGCAGAGTTCCTTCCTGAGGAAGGAAGACTGAGGGGAGGTCAGTCTTTGTTCTGTCAGCTGATTGCAGGAGGTTCACCCAGGTTATGGAGAGTCATCTATTTAAAGTCTGCAGCTTTAAATGTTAATCTCATCTGAAAAGTACCTACATCTAGAATGATGTTTGACCATATGCTGGTACCATGGCCCTGCCAAGGGACCGTCACAGGTGGGTTTGGAGGACTGAGAGTTTGCCACGTGTCTAGGAGGGACTGGGTGTTTGGGGCAATGGGAACAGCATGTGTTCTGAGAATTCTTCGGCTCCCTGAGGCCAGAACACAGATCGGAGGGAGAAGGGAGGGAAGAGGCTGGAGACACAGGGAGGAGCCCCCTGGAGAGGCCTTTGGAGCCCCACCAGGGAGCGGAAACTACGTGCAGAGCCTGAGGGGTCTTGGGAAGGAGAGCAGCAACCTGAGGAGAAGCAGCCTCTGGATCCCCTTCTCTCAGCACCCTTAGTGTAGACAGCTCCATGGTTCTGAGCTCCTGGGTGACAGTGGGGGCTGGCTAATTGGCTACCTCCAAAGGCTTTCCCCAGAATCTGAGAGAGGGCAGAAGGACATGCCAGGTGCCCACTCAGCGGCTTGCAGGCCCCTCGGACAGTCAGGTCATTAATGTTGCCTGGTGGACCACCCGGCTGCCCAAGTGAGCAGGACCGGCTGTTCCTACCCTTGATGGAGCCTTCATCCCTCAGTGTGGGTGGGGCGGGGGGTGCTGGAGTCAGGAGCACTGAATGAACCCTCCAAAGAGTGGAGAGTGTGGGGCTCTAAGATGACAGCCCCCAGCTGAAAGGGGCCTCCTCCCTCCTGGTGTGTCCGTCTCCTTGAATGGCCATGTGACTCTCTGCCAGTGAGTCACACACAACCCAAAGATTTCCTAACAGCTGGAGCACAAGTGTCCACCTCCATGGAATCCCTGGAAATTATTAGATCACAGAGAAGGCCAGCTTTGAAAGGATAACACCATCATATTGGGGAACAAGACGGAAAGCCACTCATGAACCAAAAATGTCGATAAATCTTACAGCAGAAGATAGGAAGTCCAGGAGATTGCATAGCAATGGAGAAATCAGAGCAGAAGACACTGCAGCCAAGACCCCAGAGGCCTGAGTGGTTTTCATCCCGTGAAAGCCAAGCATCGTTCAAGAGCCAGCAAAACAAAGAACAGGAAGAGGCTGCCAGGGTTGCAGAGTCCCTTGAAGAACTTTTCAAAGGGCAAGTCCAATTCAACCCCTCTCACTTTTTACATGCAGAGGCAGGCAGCCAGTGACAGGCCAGCTCCCAAGAAACCCTCTCTAAGGGAAATAATGGAGCCAGAACCCGAGGTAGGAGCTCAGCTGCGGGAGTTCCGGAGCGACCCAGCCGACTCAGTTCCAGGGCCAGGGCCAGGCAGGGAGCTCGGGGTGAAGTATATCACTGTGCCCACCGTGGGGTAAAGCCCTTCTTTGCGCAGTTGCAGGAGTCCACTGGCCAGCGTCCTCTCCACAGTCCTTACTGGCTGTGTGCCATCAAAATGCTCTACTCTTTCCTAAAGAACCTTACATAGAATAGGTTCATGATTCCCCCGTCACATTCAAGGGCAAACCTGTCAGAAAAGTAGACCGAAGACCTCACAGGTAGCCCTTTCCAGTTCATCTTTTCACCGGTATCCTTCTTCTCTTCTTCTGCAGGATGCCATTTTAGCAAGGCACATGGCCACCCAAGTAAAGACTGCATTTCCTGGGCTTCCTAGCAACCAGGTGTGGCCCTGTGGCTGGTGTGAGCCAAAATCCCAAGTCCAACTCCCCATCCTGCTCTCCCCTGTCTCTTTCTTGCTGACTAGGGTGTGGGCATAGCGGTGGCAAACGCCGTGGGTCACAGAAAAGCAAGATCAACGATCCCCACACCGTGAGGTCATCCTGTTATCCCACAGCCGCTTACATGCAAACTGGTACCACAAGACTTCTGTCTCGTCTAAGCCAGTCTTACAGCTGGGTCCTTGTTACAGGAGCTAGAACTTGTATCGTAACACATATGCTAACTTCACAGCATAAATATTCATAAATATGTATGGACTATCAGGGTCACCAAAGACTAGAAGAAAACCAGTAGCAAAAAAAAAAAAAAAAAAAAGAACACCTAAAATGAAAAAGAGAAGAAGCGCTCACTCCAAGGGAAATAGTTCAAATGGAAGAGAACCCTAAGGTAAATTATCATTAGTATCCTTGGCAGTGATGGAGAGATTATCTCATGTAATAGAAAGGAGCCAGCTGAGCGATGAAGATGGAGCTATCAGATAAAGGAAAGAATTATTGAAAATTAAAATATGACTCCCAGAAGAATTCCGTGGATAAACTAATACACAGTGCATATAGAGGAAGACCAGACTGGTGATAAAGAAGTCCCAACTAAGAAAATATCCCAGAATGTTGAGTAAAACATCAGGAGAGAAAGTTAGTGGATGGATCCAGGAGGTTTTATATTCATCAAATAGGAAATCCGAAGCAGAGGTGACAGACAATGGCAAAAGAAGAAGAAGAAGTAGAAAAAAATCAAAGACGTAACAAAAGAAAATTCCCCTGAGCTTGAAGAAACACGCACCGCTTTAGAATGGAAAAATCACACTGAGTTCAGGACAGGAATTAGTGAAAAGGAACATTGGGGTAGTCAATCTTGTTGAAATTTCAGAACATCAGGGATATAAAACGACAAGCTTCCAGGTAGAATCACACTTACATTGGAATTTCTCGTCCGTAGGGAAGATGCCCGAGGACGGTGACCCAGCGCCTTCAAAACTCTGGAGGAGGAGGATTTGGAGCTAAGAAGTCCGCCTCCTCATACCTTGAAAGCGGCATAAAGACTTCCGACGTGTAAGAGTGTGGAGAATGGATGTACTCAGCGATCCCTGTCTCCGGAAGGAAAAAACTCTGGAGTTATTTCTGTCAACCAAAAAAGATAATAAATAACAGGCGAATCAAGAAATGAAGGGAGCCATGAATAAAGTGTGGGAAGACTGATTTGTTGGTAACTTGTGGAAGACTCCTCTTCTTGGGACAGAGCTGCAGCCATGTGGAATTACATCTCTTTCCCTCGGGTCCAGTTCCTCGGGAAGTGATCCCGTTACAGCCATAGTGTTACATTCGCTTCCTCTTTTGGAGTTAACCTGTATAGACCAGACTTAGTTGTCATGTAGAAGAGAATGTAACTGTTATGAGATTTGGCAGGGTAATAATAAGCATATCACTACCAGAAATTTAAAGGTGGACAGAGGAAAGGAGATGGGAAGGTGAGACCGTGCATGAATTTCTTCGTTGTTCATAGCGGGAAATGAATAGATGCTCTGCCTGAGGTCGACAGACCAGGAAATGGCAATTTAAGTATATTCCTGGAGGGTATTAAAGGCAACTGCCAGAGCAACCAGAAATATATAATTATCAGAATGGTGAGGTGGTGTGGAAGGTAAATACAAAAAAACCCCCGCAAATCCCTTTGTGTTCCTAGCAGAGGATCAGAACCATAACTGAGTGAGGACGGCTTCTAATTCTGGGGCCTGGGAGACCTTAAACGTTGGGGAAATTAACTTGAGAAGAAACAAGCTCCACGATTACACCCTGGCTGCATCTCATCCACACGTACTGCCCTGCAAACACGCCATGCCCTCAACTCCAAGCCTGGATGTGTCATGACCGAGGGAAGGCTCCTTCATCCCCTCAACAAATGTTTATGGGGACCCCTCTAAATGAGCAGCTCTGAGGACTGCCTCGATTCGTGGCCTCGGCTCCATCTCCCACCCCTGTGCTCTGACGCCCTGAACTCCCTTCTCACACTCTCAGCAGCCTCCCGCCTTTGGCCACACGAGTCCCCTTTTCTGTTTGGCGGAACCCCACGGTCCTTCAGAGCCCTGTGGGCCTTCTCCCAAGCCTCTCCCGCCGCGGCCCTTCCTCCCCACCCGAGCCTGTACGCAGAGCCTCTCTCTGTCGTGGCGTCTCCCACACCTTACGACCTCTTTCTGTTTGTGTTTCTCTTCCCGTAGGTTTTGTGTTTTTCAAGTGCGAAGTCCGAGCCTTTTTTTTAAATTGAGGCATAACAGGTGCCTCCTTAGCCTCGTAGATGGCACTTCAGACTCATAAACTTGAGGCATCGCAAACACACAGCGCTGTACACCTGGCACAAGGTTACGACTCGAATCGTTTTTACTCGTGGAATGCATACGTCACCAAATCGAGATGTAGACCCTGCCTTGTCCCTCGGAAGCTCCTCCCCGACCCCCCCCCCCCCCAAGGCACTACCTTTTGCCTCAGCAAAGCGAACCACTGTGCTCAGGTCTAAGACAGTAAAATTAGCTTTGCCTCTACTTAAATCTCAACTAAACGGAGTCGCGTGGGATGCAGTCGCTGTGCCTGGCCTCCTTTGCTGATTGTTTTATCTGTGATATCCATCTGTATTTTTGTCTGTAGCAGTGCTTTGTCCTTTTTAATTACTCTGTGATAATCCTTATGGGAATATACCACAATTTATTTATCTATTTGTTGTTGCCATTTGGGTCGTTTCCAGTTTTTGCTGTTTCGTAACATAAAGCTACTATGCACATTCTCGTTTGCATTTGTTGGCAGACATAGCTGTGTGTTTCTGTAGGAAGCAGGCTTAGGCGTGGAATCTTCAGGTCATGGGGGAGGTGTGCGTCTGACTTTGAAGATTTTACCCATCAATTGTCCAGGTGGTTGAGTCTGTTTGCCTTCCCACCAGCTATGCAGGAGGAGGGTTCCAGGTGCTCCACACTCTTGCCAACATTTGGTATCATTTTGTGTGTTTCCTGTGAGCCCCTCTGGCGAATGTGTGGTAGATTTAATTTATATTTCCCTAAGAAGCAATGGTGCTGAGCCCGTTTCCACATGCTTGTTGACCATTTAGATAACCTCTTTTTAAAAATACCTCTTCACGTCTTTGGCCATTTTTAAAAATTGTGGTAAGCTATATTTTTAAGTTCAGTACTATGAAGTATTTTTTAAGTTCAGTACTATGAAGTATTTTCACATGGTTGCGCAAGATCAGTGAAGCTCCAGAACTCGTTGTATCTTGCACAACTCAAACTTTATACTCATGAAGCAACAAATCTCCATTCCCCTTTCCCTGCCAGCGCCTGGTAACCCCCCTTCCTTCCGTCTCTATGAATTTAGCTCTTCTAGGTACTTGGAATTTGTGGAGTCATGTACTCTGTGTCTTTTTGTGACTGGTGTATTTCACTTCGCATCGTATTCTCAGGGTTCGCCCATGTTGTCGCATGTGTCAGAATTTCCTTCTTTTTTTAGACTGGCTCATATTCTTTGCATGGATATACCACATGCAGTTCCTCCGGTCATCCGTCCGGGGACACTGGGATTTATTTCCACCTTTGGGCTTTTGCAAAGAATGCTGCCTTGAGCCTGGGTCTGCAAATGTCTCTCTGAGACTCTGCTTTCGATTCTTTGGAGCATATACCCAGAAGTGGAATGTCTGGGTCACTTGGTGGTTCTATTTTAATTTTTTTGAGGAACCATCGTACTCTTTTCCACAGAGGCTGCACGGTTTTGGATCTCCACCAACGGTTCATAAGGATTCCAGTTTCTCTGCATCCTTGTCGATCCTTGTTATTTTCTGGGTGGTGTTTTAAATTATTATTATAATAGCCCTCCTAATGTGTGCAATGTAGTGTCTTACAGTTTTGATTTGTATCTCCCCAATGATTAGTGATGCTGAGCATCGTTTCATGTGCTTGCTGGCCACTCGTATATCTTTGGAGAAATGCCTGTTCAAGACTTTTGCTCATTTTTTCATCTGGTTGGTTGTTTTTTGTTCTCGAGTTGTCGTTCTTTATGTATTCTGGATATAACCCCTTATCACATATATGACATGCAAATACGTTCTCCCATTCTGTAGACCGCCTTTTCACCCTGTGGACTGTGTCCTTCGGTACAGAAAAGTTTTAAATTCTGACGGAGTCAAGTTTATCTGTTTTTACACTGATTATCTGTGCTTTAGTCTCCTATTTAAGAAATCATTGCTAAATCCGATGTCATGAAGCTTTTCCCCTGTGCTTCTTCTAAGAGTTTTATAGCCCAGCTCTTATGTTTAGATCTTCGATTCTTTTTGAGTTAACATTGGCCATTTTTAATTGGGTTGTGCGCCTTCTTAATATTCATCTGTAGGCCTTTTTTTATCTTCTGGCTGAGTCCTTTGTGGAATATGTGTTGCAGTGCCTTCTCCCAGTCTGTGCTTTTGCCTTTTATTCTATGACACCAGGTGCGAGCTCTGCAGCAAAGGGTCCCAGGTCCCAGGTGCCAGCCTGTCTCAACACCTTAGTTGTAAAATCAGTGGACGGTTTTTCATCTTATGATGCCCAGTTTAACCATGCTTTCCTCTAAGTGGTTTTGCTTGTTGTGAACCGTGTGAAAAATCTTTACTGTCCCCCAAGTTCATGAAGGTATGTTCTTGTGTTTTTCTGCTACAAACTTTAGTCTTTTGTATTCAGGCCAATCATCCTTTTCACATTACTTTTTGTGTATGGTTAAGCCAAGTTGTTTTTTTTTTTTCTTTTTCCATATGGATTTCCAATTGAGTCAGCACCATTTATTGAAAATACCAACATTCCCCCCACACACACACCAAATGCAGTCACACTGTTACAACCAGGGTTCTTGGCCTTCCTTAATCAATAGAAATTGTTAGGAGGCCACACAAGAAATTCAGGCAAGCTTTTATTCACAGCCCTGCTGTAGCAAGAGGGAGCGAAACCAAGTAACAGGTTCCCTCGCTCCTTTTGCCGAGGTTGGGGGTGGAGGGGCGAGCTCGTTCCTTATGTGGGGTGGGGGTGTGGGCAGGTCCAGGGCTGGAGGGCAGCCCAGGCGGTTTGCCCACCCCTTCGGTGGTGTGGGGTGCGAGGGGGCATGCTTACAACCCTCCCCTTGCTCATTGTTCCCTGTTTTTGCTCCCAGCTCTTGGGAAGTGGCAGTTGGGTTTTCTGGGGGGTCTTTTGCATCTTAGTGTCTGTAACATGCCCCAACTGTGCATGGAGACAGTTATTTTTAGCCCCATATCATTTCTTTGTATTTTGTTGCTCAAGGAGCCATTTGTCCAGGTGTGAGCTCTGCAGCGAAGGGTTCCAGGTCCCAGGTGCCAGCCTGTCTCAACACCTTAGTTATAAAATCAGGCGAAGGTTTATGTGGGGTCTGTTTTCTTGTGCTCTTGTTTCCACTGATTGCTGTTTTGTTCTCTCCCTTGTGTTGATGTCACAACTATCTTGATTACTATAGCTTTTTAGAAAGGCCTATAATTTATGCTGCTTTCCTATTACTGGCCCGGCACTGTGAAGGCCCATGTCGTGCTTGCAGCCTGAGTGACTCAATGAAGAAGTGAGCTGCAAAGCAACACGACAGCTGCGGTATCATTACTCGCACAGTTACATCCGTCTTGCCACATGGGCAAGGTTGATGGAGACCACAGGTAGTCCCTGCTTTTGTCATTGTCCACTCTGGAATACACGGTGTAGGTCACCCAGTCCCTCTGGTCTTTAATCCTTGTAGAGTTTATGATGCGTGTGCAGGTGTGTTAAAGTGTGTTCTATAGGCTACCCTTTGTAATAGACCAAAGGACTGTTAACGACCTAGGAAGCTTGTAGGCAGGTGTGCCTTCTCCCCGTGGTCATTTGTGCAGAGACGAAATGCTCTCAAAGGAACAGCTAGACCTGCTGGACACCGATGAGAGAGCAGGCCACTGGGGCAAAGGCGGAGTGCAGGGCTCTCGTAGGCAGCGTCGATGAGAGGCTGGCAGAATGCAACTGGCCGGAAGGCAAGCCTGTGCGACGCTGCCCTGCTTTCATTTCAGGCTTTGTTCTTCCTGGCGCTCTTTCACCCACAGGTACCTCCTGGACCATTTAGGATAAGCAGGTCAGCTAAGTTCAGATGCTCGCCAAGGTCTCACGGGTGTCCAGAAGCCTCTTTGAGTCCTTACTGGAACGAGGTGGCTGTCAACACGTAATGAGATAGGCGGGGGGATAGACAGCTAGATTTGTGACAATAGGTGACTTTGTAGGTTAATTCACTGCGAGCATCTGGGCTTCCCCAGGGTCTTGCTGAGCCCAGGCTCCAGTTCCTGATCTCTCGAGATGTTCGGTCTCAGTGGGAACCGTGTGTAAGTCTTGTTCCCATTGCGACTGAGCATCTCAAGGGATGAGAAAGACTAACCCGTGGTGGCTACTTTTCCAGGCGAAAGGCGGGGAGCAAAGCTCTTCACAAGGCTGGTCCACGTGGTGGGGAAGAAAGGCTTCTGGGAACAATGTTTGGTTACTAAGGTGTCAGCGCTGTGACACACATCTGAGTTCTGTCTGCGAGACTGGCCTGGCCCCCACTGCCTGGAGGGTCTCCACGCGAGGTCCTCTGATGGCCCAGGCTTAGGTTCCAGCTCAGCCAGGACCAGCTTTGTGACTTCGTACCTCAGTTTCGTCACCTGTGAAACACGGGTGACCCCCATCCCTGCCTGATGGAGCTGTGGTGTGAAACGCGAAGAACAGCCCCACCGGTCCTGAGCGTTCAGTTGCCTGGCGTCACAGCCGCAGATATAGTCAGGGCTGAGTCTGGGCTCCGAGGGTCTGGCGGCGGCTCTGGCTGCACTGTTGTTGCGTCTTGGCTGTGGACTCTGTCTCTGCTCTCCTGGCGATGCCTCTGGAGTCTGTGGTCCCCAGTGAGGTCAATTCCGCCTTGATCCCTGGGCTTTCGAGCAGGAAGACAGACACGAGCCAGGTCTAATGCACCCGGGATTACCTGGTTTCTCTTTGCTATGAATAGAATTTGCTTTTCGACCAGTGGAGAAATTCCAAGACTTGTCTGGGTTTTGAGGTGGGGAGGGAGCAGAAGAAGAGAAAGTAGGAGCAGAGACAGTCAGCCAAGGGAAATGATTTGAGAGCTGCCCAGACAGTGAATAATCCGCCACTCATTGTTGATGAAAAGCATTTATCAAGAAACTCAGCCCTGGGGTATAACAGGGTCGTGCAGACTGATTGCACATGGCGGGGGTGGGGGGGTAGATTTTGGTGCAAGTGGAGATGGCTGCGGTTAACCGGAAGACTTCCTGGAGAAGCTGGGGTGCTGGGAAGGGAGGCAGAATCTGCCCGAGCCCTTCTGACTCCAGCCAGAGCTCTTGGGGGTGCTCTTGGTGGCGGCTGGAACGCAGGGCTCAAATCCCACCTCTGCCTTGCCTTGTATCGTCAGCAGCAATTCGCTTCCCCGCTTTGAGCCTCCGTTCTCTCATCGGCAAAAGGGGACGTGCCCAAGGACCGGTACACGGGTGCTGAGGATGGTCGGACGCAGGGTAGATGCTTGCTGAAGTGTTTTTAAAATATCTTTAACATTTTACTCAGCGCGGGCTCCAGTGCCAGGCACTGAAATGCCGAGGCGAATAAGGTCCAGCCCCTACCCAGTCCCAGGGCAGGGGCGGGGGGGACACATGCACCAGGAAGATGCTGTTTGACGGGTGAGGCCACAGGCCTGACTCGAGGCATCCGTCAGACCCTGGCGGGGCCTGTTTTCCACGAGTGGGCCCACGCCAGAGGGTGTGGGGGCTGGTCTCCCTGGGAGCCTGATGCAGCCCAGCAGCCCACCCCTGGCCACCCCATGGGATCAGATTGTGCCTCCTGCCTGCGTTCTGAGCGTCAGTTCTGACCCCAGCTCCCTGGGAAGATCCCTTTGGCAGAACTCGGCCTTCACAATTTGGAGCTTTCTCTTGTCATTCTAGGGCCCAGGAGGGAATGTGGGAACATTTCTGCTCATGCCCCGAACCCGCCCCATCATAGGGTGGGGCCCCTGTCTGGACACAGGGCTCGGGAACCGCGAAGCCCTGGGTGAGAGAGGCAACAAACTCAGCATTCCCTGTGGCCGCGTTCCTGCCTCCCGAGCTCTGCGTGTGTATGTTGTTCTCCCCCCTTAGGCTAGAATCCTTTTCTTTCAAGCCTAACCATGAACGTTTACCCTTTTTTGGGGGGATCTTTTTAGGGCCGCACCCGTGGCATACGGAAGTTCCCAGGCTAGGGGTCCAATCAGAGCTGCAGCCGCCAGCCTACACCACAGCCACAGCAACGTGGGATCCAAGCCTCGTCTGCGACCTACACCACAGCTCACAGCAAGGCCGGATCCTTAACCCACTGAGCGAGGCCAGGGATCGACCCTGCGTCCTCATGGATGCTAGTTGGGTTCATTACCGCTGAGCCTCAACGGGGCCTCCTCTCCCGTCTTTCAAGGTCCTGTTCAAACACATGTCCTTTCAGAAAGCAATTCCCTGACTCCTCTGTGGGTTTAGCCTGCAGACTCCTTGCTCTGCCTGATCCCTGGGGTCCGGGCAGAGGGGTCAAGAGCACTGGGTTAGGTGGGCGCAAGGTGAGAGTGCAGGTGGAGAGAGGAGGCCGGGAGCGGGGCAGGGCGGGGCCTGACGAGGCGGAGACACCACTGGCTGCCTCTCCCTGTACTGGGAGCTGCTGAGCGTCCTGGACGGAGGCCGAGGCCGGGTGAGGCTGGCAGTTGAAGAGGTCAGCGGGGGCGGGGGGGAGGGGGAGAAACAGGTGGAGGAACATTGGGAACCTAGAGGCAAGGTGAGTCCTTATATCAGGCAATTCGAGGCATTCCAGCAGTTTCCCCAAATACGAGGCTGTCGAAAAGTTTGTGTCAGATGTTTACATAGGGAGTTTTGTAAAAATACAGATTCTGGGACTGTTTTCCTGGAGATTCTGTTTCAGTGGATCTGGAGGAGTCCAGAACCTGTGCTTTTTGTTTGTTTGTTTTATTTTTTGCAACATCCACGGCATGTGAACGTTCCCAGGCCAGAGATGGAACCTGAGCTGCAGATACCACAACTGCAGCGGTGCTGGGCTGCGGGTTGAACCCGTGCCTCAACAGTGACCCACACTGCCACAGAGACAGCGCCGGATCCTTACCCCGCTGTACCACGGTGGGAACGCCATGGAACCTGTGCTCTTAGGAGTTGCGCCAGGACATTCCGATGGAGCGAGGGTGGACTAGTCAAGAACGATACCAGGACAACCGGACACTGCGTTCGCTGTGCTGAAAACCACTAACTTTGTCGCTGCTCCACTCCTTACGCAAACATAAGTGCCAGACGGAGCCAAGGGAGCAACGGAGAGGAAGGAGGGGAAGGAGGGATGGAGGGAGGGACAGAGAGAGGGGAGGGAGGGAAGAAATCATGCAGGGACTGGAAGGAACGTGGGTGGCAGTCTAAAAAATAGTCTTGGACATGAAACCTAAAAGTCATCAAAGGAAAGGTTGATGATGCACCTGACCACGCAGACGCAAAACTGTTTCTGTTCAGCCAAGTTAAAGACTAATGACAGGGAGAAGTATTTGCCGTTCATACAGAGAAGGATCACCATCCCCACTCTTGAAAGAGTTTTGCAGAAACAAAGAAAAATATAATGCATGGGAAACATAAAGTAAGGGTATGAAAAATAACTCCCTGAAAGAAATCATTGCTCAGTCAGCTCACGCAACGTTCTAAACCTCACTAGAGAACCGGAAATACAGATTTTAAAAAAATAGTCAGAGGGACTTCCCGTTGTGGCTCAGCGGGTTAAGGACCTGACATAGTGTCTGTGAGGATGCAGGTTGGATCCCTGGCCTTCCTCAGTGGGTTAAGGATCCGGCGTTGCCGTGAGCTGTGGTGTAGGTCACAGACGTGGCTTGGATGTGGCATTGGTGTGGCTGTGGCGTATGTAGGCTGGCAGCTGCAGCTCCAACTCGAACCCGAGCCCAGGAACTTCCATATGCCGCAGGTGTGGCCCCAAGAAGGGAAAAATATATATATATTGATACCATTGCGGCAGGCAGGTCTTCCCCGGTGATGTCCACGCCCTAATCCCTGGAACCCGGGAACATGTGGCGTGTCATGACAAAAGGGCCTTTGCAGAGGTGATTACATTTTCAGGACATGGAGGTGGGGGATTAGCCTCCTTTATCCAGGTGGGCCCAGCATCTTCGCAGGAGCCGGTAGAGAGGCAGGGCAGTCAGAGTGACACAGTGGGAGAAAGAGGTGGCCTGGCGGTACCTGCGGTGGAGACGCACAGGGCCAGCGACCGCGGAATGCAGGTACCATCTGAAAGGTGGACAGAGCCCAAAAATGGACGTTCCCCTGGTTCCAGAAAGAAACGTGGCCTGACCTTACCTTGAGCCCAGTGAGACCCATTTCAGACTTCGGGCCTCTGGAACCATGAGATAATAACGTGCTGTTTTTACCACGAATTGCATGGTGATCGGTTAATGGCAGTGATGGGAAGCAATGCACCCATTTTCCTGTTACTACATATGAAAAAGGTACCCGGGCAGGAAGCCATTTGGAGAAAGGTCCTCTCGCTACGGCTGGTGGGGGCGGGATGTGTGCAGATTGGATGGCACTGTGTCAGGACCCCGTGAAGCTCCAGAGCAGATTCCCTCTGCCAAGCGTGGCCCCTCTCGGGACGTCATCCTATGGGGACACTTGCTGAGTGTGCGGGTGTCCTTTGTAGCATCTCTTGGACTGGAAAGGGCCGGAAACAACCTTGTATCCATCCACAAAGGACCGGCTGACTTTGAGTACAGCCCCAAGTGGAAGACGATGCCGCCCCTAGAAAGACTGAGGGGAGCCGGGATAGCCATGCATAGATGGGTTTTTGGTTGGTTTTTGCTTTTGTAGGGCCGCACACCCGGGATATGGAGGTTCCCAGGCTGGGGGTCAAATCAGAGCTACAGCTGCTGACCTACACCACAGCCACAGCAGCAGGGGGATCTGAGCCACGTCTGCGACCTACACCAGAGCTCATGGCAACGCTGGATCACTGACCCACGGAGCAAGGCCAGGGATCAAACCCGAGTCCTCATGGAGACTAATCGGATTCGTTTCCCCTGAGCCACGATGGGAACTCCCGCATAGGTGTTTTTTTTTTTAAAGCAAGTCACAGATCAGGATGTATGCTATGTTTATTCTTCATTTATATAAAAGGTCCAGTGTACACATGGGTATTTACATAAATGCCTCAGGGTGTCAGCAAGAATACATTAAACTAACTGTAGCTTCTCTGAGGAGGGGCATTTAGGGGCTGGGGGTGCAGGGGAGGAGGAGGAGGCAGTACAATTCTCCAATGGCTTAAAATTTTTCAAGTACACTTTCATTTAAAAAAAAAAAGTTAGGAGTTCCCATCGTGGCGCAGCAGCAACAAATCTGACTAGGAACCATGAGGTTGCAGGTTCAATCCCGGGCTTCTCTCAGTGGGCTAAGGATCTGGCGTTGCCATGAGCTGTGGTGTAGGTCACAGATGCAACTTGGATCTGGCATTGCTGTGGCTGTGGCATAAGCTGGTAGCTGTAGCTCCACTTAGACCCCTTACCTGGGAATCTCCATATGCTGCGAGTACAGCCCTAAAAAGACAAAAAATTAATAAAGTATTTAGAAAAAAAAATCTAAAGGAGAAAGCGCCCCAGGTTTTTTGTTCCGCCGTCAGTCTTAGGAACTTCCGTCCTGGACCAAAGCCCCTGGAGCGAGCGCAAGGAGACAGAGGAAGCCGAAACTGCCAGGCTTGGCGATGATGAAGCCGAAGTCAGGGAGGGGTCAGCCGGCAGCTCCCGGCCAGGATCTAGGCCGTTGGGGCAAGTGTCCTGGAGGTCTGGGCGGCACGGGTGGCTCTGGGGAGCAGGGATGCACAGGGATCCCGGGAAGGGGCAGCCTGCTGTGCCCTGAACCCTCCTGGTTGCGGGTGGGTCAGCGGTGGGGGGGACCCCATCCAGAGGGACGTCAGAATCCTGCAGGTGAGTCCAGCGTCTGGCTGGGGGAGAGCAGGGCTTCAGCCAAGATTTGTAGGCTGCTTGGTGTCATGGCAACCATGGCGGACCGTGACGGGGCTGGCAGGGCACCCTTCCCCAGCCCTCCCCGGGAATGGCCGCAAGACTTGGCGGGGAGGGCAGCCTGGCCTTGCCAGTTCACCTCTCAGCCAGGCACGGGGAGGAGTGCCTTTTCCAAAGGTCAGCACGTATCCCTGGCTATATGCTCACCTGCCCAAGGTCTGATGGGGATTTGGGCTTCATCTGCCCCATGGAAATCTTCCCTGGCTCAAGATCAACGTTACAGCTGGCCTGAGCACAGCAGGAAACCTGGCCAGCATTTTTCACAGTTGGTCACACGTCCGCCTGGTCTTAGAATCCTAAATCTAGACCTGCCAGAATGGAAGGGACCCTCAAGGTCATTTAGCCCAACTTCTTCATGTTACTCGAGGGAAAACTGAGGCCCAGAGAGGGAAACGCCTTGCTGAGGGTCACACAGCAGAGCGGCGTTAGGGGCTTCCTGCGACAGGTGACGGGGCCCCTTGGCAGGCAGAGTGCCTCCAGGCCTCCTCTTGTGCCTGGGCTGGAGGAAACTTCCAGACCCAGAGAAAGGTGGGGAGGGGCCTGGGAGGCAGACCAGCCACGGGAGGGGTGGGGGGAGCCCAGGTGCTCTGCCCCAAGTCTTGTCGGATGCCCTGCTCACCATCCAATCTGCAGCCTGGATCCGTCTGCCCCTTGGGGTGAGAAAAGAAAGTCGTTTCTTGAGATGGAACCTACTCTTGGTGAAGATTTTGTAAAGATCATTGAATCAAGAAAACTAACTGATAGAGCAGCAGAGTTTGAGAGAACTGACTCCAATTTTGAGAGAGATTCTGTCGAAGGTCAGTTGCTAGCAAACCGTATTACATGTTGCAGAGAAATTGTTAGTGAACGGAGCCGTCAATTAATGGGGCAAGCTTCATTGTTGTCTTATTTTAATAGCTGTCATGGCCACCCCGTGCTTCAGAAGCCACCCCTCTCTGATCAGTGAGCAGTCACCACCACCGAGAGAAGACCCTCCACCAGCAAAAAGGATTAAGGCTAGCTTTTGGCCTTTCTCAGCTTTCGTCATGCCTTCCTCTTTAAGCTTGATCATTTTTGCCTTTTGATTGAAGGTGCGACACATATAACTATTCCTGTCACTTGAACACGCAGAGGCCACGTAGGGTTGTTAATTGGCCTGATTTCAATGGTATTGTGTCTCAGGGAATAGGAAGGCCCGAGGAGAGGGAGGGAGTGGGGGAACGCCCTGTCGGGGCGTCACAGCCGACACCACACAGCGCGTATCTGGTAGGCCTGCCGTCTCGTGTGGGCGTGGTTCGGGGGGCCGCGGGATGACTGCCACGGGGACCTCCAAGGTCACGGATCACAGAGCACCCTAACAAGGGTAACGCTAATGACAAAGCCTGAAACATTGCACGAATTACCAAAATGTGACGCAGCGACGGGAAGGGAGCGGAGGCTCTTGGAAAAATGGCCCCGACGGACTTGCTCCGCGCAGAGTTGCCACCCACCTTCACGTTGTGAAAAACACACGACGTGCAAAGCGCAGTAAAGCGGAGCACGTAGCCCGAGGTCGGCCCGTCCTTTCCGCATTTGATTTCATGCCCTCCACAGTCCGTGGCCTCAAAGCAGCAGAGCGAGGATCGGCGCCCGGGCCGTCTTCGCACAGGCCGGCGGCAGAGCCTCAGACAGAAGGTCTTTGCTCAGGAGCAGCGGCGGCGCTTCCTTCCGGACCGTTTACTGCGTAGTGGGAGGGGCCACCCTACGTGTCATGTATGAAGTAACCCCGTTTAAACCACACGTGGCACTTTATGTTCCCGCGTTATGGGGGGGAGGCAGGCTTAGAGAGGGTCCCAAGGTCTCCGGCTGGGAGGTGGAGAAGCCAGGATCCAAGCACAAGCTGAGTACTGAAGCTGCCTTTGGAGTCGTGCTTCTGGGCTTCCTGGGCAAACGCGTGCCCCGCAGCAGGAGCCCATCGGGTCCTTTAGCTCTGGCGCTCAGTCTGTGTGGCTCCCTCTCCCTGTGTCCTAGCGTTGCAGGTGTGGGCTCTGTCAAGCTCTTGTCAGCCTTCCCAGGACCAGTCTTGCATTGCAACCCCCTGCGCCAGTTAGTATGTTTGTTCAGCTGCTCCAAACGAGACCAAGTCGCTGTGGCTTAAGACAAGAGACAGGAGTTCCCGTCGTGGCCCAATGGAAGTGAATCCAAGTAGGAACCATGAGGTTGTAGCTTTGATCCCTGGCCTCACCCAGTGGGTTAAGGATCTCGAGTGGCCATGAGCTATGGTGTAGGTTGCAGATACGGCTCGGATCCTGCATTGCTGTGGCTCTGGCGTAGGCTGGTGGCTACAGTTCCAATTGGACCGCTAGCCTGGGAACCTCCATACGCTGAGGGTGCAGCCCTTAAAAAAAAAAAAAGCAAAAAAAAAAGACAAGATAGATGGTTTCAGGTGGCCTTGCCTCACACTGCCCCTTGGGGCCAGGCTCCCGTCCATGTGGTCAGAGTTGGCTCATCGCCACCCCTTCCTCCACATTCCCTCCTCCGAAAATGGGGACAGGGAGGGCAGGCACCTTTCCTTCTGGCCATGACCCGAGAGCCATATCTGTTGGCCATAACTAGGTGCAAAGGAGGCTGGTTAACACAGGCTAGTTGGGTGACCACAGACCTCTCTGATGCCCGGGGCTTCAGCTACTAATAGAAAGGGGATTGGGGAGTTCCCACTGGGGCTCAAAAGAGACAAATCCGACTGGTGTCCATGAGGACGCAGGTTCGCTCCCTGGTCTCGCTCCGTGGGTGAAGGATCCGGCATTGCCGTGAGCTGCGGTGTAGGTCGCAGATGCGGCTCCGATCTGGCGTGGCTGTGGCTGTGGGGCAGGCCGGCAGCTGCAGCTCTGATTCGGCCTCTGGCCTGGGAACCTCCCTGTGCTGCGGGTGCGGCCCTGAAAAGACAGAAAGAAGGAAAGAAAGACAGAGGACTGGCTAGTGGGAGACGTTTTCGGTTTCCGCCGCACCCCTCATTCCCAGGCAGGCCCCCGGCCTGTCCGCACTTTCCCCTGCGGGTCTCTGACAACGTCTCCCGCTGGCCTCCAGGCCCGCGTCTTCACATCCAGCCTCTCTTGCCACCAGCTGAGCCCCCAGCCGCTTTTACCCCTCTTTGCAGGGAAAGAGTTCCGCCCCGTCTTGGACACACACCTGCAGTATCACACACAAAGGTCCTGGCAAGGAATACTGGTTTTGTGTCGGGTCCTCACGTGAGAGCACTTCCTGCTTGCCTCCTGTCTGGCCTCTGGCCTTCGGCGCTGGGTTTCAGCCTTTGAAAGTAAGAGGAAGGCTTGCTTTCCTGCTGTTTTTAAGATCAATATGTTTTATTATTTATGGCCAATAAAATTTTGACCAGATGTTGGCAGACCGGCGTGCATGCATGCGAGTATGTGTCTAAATTATAGGCAAGAGCCACGCGTCTGGGGCAGGTTGACCTAACAGCCCCCTGGACATCGGGCCCCTGTCTCTGAATTGCCTCAGTCTCATCTCATTTGGCTGTGACCCAAGCTCCCTGGTCTAGAGCCACACAGACTCAAGCTGCCAGGACTGGTGGAATTGGCCACCTGCAGAGCCAGCCTCCCACCTGCCCTTTGGAAGAGCACCCTGGGGAGCCCACTCTGAGCTACAGCCATGACCTTGACTCTGGATAAACCCTGACCTTGGATGTGGAAGTGGTTTCCAGTTTGGTTTCAGAGCTTCAGGTCTCCTTGCCTGTTGGCTCCTCCCTCTCTTCCTACGCCCCCAAGGCTTTCATGGCTCTAGCCCTAGCCCCCTGCTCTCTCCTTGCTGGGCTGTCCTAATAGCTAGACCTGTGGAAGCTTCCAGAAGTGGGAGCCGCATCGTATGTCAGCCACCTGGCTCTGGAAACTCGAGTTCTCCTCATAGTTCTAGGCTATGTTTCTAAGCCAGAGCTCTGAGGGCTGTGGCCTTGGTGGCAGGCGAGATAGACCCCATTCTGCCGCCATCCGCAGAGGGTGGCCGTCCTGCCTCTGGCCTGAGGCTCAGGCCTCTGTTGGCCCAGCTCTTGGGCCTTGGCAGGAAAACCCACTGCCTGGGACCTCATGTCACCGGTGACGTTTATCGGCGTCCTTGCCAGTTCTCTGCAGAGGCAGCGCTTTTCTCTGCCATGTCAGGTTTCCATTAAAATCTCACACATCCGCTCCGAGGCACAGAAGTAGAAAAGAGCCGTTTTCTTCGTGTCACTTGGTCACAGGGCTTGGAGACGGTCCTTCGAAGGGAGCTGAAGAGTTAAAGACCGTCGATGCCGGGGTGAATTGTGACCCAGCCCAAGGCTGGGGTTCTTGGTTCTCGTAAGTGAGTTCCTTGTAGATTCGCAGACCTGGGGCAACAGGTCTGCGCCAGTCCCGGCTGCCCCTCCCCCGGCCCTTGTCTTAAGAACCTCAGACCTGCAGCGACACGAAGGGGGCAGCAGAGAGCACGGGCCCAGGACTCCGAGGACCAGTGTGGCTGGGGCTAGTGCCTGTCGCAGCTCAGGGGCCCTCTCTGCGGGACGAAATGTGAGCCTTTTGGCTCCCAGGCCTCACTGACTCCAGAGTCTGGATGGTCAGTGGTGCCGATGCCTCCTGCTGCGCCTGCCCCCGAGGGTGCAGGCAGGGGGCCCTTCTCCGGAAGAGCACCAGGCCCAGCGCACAGGTGCAGGCCCGAGGCTGAGCCCAGACAGGTGGTGCCAGCCCAGTGAGTTACCCGATGACATAACAGTCACCTGACTGTCTCCCTCATCCACTCCCCCTGGGAACTGCTCCAAACCGCAGCCACCGGGCCCTTCCCCACGTGCCCTGGGAGACCCTGTGGCCTGGTGAAGGGAGTGTAGGATCCTCCTCGGCCAGCTGACCCTCACCCAGACCCTGTCATGCAGCAGGGACCCATCCATCCATCGGAAGAAGCCCAGCTCGCTAACAGCTAGTATTTGGGGGGCGCTTTGAGATCCTTGTGTGGAAGGGTCAATAGACGTAGTACGTAATAAAGTCAACCCGTCCCTATCCAGACATAGCACCCAAGGGCCTCCCCCCCCCCCCCCCGCAGGGAGTCACAGGCCAGCCCGGAGCCCTGGGCTGCGTCTGTGCTGCAGACGTCAGCTGCCTTTTCCGTGATGCAGCACCGACGCCTGCCTTAGCTTGGATGGACTCCCCCACCGCCGTTGGCTCCCCTTTCCTCCCATCCGGCAGCCCCAGCGACGTGAGGATGGAAACTGAAAGGCTTCTTTGAGGTTTAACCAGCCTCTGGACGGCCGCTGACGCCCCCTGGGGCTGAGCCCCTGCCCCAAGAACACAGACGGCAGCGCCCCTTGGGCCACAGAGGTCACAGAAGGTGCTTATTCACTGATGTGGGGACAAGACCTCGTGGCAGCAGGAGGGGGCAGTGGAGGCACAGGGTGGCCTGCCTCCCCCACCATCACTGTGCAATTTTTCGGGCAATTCACATCAGTTTCCTCATCTGTCCGGGGAGGGGATGAGACTGGACAACCAATGTCTAGGCACCCACGGGAGACCCTCGCCTCCTTTCAGTCCTCAGAGCAAAGAGGAAATGTTTGTATCAGATCCCGGAGACAGCACCCGTGCCTGCTTTGGGTCGCAGGGTAAACACAGATCGATTATAACCATTTGTCCCAGTCTGCCTGGGACGGCCCTGATTGATGCCTCTTGCTCCTCTGTAATTATCAGCAGGGCCTCTTTCACTCCCCAGAGCGCCCCAGTTTGGGTGAGACCTTACGCGGCCGATGGCCACCCCACTGACAGTAATATGAGTAAATGAGATGTCCTGCCTTCCCTGCATTCATCCTGCCTTGAGAGGAGGCTCTCCGCCTGAGTCAAAGGAGGCCTTTGACTGCTCAAAGAATAGCCTTTGCTGAGCTGCGACCTTGCATTGACAAAAAGCAATCCATGCATTTGCTGCCAGGATGTCATTTTGAAGACACAGGTGACCTCAGGCATCATTCACTGTCCCCGTCTGAAGTACCACACAGAAAATTCCTTTTCAAGCAGTCCTTCCCTTCCTGCAAGGAACTTATATGTTTCTTTGTCTCTGGCTGTAAAGACTCTATCGTGGGCCATATATCCCTTTTCTCCTTGGCTGCCAGGAAACTCCGATGTACGTGTACAGCTGAGCTGCAGAAGCAGTGTAAGCCCTTGTGATAGTTGTACCGACCTTTCCATCCCACCAATCCTGACCGCCTGCCTTAGTCACGTTTTCCTTTGTTGGGTCGTTAGCTCTCTTATATTTATTTATAGTGTGTCTTTCTTTCTCAGCCATTTGTAACATCTTGTTGTAGCAACACTGGTTTCTTTATCGAACCAAATAGAAAGAAAACAGAAGAGGAATGCATTTATAGAATGTAATCTTTAGCGAATTTTTGAACCGCCTGCCCTTCCATGGCATGTCACTATGTCTGAAGTCTTGCTGTTTGAGAGGCAATTCTGAGGGTCTTTCAGGCGTGTTGAGCACTCTGGGAAGCTGGGAAGAGGAAGCTTTCCAAGACTCCGCCCGCAAACGCCCAAGGAAGATCAGGGCGAGGCTGTGAAAGGAGCCTGGATCAGGATGCCAGGGGCAGAGCGCACTTACAGGAGAGGGACGAGGGCCTCAGAGGCCCCACTCATCCCCTAGATCCTCCCCCGGAGGCGGCTGAGGAGAGAACTCTGGCTGCAGGGGCCTGAGTGCAAGTGCTGGCCCTCCCTCTCAGGGACGCAGGACGTTAGCAGGCCACCTCTGTGCGCCTGCGTTTTGTCCCCTGGGAAGTGAGGTGGCTGGTGAGACAGAGCTCACAGTGGCTTCCAGCTCTGGAACTCTGACCGTGCTCCAGGGAGAAGAGCCCTGCAAGGCCCTCGGAGCCCAGGAAGCGGAGGCTGCCCAATTTTCTGCAAGCCTTGGCAGGAGGCACACCCCTGGGGCTCTGCCCTGACCAGTTTCTCCCCTCACCTTGGCAAGGACCTGCGTTCTGAGCCATTTCCAGGGCACCCCTGGGGCGCCGACTGGACAAGGAAGGCTGCAGAGCTGGAGGAACCTCCGGCTCTTGCTTGGTGAATCCCACGGTCACAGCTGTCTTGGACTTTGAACTTCCACAGGCCGAGGGTTTAGCTTCTCCATGGCTTTGGGGGGCAGGCGAGCAAGGGAATAAAAGCCTTGAATGATGCCCTCCCTGGATGCCTTCGGCACCCAGGGCCAGAGAGAGAGGGAAATGCTAACCGGAGAACAGTTTCCTCCCGTAGAAAGCTCACCTCTGAATAACCCGCCGCCTGCTCCAGCTTTTGCACCAGCCAGCAGGCCTCTACCCTGCGGCGTGCACGCCCATTTTCATGATGGACGCCACTGCAGCCTGAGATGCAGCTGCGGCAGGAACTGCTGTTATCCCCTTTTATAGATGAGGCACCTGAGGCTTAGGGAGCCGGCACCCACGCGGAGTCACTCTGAGCAGAGCCGGAGCCCAGGCTTCCCACCCCGAAGTGCCCCGAGGTTCCCAGAGCCTGCCCTGCCCCCTGTCCTTCACGCCGCAACAGCCACAGTCCTCAGAACCACAGTGGGCATGCAGTCCCCAGCACCCCTGAAAATGCAGGCCAGGGAGGTGCCCGCTGTGCTCCAAGGCGTGGAGCCAGGGGCCGTGGGTTCGAGCGGAGTCTCCATGGTTAACCTTTAAAGTCCCCTGGACCCTAAGAGCTGGAGCTGCCCAGGCGATGGATGGGTTGCGGTTAACGCTCTTCTCTTCTGTTTGTGTGTGTTTCTGTGTGTGTGTGTGTGTGTGTTCTCATCAAGCAGAAGAGCCTGAATTCCCTCCGAGGCCGTTCATCTCCAGCTCGGGACGCGAGGGGAGAAGAGGCGGGCCGGAGCTGCCCTCGGCCTCCAGCGTGGCCTCTCCCGTGCGGGGACCAGGGATGCCTGGGCCATGCGCACGGCCGTGTCCCGCCGTCAGCCGTTCGCCTAGCACACGGGGGGCTTGTGGGGGGCCACTCGCCACTGCCAACTGAAACGATATGATGGCAACGCTGACATCCTGCATGACGCTTCCACGACACACGTTCAGGCAGAAAGTGCCGGCGCGTTAGCCGTCCGCCACGTAGAGGGCCATGCCTCACCCGTGCGAGTGGTCTGGGCCCTGATGACCTGCTCTGAGTCCACTTGCAGCCAGTGACACTTGCAAAAAACTCCCCCCAAACGTCTTGGGTTTGGCTTCCGCAGCGCTTGACCCATGTGGCCCAAGCCAGACGCCTCCCCGGGACGCCTGGATTGTTCGTGAACGCGGCCCGCCCTGACCCTCCCGGAGTAGCATCCAAGGTCCTGTGGAGGTCATGGATCCTGATCAAAGTGTCAAGGGCACCAAGAAAGCCGAGGGAAGCCCCCGGAAGCGGCTGACCAAAGGAGAGGCCGTTCAGACCAGTGTCTCGCCCAGCGCCCCGTACCCAGGCAGCAGCACGGCTGCCACCCAAGAGGGCCCCCTCCAAGAGCTCCTCGCCCCGCAGCCCTTCCCGGGCCCCTCGTCCATTCTTAGGGAAGGCTCTCAGGAGAAAACAGGCCAGCCCCAGAAGCCCCCCAAGAGGGCCTCCGTCGAAGCCTCTGTCCACGTCTCGCAGCTTCCGCAGCACCCGCTGACACCAGCATTCATGTCGCCCGGCAAGCCCGAGCACCTCCTCGAGGGGTCCTCGTGGCAGCTGGTCGACCCCCTGAGACCCGGCCCCTCAGGCGCCTTCGTGACCCCCGGGCTCCGTCCTCAGGGCCAGCATCTCCCCTCCCGCGCTTGCATCATCCCCCCCGAGGACCTGCCTGGCGTCCCCAAAGTCTTCGTGCCCCGTCCCTCCCAGGTCTCCTTGAAGCCCGCGGAAGAGGCGCCCAAGAAGGAGAGGAAGCCCCCGAAGCCGGGCAAGTACATATGCCAGTACTGCAGCCGCCCCTGCGCCAAGCCCAGCGTGCTCCAGAAACACATCCGCTCGCACACGGGCGAGAGGCCCTACCCCTGCGGCCCCTGCGGCTTCTCCTTCAAGACCAAGAGCAACCTCTACAAGCACAGGAAGTCCCACGCCCACCGCATCAAAGCCGGCCTGGCCTCGGGCATGGGCGGCGAGCTGTACCCCCCCGGGCTGGAGATGGAGCGGATCCCTGGCGAAGAGTTCGAGGAGCCCACCGAGGGAGAAAGCACGGACTCGGAGGAGGAGACGGGCACCACGTCCGCTCACCCCGCAGAGCTCTCCCCGAGGCCCAAGCACCCGCTCCTGTCCAGCGGCCTGTACAGCTCCGGCAGCCAGGGTTCCGGCCACGAGCGCTGTTCCCTGTCCCAGTCCAGCTCAGCCCCGTCGCTCGAGGACCCCGCTCCCTTCGCGGAACCCTCCTCCGAACACCCCCTGAGCCACAAAGCCGAGGACACCCACACGATAAAGCAGAAGCTGGCGCTCCGCCTGAGTGAGAGGAAGAAGGTGGTCGACGAGCAGGCGTTCCTGAGCCCGGGCAGCAAAGGCAGCACGGAATCGGGCTACTTCTCGCGCTCCGAGAGCGCCGAGCAGCAGGCCAGCCCCCCCAGCGCCAACGCCCGGTCCTACGCCGAGATCATCTTCGGCAAGTGCGGGCGCATCGGGCAGCGCACGGCCGTGCTCGCGGCCCCCGCCGCCCAGCCCCTCCTGCCTCTGTCCACCGAAGACAAGCCCAGCCTGGTGCCCCTGTCCGTGCCCAGGACGCAGGTCATCGAGCACATCACCAAGCTCATCACCATCAACGAGGCCGTGGTGGACACCAGCGAGATAGACAGCGTGAAGCCCAGGAGGAGCTCGCTGTCCCGGCGCAGCAGCATGGAGTCGCCCAAGTCCAGCCTCTACCGGGAGCCCCTGGCGCCGCACGGCGAGAAAGCGAAGCCCGAACCGTCGCTGCTGAGCCTCCAGCACCCGCCCAGCACCACCCCCCCTGTGCCTCTGCTGAGAAGCCACTCAATGCCTTCTGCCACCTGCACGCTCAGCACCCCCCACCCCACCTTCCGAGGCAGCTACTCCTTCGACGACCACGTCGCCGACTCGGAAGCCCTGAGCCGCAGCCGTCAACTGTTTACCTCCCACCCCCGGATGCTCAAGCGCCAGCCGGCCATCGAACTCCCTTTGGGCGGGGAGGGCGGTTCCGAGGAGGCGGGGCCCAGCGGCAGAGAGGCAGCCCCCCGACCCGCCGAGGAGCCGGAACCCCGGGACAGCGACGTCACCAAAAAGAGCAAGAAGGGCTCGAAAACCAAAGGGGTGGCCTATGAATGTAACATCTGTGGTGCTCGGTACAAGAAGAGGGACAACTACGAAGCCCACAAGAAGTACTACTGCTCCGAGCTTCAGATGGCCAAGCCCGCCTGCGCAGGTGCTCACGCGGCTCCCGAGGCCGAGAAGAGCCCCGCCGAGCCCGAGCCCTGGCCCCAGATGATGCATTACAAGCTGGGGGCCACCCTGGAGCTCACTCCGCTGAGGAAGAGGAGGAAGGAGAAGAGCCTCGGGGACGAGGAGGAGCCGCCCGCCTTCGAGTCCACCAGGAGTCCGTTCGGCAGCCCCGGGAGCCTTCCCCTGGGGGCCACCACGTCACCAGCAGAGCCGAGGAAGGCAGCGCCCTCCCTGGAGGGGTCTGCGGGCCTCCAGCCCAGGCCTCCCAAGCCAGGGTCCGGTTCGGAGTCGGGGAAGGAGAGGAGAGCCACGTCCAAAGAAATTTCCGTCATCCAGCACACCAGCTCCTTCGAGAAATCCGACTCTCTGGAGCAGCCTGGCGGCCTGGAAGGGGAGGACAAGTCTGCGGCCCCGTTCCCATCGCCCCCGCCAGCCCCCCACGCGCGCTCGGCTCACGCCCTGCAGCCCAGGTTGGTCCGCCAGTCCAACATTCAGGTCCCCGAGATCCTGGTGACCGAGGAGCCCGACCGGCCAGACACGGAGCCCGAGCCGCCCCCTAAGGAGCCCGAGAAGACAGAGGAGTTCCAGTGGCCCCAGCGCAGCCAGACGCTCGCCCAGCTCCCAGCCGAGAAGCTGCCACCCAAGAAGAAGAGACTGCGCCTGGCAGAGATGGCCCAGTCGTCGGGGGAGTCCAGCTTCGAGTCCTCCGTGCCTCTGTCGCGCAGCCCGAGCCAGGAGAGCGGCGTCTCTCTGAGCGGGTCCAGCCGCTCGGCCTCCTTCGAGAGGGAGGACCACGCCAAAGCCGAGGCCGCCGGGCCCTCGTCCGACGCGCGCGCCAAACCCTTGGGCACCCACATGCTGACCGTCCCCAGCCACCACCCGCACACCCGAGAGATGCGGAGGTCAGCCTCCGAGCAGAGTCCTGATGCTTCCCACGCCGCCCACACGCCCGAGCCGCGCAGCAAGTCCTTCGACTACGGCAGCTTGTCCTTGACAGGCCCTCCCGCGCCGGCCCCTGCGGCTCCAGCGGCCCCCGCTGCCCCGGCGGCCTCGACGGCGCCCCCAGAGAGAAGGAAATGCTTTCTGGTGAGACAGGCCTCTCTGAGCCGACCTCCCGAACCCGAGCCGGAGGCCACCCCCGCGGGAAGACAGGAGAGTGAGGAGCCCAAGCCCTCGTCCAGTAAATCCTCGGCCAAAGGCGCACCGCCCCCCACCTCCTCTGCAGTCACGTCCCACAGCGGGCACCCCGGAGGCAAGAGCCAGGCGCAAGACAGACCCGCGCTGGGGGCCACCCCGCCCTACCCGGAAGCACTGCAGGGGTTCCCGCACCCCGTTGCTCAGCTCCCCCTGCAGGAGAAACCGTACCTGCCCCCGCCCGTCTGCCTCTTCTCCTTCCAGCACCTCTTACAGCAGGAGCCGGGGCCGTCTTCGGAGTTCTTTGCCACCCAGGCCATGTCCAACCTGCTCTCCACACCCTACCCCGTGCCCCCGCTTCCTCCCTCCTTATTTCAGGCCCCCCCACTGCCTCTCCAACCTGCCGTTCTGCACCCAGGCCAGCTCCACCTCCCCCAGCTCATGCCTCACCCGGCCAGCATCCCCTTCCGGCAGCCCCCTTTGTTTCTTCCCACGCCTTACCCTGCCTCCTCAGCACTTTCTTCTGGGTTTCTCCTGCCGCTGCAGTCCCAGTTCGCCCTCCAGCTCCCTGGCGATGTGGAAAGCTGCGGGCCGCAGATCAAAACCAGCCCGGCCCCTCTGGCGCCAGGAGTCCCCGGCCTCCCCTCCAGCACCGGCTTCAGCAGTGACATCCAGCTGCCCTCTGCGGCGCCCCCGTCCAGCGGCTCAGCGCCCACGTCAGCCCCTCCGCTGGCCCTGCCCGCCTGTCCAGACACCGTGGTGTCTCTGGTTGTGCCCGTGCGTATCCAGACCAACATGCCCTCCTACGGGAGCGCCATGTACACCACTCTCTCCCAGATCCTGGTCACCCAGTCCCAAGGCAGCTCAGCAACGGTGGCCCTTCCCAAGTTTGAGGAGCCCTCATCCAAAGGGACATCCGTGGGGGGGGCAGGTGTGTATGAGGTCGGACCCAGGCCAGCCGCGGTAAGTGACGAGCAGAGCGGAGGTTTCCCCACGCCCTACCTGAGAGTGCCTGTGATGCTTCCTGAACGAAAAGGCACGACCCCGTCCTCAGAGAGTGTCTTGAGCCCGGAGGGCAGCTCCTCCACAGTGGGGGGAAGCAAACGCGTCCTCTCACCAGCTGGCAGCCTCGAACTTACCATGGAAACCCAGCAGCAAAAAAGAGTGAAGGAAGAGGAGGCTGGCAAGGCCGATGAAAAACTCGAGCTGGTGAAACCATGCAGTGCGGTGCCCACCACCACCGAGGACGGCAAGCGACCAGAGAAGTCCCACTTGGGCAGCCAGGGCCAGAGCAGGAGGGAGCTAGAAACGCTGTCCAGCCGGTCCTCGGACCCATCCGACCCCAAGGAAACGCCTCCCCTTCCTCAGCCCTCGTTGCCCTGTGTGACAGCCCCGGGCCCAGAGGCTTCGAAGGAATATGCCCAGCCGCCTGGCAAACCTCACCGAAGAGGGTTGCTCCCACTGCGTGTGAAGAAAGAGGATTCCAAGGAGCACCCTGACCTCCCTCCACTGGCACCTCCCAGCTCGCTGCCCCCGTCCGAAACGCCCCCCCCGACCAGCCACGTCGCAAGAAGGTACGGACTCCAAGAAGGTACTGCAGTTCCCCAGCCTCCACACGACCACTAATGTCAGTTGGTGCTATTTAAACTACATTAAGCCAAATCACATCCAGCATGCAGATAGGAGGTCCTCTGTTTACGCTGGTTGGTGCATAAGTTTGTACAACCCCAACCTTCCGGGGGTTTCCACTAAAGCTGCTTTGTCCCTCCTGAGGTCTAAGCAGAAGGTGAGCAAAGAGACATACACTATGGCCACAGCTCCGCATCCTGAGACGGGAAGGCTTGTGCCATCCAGCTCCCGCAAGCCCCGCATGACAGAGGTGAGTGCAGCCTTGTTTTCCTTCTCACTGATGGTAAACTGCTCTGCTGAGCTTTTAAAGCCACATTCTCCTAGCCTTTCGTTGGCGTCATGAGAGCCCTCCGAGGGGGCAGATTTCCTCTCCGTCAGCAGAGACTGGTCACCTTACCAAAAACACATATTTAGTGGGTGTCTTTGTCAGTGTCCCTCATGTTATTGGACTAAATACACTTCAGAAAAGTGAGCTTTAAAGTGACCCACTTTCCCATTACCTTCCGTTGTGAAATCTAAGACTCAGTCTCAGCCAAAAAACTGAACTGGAAAAGTTTGCTGATGGGAGTGCCTGAGGCAGGTGTAGAAGTTCATGCCACTCCAACATGTGTTTCTGTCTTTTCCCGTTAGTCTTACTTTCCTCCTTCCCCACATCTACTATGTCTGTTCTCTGGTACCACTTGAAATCTTCTCGTTTTCGGAGAGTCTAGAATTTGGTACAAATGACTCCTGAAATGTTCCCCCTTCTTCCTGTTCTGTGTGTAGGCCAGCAAATAGAGCTTGGCTGCAGTACCCCTCTTTACCAGGAGGCGGCAGTGCCACAGCTTGACGCCTCTGTGCTCTGTGATAACACAGAGGCCCGAGTGAGGGCTTGCGTGTCCTCCTCCATGGCCTCTGACTTGAGGCTGCCTCCGAAGGCACCCAATGGACTGATCTCTGCGAGTTCAGGGAGTTTGAAATTTGATAATATCCCAAGCCTGCTTCAGACCAGTGATATCTCCCATACCAACCAGACCGGCCTGAGGATTCGGGCTCCCACGGGTTGTGCTGACCTGGCATCTGTGGAATAACAGGAGTCTTATGGTGGAGCAGCCTCCCGGTGCCAGGCACTGTTCCGGGCCCTCGCATCCAGTGCCATCTCTGTCTCCGAGGTAGCAGTGCCATCTCCATGCTGTAGAGGAGTCAGGGTGGGAGAGGCTGAGGTCCCACGGCAAATATCTGGCAAATCCAGAGTCTGAACCCAGACCTGTCGGACCCTGGAGTCTATTTTCCTTCTTTCAATGATTCAAGGAAGGAACATCTCAAAAATGACTGGAAATTTAAGCATGTTCACTCATGTGTCTTCAGATCCTTTGGCCAAATAAATCCCCTAAATTCCAATTATAGATAAATGAATAAAACTGAGTTCTATAACTTCTCCTATATTTATATCCTCCTCTTTTATTGAGTGAATTTTGTACATTGAAATTGTCCTTCGCTCAGCGGGATATTCTTCATCAAACTGTTTGCCAAGTTTATCCTCTAAATATCTTTGTCAGTCTACAGATATCCTTACAGGAGATTTCCACTTCTTTGGTTTTTTTTTCTTTTTTGGCCACCCCGAGGCATACGGGGTTCCCAGGCCAGGGATCAGATCTGAGCCACAGTTGCAACCTACTCCACAGCTGAGGCAACACTGGATCCTTAACTCACCGTGTCGGGTTGGGGATCGAACCTGCATCCTGGCACTCCCAAGAGGCCGCCAACCGCAGTGAGCCACAGAGGAACTCTGAGATATCCCCTTTTGCCGTAAGCATCGTGATTGGTTTTCTCTCCGGTGTCTCTTACTGGCCACGGCTGCTCCCAAGATGCTGCTATAATTATATTCGTAGCTAGAATTTATCGGGCACCTACTCTGTGCCAAGTACTGTGCTCAGGGTTCCTTTTAGTCTCACAGCCACCTTGGCAGGGTACTGTGTCGCCATTTTATGGATAAAGAGACCAAAGCACCAAGAAGTTGGTAACTCGCACAAGGCCCCACATACCGTGAATGGCCTGCATTCGGAACTAGATCTCACTCCAAATCTGCTTGGATGATCTGGAATGCCTCTCTCTTTGAATAACTAAACACTAAAAAGGCTGTTTAAGAAAGAGGAAGAGTGGAGTTCCCGTTGTGGCGCAGTGGTTAACGAATCCGACTAGGAACCATGAGCTTGCGGGTTCGGCCCCTGCCCTTGTTCAGTGGGTTAACGATCCGGCGTTGCCGTGAGCTGTGGTGTAGGTCGTAGATGCGGCTCGGATCCCGCATTGCTGTGTCTATGGTGTAGGCTGGTGGCTGGTGGCTGCAGCTCCGATTCAACCCCTAGCCTGGGAACCTCCATGTGCCATGGGTGCGGCCCTAAAAAAAAGAAAAAGGAAGAGTCAGTCTAGCTTACACTGAGTTTAGCAATTGTTTGTTTAAAATGGTGCTTTCCTGAAATGAGCTGAACTGAATCAACTTTTCCTGGAATTTGCCATTTGATTCACTGGCGTGTTTCCTACCAGAGACGCACCCATCTGACGGGTTCGTGTAACTGCCCGGCCCGCTGCTTGATGCCTTCCCCCAGTTACCCTCTTTCTGCAGTTACGCCTCTGGTCTCTGCTTGCATATCTCCAGCAGTGGGGGAGCTCACCACCTCTCAGCACAAGCCAAGCCATCTTTGGATAGGGCTTTAAGATAGTTCTCTCTTCCGCTGAGCTGACATTTCTCATCCCATAGCTTCCATTCTTTGTTAGTAGCCCTGAAAAGGCCCCTTGGGCTGTGTCAGCATTTAAAAACCCTTCCTAACCATCTTCGTGCAGACCTAGGCCACCCAGTCAGGTTTGAGTTTGGTCACAGGTATTTTGTTCCATGGTGAAGCCCTAGAGAAACCCAAGGTTATACAGGAGTTCACTTCGCAGCCACATTCCATTCTCGGGGGGCTTCTCCTCCCTTTTTCCGCCTTGGGGATCATATGCTGCCGACTGCGCGCGTTATCGCGAGGACGTTAAGAACAAGGACTCTGATGCCCAGTTGCCCAAATTTGAGTTCCACCACCTCTCTTTTTAGCTGTGTGACCTTGGGCAAGTTACTTAACCTCTCTGTACCTAGGTTTCCTCATAGACTAGAGATAATACTTAGCTCAGAGGACTATAGAGATAATTCAAGTAATTAAAATATGCAAAGTGTGTTCAGAACAGTGCTTTTGACACACTGGTCCTCGATAATCACGGTCCCTGGCTATTCACGTTATTATCCTCAAAAGCTAACGTGGATCCCTGGTCCCCTGCTCAGCTGTAGCAGTGTTTCCTGACGGAGTGGCTCCTGCCCCCGCAGCCAGCTTCCTCTTGCTTGGCTTAGACCTCACACTGGCTGTGAGACGAGGCCTTCATCAGCCTGGAGGAGGCCCCCTGGTCGCTCCGTGGATGGCCAGATGGCAGGCTGAGATGGAAGTGAAAACAGCAGGCTCTGGGAAGCCGCAGGTTTCCGTGGCATCAAGTCGGCTGCCTTCTGCAGAGCAGCGGCCCCTACCCTCCGTTGGCTCCCACTCCCATCCCAGTTCTGGAGAGTGTCTGGCAGTCGCTGAGTCGTAGACGTTTGCCCCTGGGCTTCGAGGTGGTCTGATCCCCTCGGCCTCTGAGGCCCAGCTGGGGAAGGAGTGAAAGAAGCCACCCGAGAATGGCTCAGCACGCGCTGGCCCGTGTGGTGCCGGAAATCAGATTCCCGGACTCCTCGCCAGCCGCCTTTCTGATCAGCCGGCCCGACCTTAGAGGGGTGGGTACGCTGGCCAGCGTGGGGCCTGCGGTCCTTACATGGTCCCAGCGCCAGATGACGCAGGGGCTCCCGCCGGCTGGAAACAGTGCCGTTGACCAGCATGAAGCAGGATGAGACTCATTGCTGGCCCCAGCCCGGCCCAGCCCAGTGGCTCCCTGTTCAAGGGCACGCCCCCCTTGCCTCCATCAGAGGATCTAGGGAGCAGCTTCCGCTCCAGCCAGCTCTCCCCGCTGAGGCCTGCAGCTCCGGAAGAAGGGTTCCCTGAGCTGCACGCCCCTGCCCCAGGCACATGCCCATCAGTGGGTCCCCCAGCCTGCGTGCATGCGTGCCGCTCTGGGGGCGGCTGTTGGTGGGGGCCCTCGGCCGGAGACCTGTGCTCCGCCCCGAGCCATGCTCTTCACGCCCTTGGCTTTCTGATCTATGAGGAGGTTGTATACAGATCAGGCCAGTGGCTGCCCACGTGTGTGACCACACGCCTCACGCAGCCTCTCAGAGGCTGAGGTGACAGAGCAGCCACGGTGAGGACCTGTCCCCAGAAGCCCCCAGACGGGTGTGGAAACAAGAGCAAACTCAGCTCTCGGGGAAAGGACCAGTCCTCTCCTGAGCAGGCCCTGGCCAGCGGCCCCATTCCGACACCCACGGACCTCGAGACCTGAAATTAGGGGCTTTACCTCCCCGGGGTCCGTTTCCTCTGTAAGGCGGGCCAGGCAGCACCTCATCACCAGGGATGGTGGGGACGGAGGGAGCCACGGGGCAGCGTGGGCCTGCGGTGCCATCAGACGGCATCCCTCCATGACCCCTCGTTAACCAGCCACGCTCTTGTCCTCCCGGCGGCGGGCCAGGTTCACCTCCCTTCGCTGGTTTCTCCGGAAGGCCAGAAGGAGCTAGCTCGAGCGGAGAAGGAAGAGGAGGCCCGAGGGAAGCCCGAGGAGGACGCTCCTGCCTCCAAGAGAGGGGAGCCGGCAAGGGTCAAGATCTTCGAAGGAGGGTAAGAACCCCGTGTGGTTGGCAACGTCTGCTCCCCTGGAGTAGGGGCGCACCCGCCCGAGGGCTGGGCGTGGCGCCGCCCGTGTTCAGAGGCGCCGTGCGTCTCAGGGAGCCGGGCGCTGCCCACAGGACTCCTGGGCCTCCGGCCGTGCCTCCAGGCGACGCTCTTTGCTGGGGGCGGGAGCGCTGGGTGTGTGCAGGGCACGGGAGCTTTCTGGGCCTTTTTCCAGCCTCTCTTTCTTCAGATGCTGGCGGGGTTCCTAGACCCCGCATCACGGTTGATAGTGGTTCCCCGAAAAGTCACCTCTGTCCTGCCTAAACAGCCTCCGCGGCAGGCCTGGTGTCCCCCAGGGGCCCGGGCTCTGCCGAGGGGGCTGTGTGCAGGGCCGACAGCACACTGTGTGCACTAGCTGTTTATACGTGTCTCTGTTCTGACTGGCCGGGGACCGGGGCTCATTGGCTGGTGCATCTTTAGAAGAAAACCCTGGCTTTTGGCCTTTGGTGCTTTGGCTTGGGAAACCCAACCGTCGAGCCATCTCAGAACTCACCACGGTGGGGCCGTCTGGGCTCCGGCAGGCTGCCCGGCTTCAGACCTGCTTTGTGGAAGTGCCGTGTGAGCTGTGTTCTGTGTGACCACGTGTGTGCTCCCTGGGGCCTGGGTGTCTGTAAGCAGGTCCCGTGGTGTCTGTCTCAGGGTCCCGTGTCTGTGTCTCCAGTGTGGTCAGTGCAACCCTCGGCCCGCCCAGTCCCGAGGGACAGCCTGCCTCCCAGGGAGCGCCGACCCCGTGAGTCCCAGCCGCACCGAATGTCACGGGGACCTACGAGCCTCCTGCTCCTGCAGGTGCCTGACTCACAAGGTCAAAGTGGGAGGTGCCGGATTCCTCCGTGGGGTGGGGAGAGCAGACACTGCGAAGCTTGCCAAGGCCACCCGTGGGCATCCTTTGGTGGCACTGACCGGCAGGGGCTCTCAGAACCGGGGGGTGGGGTCAAGGCACAGTCACAGGGAGGGGTCAGGAACGGCAAACATGCTGAGTGGCGGAGGCATGTTCCCCTCGGAGCCAAATATCCTGCCCAGGGTTGCAGCAACCTTTGAGAAACGGTAGACCAGAGATTTTTCTATATTCTAACCCTCTTTCCATCTGAGGATGGGCAGGTTTCTTCTTCTGCTACTTGGTTAGAGCGCCCCCGTGTGTCTCTGTGCTTGCACATCATCGGGTCCTCCAAAGGCGCCCTCAGACTCTGTCCCAGGATGGGTGCATGGGTCACAGCAACTTGCTCTCTGCCTCCTAGCTTCGAGGTCCGTCTGTGGGCCCCCAGGGGGCGGCTGAGGGTTAACTGCTGCAAACGACGGGGTTTGCTTCTGCCCTGAGAGGCAGCGGCCCCCAGACTGGAGACCTGGATCCCTGGGGTGGTTCCCTGCGGCCCTGGTCCTCCCCGACCCCGCCCCCGCCCCGCCCCAGAAGGGAGCCTCTCCCATCCTGGTGAGTTCACAGCTGCAGCCGCCTGCCAGAGTCCCTGCCACATGCTCTGCATTTGGCTGAAAGGTGAAGGCCGCCCTTGAGTCCCCTTCTCCCGCTTCCTGTAGCCTGGGCCGAGGTCCCCACCCCCCCCACCTCCGTCGTCCCATCCAGGTCGCCACTCAGCCCCACCTGCTCTGTCCAGAATCTCCCTCTCTTCCGAGGCCCGGCACCCCTGCCCCACAGCGCTCTCCTGCTTCCCTGCCCCCTGCGGGCCGTCCCCTCACTTTTCTGGCTCTGCTTCCCGCCTGTGAGAGGAGGAGCGCACACTTCCTGGATGGCCAGAGCATCCTGTGTGGTTCCCTGGGTGGGCGCACGGCTCTGACAAATGGACACTGGACCACTTTTGCTCTGCGAGGTCCAACTCTTTTCACCCCCCGGATGTCCTCGCTCGCTTCTGCCGGCTGAAGAGTATCAGCCGCGCTCTCTGCGTGCCGCATCGAACGGAGGCCCTGACGGGGGAGCAGGTTGGGTAGCACCGCCGGTCTCGGCTCCTCTCCTCCTCCAGCCCTGCTGTCCCGTCCGGGTCCCCGCTGCCCCTCCCATCCTCGCTTCTGGTGACCCCTCGGCCTTCCTGGTTCTCTCGGGGCTGAGAGCACCCCCAGGAGTGTGTGCGCGTGTGCACGTGAGAGTTTGGGCTTGTCACAGACCCGGGATTCCGTTGGCATTTCATGGACAAGGCTGGGGGTGTGCGCATTCTATAACTAACCGCAGAGCCCCTTGTCCACCCCAGATGCCCAGGGTGCCCCCACCCAAAAATACGAACTAGATCTTTCAGGCATACCCACCTGAGGTCGCCAGGGTTTTTGCCTTCGTCCCATTTCTTCCTTTCTTTTTCTTTTCTTTTCTTTTCTTTTCTTTTCTTTTCTTTTCTTTTCTTTTTTTTTTTTAATGCAGAAGGCATTTCTAGTTCACTCCAGTGCCTGTTTGACGAGGGTCTGCCCTGGGGTGGGTTCTGTTCCTCGGAGCCATTCAGAGATTTGGGCCGACCTAGGCCAAGAGGGACAGAGAGGACAATGGTGACTTGTGCGCCGGCTCTTCCAGCTTCCTTCCAGAAGCTTCTGCTCCCATGCCATCAGCCAGAGAAATCCACACGGCCTCAGCCGGCTCCCTGAGCGCGGGGAAGCACGGGGTGGGGGGGGGGGCGGGAGGCCCAGGGCTCTTTGGGAGACGGCAGGACACCTCCAGTGGGTTCCCCTACGCCTGTAACTTCTTTTTCCTCAGCGGTGTTCTGAGTGTATCCATGTTGCTCGTCTAGATCAGAGTCCAGGCCTGGCGCCGGCAGCCCAGACAGCAATAGTAGATGCTGCACACACCCGCCATTCCTGAGTCTGCTCACCACTGATCTCCTCACTCTCCTTCTTGGCCTCCAGCCCAGCGGTTGACCAATTACTCAATCCATCCAGGAGGAGCTGTTTGTTCAGCGCCTCGTGGGTGCTCTGTGCCAGGAGCTATCCAGAGCCAAGGGGGTCAACGGTGGTTCTGCTTACGGAGACTGGTTCGGGCAGCATGAGACCTGGTGCTGAGGTGTAGACCGCCAGCGTCGAGATGCTCACAGTGGGCAGGGACCCCTGGGGCCGGAGGAAGCACAAAGGGCTTCCTGGAGGGAGGGGGCTGGCCTGGAGGGTGTGCGAGACCAGGACAGGAGGAGAGGAAAGGTGGGTCGGTTGGCAGTCTGGGTGTAACAGCGACTCAGGCACCCGGTCGGTCAGACGGGTTTCTCCTGGCTGTGAGTGGTCCCCCAGGCGGACATCGTCCGTCTCCTTGGCTTCGAACCTCATCACTCTGCATCTCACTCCCGAACTAGAGACCGTTGCTTCCGATGCCCCCGGCACCTTTGCCTGGAAGGCTAGCACACCTCAAACTCAGCACGTGCCAACCAAGCCCTCCAGTGGCCACCCGCAACGTCTCCTGCCACATCCAGAGCCCAGATGGTGCACCCAGCCCTTCACACTCAAAACCTCAGTGTCATCGTGGACAGCTTCATCTCCCCCAGCCCTTCCCCCTCCAATCCGTCCCCCAATTCTGGTGTCCACACCAAGCGGCCCATGGCTCAGAGGTGGCCTCTCTTCACTCCCCACGCACGGCTCTGGCCTCCCTCTCTCCCGCCCCCCAAGGTGGTGCCATTGAGTGTCTTCGATCATGGTTCTGCCTGCGTCCCACCTCTGCTCCGGAGCCTTCTGTGGCTGCCTCACCTGCAGGATCCAGTTGAAACGGAGCAAGATCTTCCTGGCCCCACGGTCTCCACCACCCCCATTGTGCTTCACCTCCTACGCCCGCTGGGCCCCGCCCGTTGCCAGATCCCAGCTGCCTCCAAAGGGCGGTGCTCAACCCGCCCTCTGACCGTCCTCCCGGGTCCCTCCATGCTCCTTAGTTCTCTGTTACTTCTGGGGTGACGCTCGTGCCGAGATCCATTTCTTCTCCCCTGGGTCACCTCTTGGGTCCTGGGGCCATGTTTTGTGCACACGGAGCATCGGTTCCTATTTACTGCACTGGTTTCCAGCACACAGCCCCCTCCCTGAGTTCCCCATTACGTCCACGCCTCCACGCAGCCTGCCTCTTCCAGGCAGCCTCCGGGAGCAGGAGTGCCCGTCAGGGAGGGGTCGGCTTGCTTACCTAGCGCCTCTGCGTTGGCCTTGGTTCTTTTAGAAGAGCTTCTTTGTCACGGAACCTTGTTTTGACACCTGCAAAGGTACCTGGTTCCTTGACGGTACCATGCCTGTCTCGTCCTAGCTCAAGTTCAACTGTCGCAAGGAGAGCTGGGGGAGAAATTATTTAAAAGGTTGAATTCGGTATTGCTCCACTGGAAGGAGTTATATTTTGGCGTGCTTTTCTAGCTCATCTGTTTTCACTTTCATAACTGAATTTATTTTTATTGGTGCCAGAGTTTATGCAATGTAGCCAACGCGTGTTGTTCCTGGCGTACCTCTATTTTTTAAAGTGTGTGCGGGTCTGTGTATTTATGAACTAGTACCTTGGAGAGAATAGTTTGAATTTTTAAAAACTTTAAAGTTTGTTTGCGAGTCATGTTTTTCGTTTTTAGAAGTTTTATTGCCGTGTGGTTGATTTAGGAGGTCGCGATAATTTCTGCTGGACCGCAAAGGGATGCAGTTACACACGGACGCGCATCCATTCTCCTTCAGATCCTTGTCACACATGGACCGTCACGGAATATTGTGTAGCCTTCTCTGTGCTCTACAGCAGGTCCGCAGTGTAGACCATCATTCCGCGCGTACCCCAGTGGGTACATGCCAGGCCCACACCCCGGTCCATCCCTTCGCCCCCTCCACCTGTCCCCTTTGGTCACCATAAGCTTTTTTTTTTTCTTTCTTTTTTTTCACAAACCCATTTCTTCTTGGACTTTGAAACCTAGAAGAGTAGCCCATTTGCTATCCTAAATTTCCGGATTTCTACTCTGTCTCGCTCCCATCCTTCTGTGGACTCTAGATTAAGGATACTGCTGCGTCAGGTCTTGGGGAATATTTCTTACGTCTGTATATTTCTTGGGAAACACATTGATTAAATTATGAATTAGAGAAATGATTGTGAGTTGGAACTTCTCGGATGGGTGTAAAGAATTAACTCCTTGGGTAAATCACTCTAAGCATCCAAACGGGAACCAAAGAAATGTGCGCTGCTGAAGGGTCGGTGGCGTCGGGGCTGTGAAAGGCGTGACACAGGCAGAGAATCTCTGTACGTCACCACCCATGTGCTGAATGTCTTTTTGAAAGTCTTTTGCTGAATGGCCCAAGGGACAAAGATCCCTTTTGAAAGAAGGAGGCAAAATCGCTTATCCAAACTCTCTGCACAGGCAACTTCATTTTGGCACATATTCAGCCCCCAGACGGCACCTCTGCTAATCCTGTTGACTCAGCCCGTGGAACGATATCCAGACTCTGCCCGTTTTGCTCACCTCCTGGGTCAAACCTCTGCCATATTTCACCTGGAGCGCCACGTCCTGCTCCAATGCTCTGCAGCGCATTCTTACCCCAGCAACCAGAGGGATCCTGTTCAACATCGGCAGACCCTGTTGCTGCCACACTGCACCCTCGACGGCCCTCAAGCGGCCTGCGTGTGCTGTCCCAGGTCCCCCCCCCGCAACCTCTGCCCACCCCTTGCCCCCTGCTTCCAGAGCTCCGGTCAGGGGGCTCTTTATCAGACATGCTTCTGCCTCGGGGCCTTTGCACTTGCTGTGCCCTCTGCCTGAAACACTTTTCCAGGGTCCCACAGCTCCATCACTTCCTCGCAGTCGAGCTTCCCAGATGGCCCTCCCCTGTGTACCCTCCTCCAGCGTTCCATATCCCCCTTCCCTGCATTTTCCCCCATGCAGTCTCCTCCCCTGGCACAGATGCCCAGTGAGAGACAGAAATTGTGCTTTGTTCGTTGCTATATCCCCAGTGCTGGAAATGGTGCCTGGCAGGTAGGCAGTGCTAGAGACCCTCATTAAATGAAGGGTGCTCTTAGAATCTGTAAGGGGGGCGGAGGCTCTGGGTCTCAGGAAGGAGCAAGGATGCAGAGGGAGGGCTGAACTCCACGGGCCAGGACCAGCCTACCCAGCGGAGTGGGGCTCAGTCTGGGAAAGGTACAGTCAGGTGCTTGGCTGTGGGACACGCAGCTGGGGCTGGGAGCCAAGGTCGTTGGCTTGCTGCACTGCCCTGCCAGTGTTACGGGTAAAAATGAAACGTGAGTCCACAAAGGGCTGGCTTCTGAGCTGCCAGCTCCAGGCCAGGGCCTCCTTTGATAGAATATCCAAGACTGAGCCCAGGAAACACCAGCAGTCAGAGGGCAGGTAGAGATGAAGCTGCAAGCGTCCGAGAATGAAAAGCAAGAGCAATAGAGGAGACCCAGCAGGATGAGACGCCCTGGAAGCCAAGGGCAGAGGGGGTTCAAGGTCTGCTGTGCTGTGGGCTACTTAGAGGCCCAGCACCTGGAGGCCAGACAGGTGTCCATGGGATGTGGCCGCTTGGGAGTCACGGGTGACCTTGATGGGAGCCGTCTGGGGAGAGAGAGTCCTGCAGGAATGAGTAGAAAAGCAAGACGTGGAGGCAGCACATGTAAACCTGTCCCGAGAGCCTGGCCGTGGAGGGAAGAAGAAAACAAAACGGGGGCTGAGGGGTGGGCCGTGGAGGAGCGTGAGGCCGAGCAGGCGGGTGTTCACACCCAGAGGTCTTCCCTGCGCTCGTGCTGCTGGGGGCAGACGGGGATGCTGGGGAGTGCTGGGGGCAGAGCGCAGGGCCAGAGGCCTAGGGGAGGTGTGCGGGGCGGGGCTGAGCACACAGAGGCGGGGCTCTGCCTAGAGCGGCGGGGGCGTGTGAGGGCACCGCAGGCAGAGCCCATGGTCTGGAGTGGGCCGCGGGGAGGGGTCTCTCGGCCCCCGGCCAGACCTCCTCTCCGCATGCCTAGATGCCCACATTCCCAACCACGGATTCGTGAATGGCCCTTTTGAAAACAAAAGCAGGAAATGTCTGTTCCTAGGAAACCACGGAGATTCCGGGACAAGTTATTCCTTTGTAACGGTGGATCTTCCATGCAAATGTCTCCGACGCTAACTGGTCTGGTTTGGTCGACTCAGCCTGCTGGCCTAGCGTCTTTCCCCTGAGTGCGCCAAGGACTTCCCACGGAGCCCTCGCTCAGGCATCAGAGGAAGCTAATTATGTCACTAGGAAACCCAAGCACCAACAGTTTAATCTAAAAAAAAAAAAAAGATAATGTGAAAAGGCAACTGGAAAAGACCAGATTTCTATTGATCCCGGGGCGGAGTGTCCGGGTGTGCAGGGGCCAGAGTCCTCAGAGCGCTGAGGACGACTGGGGGAGACCCAAATGCATCCTATGAGCGTGTACAGCACAGCCCACTGGTCAGGCAAGCCCTGCCTCTGGTCCCTGGCGAGGGTCCGAGGCAGCGTGGGGCCCAGCCTGAGGGGGAGGGAGGGAGGGCAATGCCCCCGAGCCCCCACAGCAGGGGCCATGGTGAGGAGCAGGCAGCCCCTGGGCCCAGAGCGCAGCTGGCTGAGTCCGGCCTCCTTCCTGTCCTGGGCACTCGGGCCGGGCGCCCAGGAGGAAGCTGCTTCTCCCCTTCTCTCCTGGGGGCAAAGCAGCCTCCTGGGAGCCGTGGCACACCCTCTCTCTCTTTCAGGGGTTAACGTAATCACAGCTGCCCACGCGGAGGGGTGCAAGAGCCACATAGTTCTCCAAATTTTGTTGTGGAGACAGCGGCGCCCTTCGTTCCCCCACGCATTCTGCCCCGCGCCTCCCCCCCCCCAGAAGCAGTAACGTTCACCTCCGTTAGCTGATGCTCTCGGCTCACCTCTCACGTGTCTGAGCCGCTCTTGCCAGGCTTCCGGTTTTAGTACAGCTAGTGACTCAGGAGCCTTTCCCCAGGCCACACGGGCCTCCTTGTCCCCTCCTCTTGTGCGAGTTGTGCTTTTTTTTTTTTTTTTTGCCTTTTTAGGGCCGAACGTGCGACACATGGAGGTTCCCAGATGAGGGGTCCCATCAGAGCTGCAGCCGCTGGCCTACACCACAGCCGCAGCAACACAGGATCTGAACTGCGTCTGCGACCCACACCACAGCTCACGGCAACGCCGGATCCTTAACCCACGGAGTGAGGCCAGGGATCGAACCCGCATCCTCACGGTTACTAGGCAGGTTCGTAACCTGCTGAGCCACAACGGGAACTCCCCGAGAGTTGTGCCAGCTGAGTTATATGATGAATCGTGGTTACGTTTGCTTTCCTATATGACTTTTCTTTTTTCTCTGAGGATAAAAAATGTGTGTGTCTACCTTCATTAGTTTTCTGTATATTTATTGCTAATTCAACCCCCAAATTCCCCGCCTCACCACTTCTCCCCTGAAGGCTTTCTGCTGCAGGGGGTCCTCTGTAAACCCGTCTTGCAGACACGGTCCCTCCCTGAAGCGCCAGGTGGCTGCAGGATGCACAGGCTGCTCTGTCTGCCTGGTGCACAGCGGCCACTCCAGGGGCTCCCGTCACCCTCACCGTGCAGGTTCTCTTGCCTCCTGAGTTGGATCTCCCCCTCCTAGAACCTTCCATCTCCCTTCTATGTCTGCGTCCCTCGTTCCCACGGAGACCGTCCTTCAGCCTGGCCCTCTTGAGAGGGGGCTCGTGGGAGGTGAGCTTCTGACGCTCCCCGTGAGCCTCGGCGTTTTGGAAGCATGGCCCCCTTGTCCTCGAGCGTCCAGGTGGCTCTCGAGAGTTGCAGGTCCCTTCTGAGTCTCGCTCCATTCTCCGCGACCGCCCGAGGGTCTCCTCGTCCTGAGAGCTGAGCCGTTTCACGGGGGCGGGTCTGGGTGTGTGGCGGCTCTTTCAGTCCAGTGCGTCAGGACTTCTGCTCTGGGAAGTTTTCTCGAATTATTTCTGCGATGACTTCCTGTCGTCTGTGTCTCTTTTTGGACCTCCTGTTGTTCAGCATTGACCCCCCGCTCCCCGGGCAGTCTCTCTAATTTTCATACCTCGTCTCTGTCGCCGAATGCCCATCTCTTCGTATCTTTGCTCAGCCTTCTGGGTGCTCCTCTCCATTTTGTCCTCCGGGAGCTCACTTTTTCTGCAATCACATTTGTAATTATCAACAACACTCCCCCCCCCCCCCGCAATAGTCCTTTCAGTACTGTCCTATTTTTATTGGATTGATTGCAGTATCTTACTTCTTGGAGGCTGTTCTCGGGAGGCCTTTTCGGTTTGTTTTTAGTGTTCTTTTCACTTTGTTTCTGTTCCCCTCGGGTCCCTCCATCCTTGGGCTTGTTTGGTGCCTTCCCTTAGGTGTCTGGCAACCTCTGGCATATCTTCCAGAAGTGCAGTGGGAGCGTGGGCCCCTGGTGTGAGAGTGAGGCTTCCCCATGGCTGCCGTCTGGGCTACTCCCCTGGGGAGGCTGCAGGGGCCGTGTCTTCTGTCCTCCTGGGGCCAGGACTCCCGTGTCCTTTCTAGAGGCTGCGGGGTTCATATCTGGGCGCCCCAGGGAGGAAAAGGGCGGGGGGGGGGAGGCGTCTCAGCCCCAGGGATGAGTTCACTTCATCCCTTCTTTTCTTTGGGATTCTGCTGCCCTGCACTCACCTGGCCCGACGCCCCCCTCCGAGGCCTTCCGTCTCACCCCTCGGCTTTCTCAGGGGCATCCTGGCTGCTGGAGTGGAGCAAGGGGTGGGGTCTGACGGCCTCCAGCAGGACTTCCAACTGTCGGCCTTTGCTGAAGCGGGCTCCCACCCACCCCCGCCCTCGCCTCCAAAGCCCTTGAAGGGTCCCGAGCTATCAGTCGGGGGGGGGGGGGGGGGCGGTCTCAGGTTCCCTGCTGTCAACTCGGATTCCGCAAAGTCTTGGTCACCGATCCATCTCTTCCCAGGACCCCCGATTTTACTGTCCGTCTCCTCCCCCGCTCTGCTCTTCTTCGTGGGCTTTTATGCCAGAGAGAAAGAGGGAGGGAGGTGACAGGCACAGAGGGACGGGCCCGAAGGGTGAAGCAGGCCGCCTGCAGGACTGCCCTTCCGTGGGTTTTGGGCACAGAACTTGTTCCGTCAGAGAACTTTGCAGGGAAGATCACCCTCTCAGCCTCCCCCGTGGTCCCTGGGGCACCTCCCTGCCCTTCCAGGACTCGGAGGGGCACAGGGGAGAGTGCCAGTGTTCTAGAAAGTCTTTGGACTGAGACAGAGTCCGGACCTGCCTTCAGCAGGCCAGTCCCTCGACGTGGAGACGGTGGTACCCGCTCCACAGGCGCCTTGTGAGAACGGGGTGGTAAGACCCTGTGGGCTGTTTTCCCAGGCCGGGCAACAGGAAGCGCTCAGCTAAGGGGCCGCTTCCTTCCTTGCTTCCCCCTCCTCGCTGGGCTCTCCTTCCTGCCATCTTCCTTTCCCGCGCCCCCTTCCCTCCGCCAGCCCGGCGGCACTTGGCCCCAGGCAGTGCCGAGCCGCCGAAGGGGTCAGCCAGGCTGAGCCTCCAACCACCATGTGTGGACAGCAGGTCAGCAGCACCAGGAGAGTCAGAGGTTGCTCCACGGACAATAAAAATGAAAACGAAAAGAGCAAATGGCACAGGCGTTGGGCAGAGGGCGTGTCTGACACTGAGCCACCTGATTTTTAGTAGCTGTCCATACAGGACGCGTTTACCTGTCCGTCTTTGGATGTTGTTTGCAGCGACGCCCCTACAGGGAGGGCGATAAGTGGCGTGAGGCCCGGAGCTGGAGGCCTTGAGCAAATCACATGCCCTCTCTGGATCTCAGTCTCTCCATTTGTCGTCGGACACGTGGAAAGGGGCTTGAGGCTTGCGGTCCAGGGCTGGGGCTGAGTCCTGACTCTGCACTTACCGGCTCCGAGGCCTTGGACAGGCCTTTCGTCTTTGTGACCCTCGGACTCTCAGCTGTAATAGGAATGGTCGCCGTGTGGCTTGGGGGAAGCATCGCTGGCGCTCATGATGTGATTAAGGCCCTGTCCAGCTCTTGTCCGTCGATGAGCTATTTTAGCTCTGCAGCCAACCTTGCTCAGAGGCCGTCTGCAGGGAAGAGTCTGGGCCAGGGGGCTGTGCGGGCTGTTGCGAGCCCTCATCTTGCCCTGAGAGACGCTGCCTTTCCTAAAGGTCAGAGAATCTAAGCCGAGCTCATTCATCTGCAGGGAGCCTTTGGCCGTGTGCCCCCACCTGAGATAAGGCATCTGTTGGGAAGAATGTCCTCTCGGAGCCCAGGTTGGGTGTTGGGTGTTGGGTGTTGGGTGTTGCTGGCCTGGACGCACACAGGTGAAGTGATGGGGGGGGGGGCAAAAGGCATACCGGACCCCTAGGACCCGCTAGAAAAATGAGGGGAGAGTTGCCCTCTCCCTATGGTCTGGAATCTTCTGGTCTCTTGGAGGATGGGCCCCTGCTGTGGTCTGTGCCCCCCAAGCATCAGCTGCTCCTTGCTGCCCCCGGGGTGAAGGCCAAGTCCCAGGAGACACGGGTGCTCTCGAGTGGCTGCATCCTGCCACCTGCGCCTGCCCACCCGGGTGCCTTCCACCCTGCTCTTTGGCACCTCGGCGGAGGTGGAGGTACCTCTCGGAGCTCTTGTGAGGAATAAATAGAATCTGGCAGTCGCAACAGCTGCCCAGGGCCTGGCCTACCCCATCCCACCGCACTGCCAAGCGGAGGGCATGGGTGGCCTCCTTCCCTCCAGCCCCCCGACAGAACCCGCATCTCAGCTGAGCCGCGGGACGTGGTGACAAGAGCACTGCTTTGGCACCAGCCAGACCTGAGTTCAAATCCTGGCTCTGCCGCTGATTAGAAAATCATTTCGCCTCTCTGTGGCTCGAGTCACTCCTCTGAAAAGTGGGAATAATAATGGCACCGAGTTATCTAATAGCACCTGAGTGGCCGAGAATTGCTGGGAATGATGTGTGTGCTATGCCCGGCACGGTGTCTGACCCCTCATCCGGCTGCGGACGACCCGTATCGCCTTCTGTGGTCACCTGTTCCAGCAAGGGGTCAGCGGGTGGCGCCCTTCTGCCCGCGCGGCGTAGCAGAGTGTAACCCTGCAGCCACACCACCCTGGCGGGAATCCTGGCGGCGTCACGGCGACTGTCGGATCTTAAGTGGGTTATGTGCCTGCTCTGTGCCTTACTTCCCCTCTCTGTGGGATGGAGACGATAACAAAGACTCGTGTGAGCTTTAGCGAAGGTGCTGCCTGTGACGAATGGGCCGAGCGCGATACATAATAAGCCCTCAATAAGCATCTGTTATCATGGCTATGGAAGGGCCCCAGACATCATCGGGTCCAAATTCCTCACTTTGGCGACGAGGGAACCAGGGCCCAGGGAGACATCAACACAGCCTAGGAGTGACAGGCCAGACACCGACCTTCACTCAAAGCACGCGTGCCGGGGGCGGGGGGCGGGGGGAGGAAGGCTGTGCGACGCGTGTGCACACGGGGACAGGACCTAAGCCATCTCACGGTGGCTGTGTGGACGGCGGGGAGGCGGCGTGGTGGTGAATCTGGCTGGAAGCTGAAGCACTTTCAGCTGCCGTGAAAAGAGACGTTCAACGTGCAGAGGGCCCCTTTGACTCAGGAGATAACGGGGCAGCCTGGTTGGGGGCAGGGGCGGGGCTGGGGGGGCGCCCTCCCAGCAGATTAATGGCGTCCTCTCCACGGGGAGCGGATCAGGCACAGGGAGTTCGAGCCCAACCAGGCAGGGAGGCCTGCCTTGGCCTTGGGTGCCAGAAACACACCCTGGAGCGCTCAGGGGTGATGGTTCATGGGGTCTATAATTTGCTCTTAAATAGTTCAGGAAAAAAGAAACTTTTTTTTTTTTAACTACATTTCCACTTTCCTGTATGTTTGTGATTATTTCAAAATAAAAACTGAAATAAACAAGAGGGAGAACCTGTTTGGCTCAGAAGAAAAGAGACCTGGGAAGCCAGGAATTGAAGAAAGAGTTTAAAAGGGCAGAGAGAGTTGGGCTGCGGGGCAAGTGGAGTCAGTCCCAAAACCAAGAGGGAGCCTAAAGGCGTCAGACCAAAGAAGGAGCAGGGCCTGGACTCCAGGCGGAGTCTTGGAGCTGTGCTGTGGATAGGCCTCATCTGTCACCATGGGTGGCTTGCAGACAGAAGAAGGACAGCCCAGCTGGCAGGAGAGTTGGGGGAGCTGCGTCCCAGGGCACAGCGGCCAGCAGAAGGCACGCTGGGCTGGAGCAGGGCAGCTGGGGCGGGCGTGCCAGGCAGGCGGGCTCCCTGGAGCACATGGCAGCAGACAGGATGGACACAGGAGCCAAAATGAGCCTAAGGTAGCCAGGGAGAAGCCAGGCTATGAGCGAGGCCCTGTGACCCGCTGGCGAGAGTGGCTGGTAGACCAGGACCAGGAGGCGGCCAGCCAGGGGCTTCCGGGGCCTAGAGCCAGGAGCAGGCAGGGGCGCCGCCCGCGGGAAGGCGGCGAGGCGTGGAGGCGGCTGGCGGCCCGGAGGGCAGGAAGGGCTTGTCCACAGCCTGTGCTTTCGAGCCGGGGGCAGGATCCTTAGGGGCTGGGGAGGAGAGGGTGTTCACCCTGAGGGGCCGGGTAGGCACGGGCTGATAGGAAGGAAGGGGGGGCCATTCCCAGCCAAGAGCCGAGACCCGTTGGCATAAACCTTCGAAGCCTCAGCAGATCTAGCAGCTGGGCTGCCTCACATCCGTCCCTCGGATGTTTTCTGGGACTGCTTCGCTCGGGAGGTCAGGCCCAGACTCTATAAACTGTGGCTTTCCTGAGGTTTATAATCTCCTAGTGGGTGTCGTCTCACCACTGCGAGTGAGAAGAGCCCCTGGGGCTTGTGATGCAAACCACTGCGGCGGGTTCAGGAGGCCCTGAGATGGGTGCTCCCCAGCACATTTGTATTTTAATGTGTGTTAGGAAGATGTAACCAGCGCACAAGCCTGCGATGGCCTGACTGTGAGCCCTTGGGGTCAGGCTTTGGTGCAGTGGGAACCTCAGGCTAGCCTGTCTCTGAGCTCAGATGCCCAGAGGGCCCTAGATGTGGGTCCCTGGCACGGCTTCTGAACCACGGCTCCCGGGAGCATCAACCGCAGGCCTTTATGCAATTAGTAGGAAGATCACTTCCGGTGGTCAGGCGCTCGGCGGCGGGAGGGAGGGAGGCTGGGCACGCTGGTCTCCTGCCGTCTCGGGGAAGATCACTGCGTCCGGGGCCTGAGAGACGGGGGAGCGGCCCTGGCTCTGCCCTGATGGGCTCTGTGACGTGGGCCAAGCTGTTAGGCCACCTACGCAAGCCGCTCCTCCTCTGGAGGGTGACGGGAACAGTGCCGCCTCCCGGGGTTGAGCGAGGGTTAAATGAGAACGCGGCCTCTGTGGCACAGCCGCGCCGGCTTGGAACCGGCCTGTGTCTGGAGATGGAGTCTGGCATGGAAGAGAGCTGGCAGGGCAGGACGGACGTCAGGGGCAAGGCCTCGGGGCCGGCCCACCTGACTTGAGTCTTTGCGCCATTACCGCTGGCTGTGTGGCCTGGGGCAGGTTGCTCAGCCCCTCTGTGCATGCCTTTCTTCCCATCTGCAAAGTGGGGAGAGGACTGGCCACATAGCCACGGGCTGTTGGAGGACTGAACGCTCGAAAATGGCAGCTTGGCGACCCCAGAGCTCCACGTCTGACACCTCCTGGCTGGCTTCGTGTGTGGGTTCATGGAGCAGCAGGGCCGGGCAGTGCTCAGGGGGCACCTTGCAGGACACGGCATGAGCTGAGCCCGAGGACGAGGGACAGTTAGCCAAGGCGAAGGGTGAGGGAGGGAAGATTGTTGCAGATGGACGAACTGGCCCAAGGCTGGAGGAACGGGGTGCTGGCCAGGCTGGAGAGGGAGGGAGCTGGGGATCAGCCATCGAGGAGGAGAGAGATGGGGGGGGAGGGGCCTGTGATGGGGTCACAGGTGTCGGCGGGGGTGGGGAAGGGCCTCTGTCCTGTGCCACGTCCTGCGTCTCCCTTCTTTTAGGGGGAAGTGGGCGTGTACAAGCGAAAACAACCGTCCGGTGTAGATGCTCCGCGCATCGGCGGCTGTTGTCAAATCCCCACAGTCTGGTGTTCCTATAACTGCACCGGACTCTGAAGCCTGGCTCCGAAGAGCCCGTACCGGCGCCCACTTCCCTCCGCAGCGCCCGTGGTTGATGAGGCCCCGGACCTCCTCCCGGGCCCGTCTCTCTGCACCAGCCCAGCGGGGCCCTCCGTGCACCCCATGCGCCTCTGCCCCCTCTCTTCTGCTCTTGCTCTTCCCTCCCCCAGAGGAACCCCTCCTCCTTCAGCTCCAGATGCCCCCTGTTCTCAAGCCCAGGACACATGTCACCTCCCTTCCCCCACCCAGCACTGCCTCCCGGACGCAGCCTGTCCTGAAGCCCCGGCGCCCGTTGTCCCACCTTCTCTGGATGTTTTCCATTTTCTGTCTGGTTCAGACACGTGGCTGTTTCCCAGACGGCCAGCCTTAGAGCCCGTGGGCCGGAAAGACCCGTTTCACAAGAGCCATGTAGGGTTTACCACACGTGAACTTAAAAATGTAGACAGTAGGCCGATCGGAACGATCTTGGACGTGTGTGGTGCCACTGACTAGCTGTGTGGCTGAGGGCAAGTCTCCGTGCCTCTCTGGGCTCAGCGTTGCCATCTCTGGAACAGGGACATGCGTCTCTGCCTCACAAGCCAGAGGACACACCTGGCACCTGCCTCCCCTCTCAGCAAACGCCCAGCAGACTCGTCAGCCTGTGAGCAGGATCTGTTTGCCTTCAGCCGCTTGGAGCCGCTTCTGCACCTCCTCTGGACTGACTTCTAGCCACAGCTGCCTTCTTGCCAGGGCTGCCCTGAAAGGCGCTTCACAGGCTGTAAACAGCGGGTGTCAGCGGTGCTCCAGCCAGCAGGGCCCCTGCTGGAGAGCGGCCCTGGGGACTTTCTGGAGACGCTGTGTGTGGACGGCTCGCTCCTGGCTCCCGGCCTGGCGCAGGGGGGCGCGCAGGGGGCCGAGCGAAGGTCTGTGGAGCGGCCACCCCCGCCCCCCGTCCCCGGTGGAGACAGGACCCCGTCGTAGTCCTGGCTCTGCGGTCAATCAGGGGCGGTGGAAGCTTGAGGGGGGACCACTGATTGAGATGCGGAACGTGGCCTTCTGGACGGAGCCCGGTGCCACCAGGCAGTGCCCTGGCCCTGCTGCCCCTCCCTCACCCCGTCCCCCCCCCCGGCAGTAACAGCCATTGTTTATGGGAGGCCTGCTGTGCCCCGGGCTCTGAGCACCTCGCAAACGGAATTTCTAATCCTCGTCGCCCCTGCGGAGTCGTGTTTGTAGGTCCACACACGCGCGTACACAGTCTTTCTGCAGGTGAGGGGGTGAGGCTCCCAGAGGCGAAGGGACTTGATGCTGTTCACTCCGACAGCGAGGAACGGAGCCGGGGTTCCAACCCAGACTGTGTGGCTCCGAAGCCTGGGTTCTTTCCTCGGCACCCGCTGCTGCTCACTGGAGCACCTACCTCCTGCGTCCTCTGACCCTCAGACACCTGCCCGGCCAACCCCTCCATGTGCCCAGGGCCAGGCCTTGAGAGGACTCCATCGAATGCTCACAGAGATGGCAAGATGGTAGCGGGGGTGCAGGGTCCACAGGGAAGGGTGGAGTTTGCCTGGGGTCGGGGAGAGACCTCTTCTCCCCTCTCCCACTATCCTTCCACCTGCTCGAGGACATTCCTCTCGTCAGCAGCATCCTCTCCAGTCAGGAGAGCCAAAAGGGTGTGTGTGTGGAGTTCCCGTCGTGGCGCAGAGAAGACGAATCTGACTGGGAGCCATGAGGTTGCGGGTTCAATCCCTGGCCTCGCTCAGTGGGTTAAGGATCCAGTGTTGCCATGAGCTGTGGTGTATGTCACAGATACGGCTTGAATCCTGCATTGCTGTGGCTGTGGTGTAGGCCGGCAGCTGTAGCTCCGATTGGACCCCTAGCCTGGGAACCTCCATGTGCCACAGGTGCGACCCTAAAAAGCAAAAATAACAAAACAAACAGAACAGAAAAGGGTGTGTGTGTCATCCAGAAAGGAGCCTTGGGGGATCAGTGCCTTTCCTCTGCTGCTCACTGGCGGTGTGACCTTGGGCAAGTCACTTTGCCTCTCTGAGCCTCCATTTCCCCATCTGAAAAGGAAGAATGTCATGCCCCACCTCCCTGATTGCTAGTGAAGGACGCATGATTACGTCATAATTCGGAAGGTGTCCGCTAAGTGCTAAAGGATGGCAGGTGCTGGGTGTGTGTCGTTGCTGCTGTGTCTGTCCAGTGCAGACAAGGCTGAACAGCTGTACTGAGTCCCGAAGCCACAGGCGAAGGCCTCACGGCCTAGAGACCCGATCAGAAAGGCGACATGGGCTCTGAACAGTGAGAGTGTGGCTCCATCCTCAGGCAGATGCTAAAGCAGAGCCTCTGGGAGAGTCCCTGGGAGGGCAGCAGGTTAAGGGTCCAGCGTTGTTACTTCTGTGGCACGGGTTCGATCCCTGGCCTGGGAACTGTGTGTGCCACGGTGGGGAAAAAAGCAAGCAAGCGAAAGAAAGACCCTTTCGAGGCTGTGTCGGAAGCAGTAATCCTTCGAGACTTGCAGCCCCAGGGGAGCAGTGGAATTAAGAGAAGCGAGGTAACCAGTTCCCAGAGGTGAAGGCTGTGAGGGAGAGTGGGCGCCCAGAGGTGGCCTGTCGGGGAGTGTGGTTCGCAGTCCTTGAAACGTCTTCTGCTTTCTGTTTACCCATGTTTGCGGATCCCGAAAAGGCCGTGCCCTGGGCAGCCCCCGCCTCCTTTTCGCTCTCTGGGTTTGCTCTCACGTCCGGTGCCTGGTCGTGGTCAGGCTCCCTGCGCGGGCATCAGACGACGTGTTCTCTGCAGAGTGGTCAGCGCACGTCTTTTCGCTTTTGACAGGATTTCATAGACCGGCATTCCCGTTGGTGGCTCAGTGGGTTAAGAACCCCACACGGCATCCATGAGGATGCAGGTTCAACCCCTGTCCTCGCTCGGTGGATTGAGGATCTGGCGTTGCTGTGGCTGGGGGGTAGGCCTGCTGCTACTGCTCTGATTCGACTCCCTCGCCCAGAAATTCCCATATATGCTGCAAGTGCAGCCCCTCCCAAAAAAAAAGAGAGAGAGGAAAAAAGATCTCATAGATATGGCATCTCTGAAGGAGAGCTGAGCCAGCGGTGTCAGCTGCGCAGTCTGATCGTGAAGCATGTGCTCTGGAAGCGTTCGGCCGCGTCTCCCACCTCCTTCCTCTGCGCGAAGCGTCCATCCCTCCCGTCTGCAGAGCCCTCTCCAAAGCATTCAGAGCTTTTACCCAAAGGGAGAGGAGGTATGATCAGCCAGCAGGAGCTCAAGTCGCCCATGGCCCATTCCTGCTGGTGGCTGTGCCGGGACCTCAGCCCGACTCTCTGATGGTGCAGGCACTCATTTGGCTGCAGCTTCGGTCAGGCAGGCGAGGTGCCGGGTTGGTGAAACGCTGCTTGTAAACCTAAACCTCCCGTGGCCCCATCGCCAGCCCTGCGGAAAGTCTCGCTTCCTGTTTCTCAAAGGCAAACAGCCCCATTCCCTTATTAAACTTGGGATTTCTTCTAAAGCTGTCCCCTGTCTGTACCTCTCTCATCCTGATTTAAACCTGACAGTTTGGTTGACGTCCCTGAGGCTTTTATCGCCCCTGCCGCTTCTTGATGGGGCCCTTGATCCTTTGTCTTACTGGTTCCCGTTTCAAAAGTCGCCTCGCATGGACCCTCCAGTCTAAGGGCGGCGCCCGTGGGTTCGGTGGGGCAGGGGAGGGGTGCTGCCTTCAGCTGTGTACTCAGCGTGGAAGTGTGGGTGCCGGGATGTCTTGTGGGCCAAGCCGACAGTTCCACCTCCCTCACTGGAAGGTGGTTCTCACCATCACCCCCTCGGCTGTGGCGTCAGAGGGCACCCGAGGCCTTCAGCAGCCTCATCAGCTTCTCCCGGGTTCCTTTGCAATCCTGGCCACGGCTGGGGGGAAGGGGAGGCGGCGGAGCCTCTGTCCCACTGCGTCCTCTAGCGGCCGCCGCATGCGTGTCAGGGACAGAGAGTTCTACAGCGTCTTAGCACCTAGCCACGGCTTCCCCTTTGACTTAGGAGAGGAGGACATTTCCAGGCTCCCCCATCTATGGAAACGGGGGCGTTTGCCTTCCTTGTTGAAGAGTCAGTCTCACTGTGATGAGCGCTCTCAAGGCAAAGTGCTAGAGGGTGAGCACTGCTTGAGCTCCTGCTCCGTGCTAGGCTCTCTTCTAAACAAACACCTAACCCAGCCTGGCGGAGGTAGCCTCACACTAACCCTGTGAGAATATTCTATGATTTGTCAGGAAGCTTTAAACTGAGACCACACACACAAAAACAATCCGAGTCATAAGAATACAGTCTATGAGCTATGACAAAGTGAACGATGCCTTGCATTCATTGTGGGATTTTAATGCAGTTCACAGCCTTTTCTCCTCTCGTGTGCATCTCGATGCACATGTATCCCTGGGCTGCAGGAATCACTGCAGTCTCCCAGGGCGCAGCGGCAAGCAGCTCACAGCCGTTGGCGCACAGGCATGGATGGGGCACCTGGTGTATACGCATATCTCTTCAGAGGCTACTGCAGAGCCTTGGTCAGCGTCCCTGAAGCTGCTGCCACACGTAGCCCCGCAGGGATGCTTCCCAAGCACAGCTGACCCCAGCCCCCACCGCCTACCAGACACAGGCCAGGCTTCAGCCCCGGGACCTGAGGTCTTTCTAAGCCAGCCTCCACTCCTGCATCTTGCCGTATAGAATTGCCATAGAGAATCCTGCCAAGGCTTCCACACGTGCCTACCACAGAGTATGCACTCCACAGATGGTAGCTTTTTCTTTTTCCATGACAAAAGAAACACCTCGGACCCTGGATGACTTGCTTTTTAGTGCTCTTTAGTTAAAAAAAAGGAACACGTGCAGGATCTGGTCACTTCCCTGTCCTGGGCTGGTTTCCTGTCTAGGGAACAAGGATGTGAAGCTTGGAGAACTGGACAACCATAGTCCTGCATCAGGCTGGGCTGGCTCCAGCCGCAGCAGGGCGAAGGGAGGCTCGGGGTGCTCTAGGCCATTCCATCTCAAGAAGGACAACCTGGAGGGGCTGGGAAGCTCCGGGGAGGAATCTGGGCTCCATCTGGAGCCCAGTTATTTGAGGACATGGACGTGTTCGGCCTGGAGAAGCGTCTTGGGCAGAGCAGCGCATCCTTTTTGGAGCCTGTCCCGTGTAAGAGGCATTGCGCCAGACAGAGCTCAGCTACGGGGGCGCAGCAGCTCTAGCTTCATAGGGGGAACACTGCCCAGAGGTAGAAGGTGCTGCCAGGAAAACCGTGAGACCCCATGTGCCAGAGGTGGGCGCCCGTGGGAGGGCATGGATGGGCTGCCCCTGAAAACGTCCACATCAGGGGATGCACGAGGCCCCTCCCACCCAGGAAGGTGGGAGTTTTAAAGTCCTTCCCAGCATGGATGTGCTTTAACTGAAATTTTTCAAATGAATTTAAATTCACAGAACTCTCGTTTTACGAAGTGCAGTTTACATAGATGCCTATTGTGAACCACAGCTGCCTGTGCTGGGGGAGGCGAGGGCCCCGAACCCTGCTGCTCAGCCTCTGCCTTGGTGAATCCGGAGGGCAGTGTGCAAGTCACTGCTGTAGGCCCCGCAGGTCAGGGCCTGCTAAGGGCTCGGTGCTATAATGTGCACTTTTAAGAAGGCCACCCCTTGTTGGCAGTTTCACGTCTCTGAACACGAGAGCCTTGACTCCTGGCGTCCTGCCTCCCTCCCCAGTCTCACCGTCAGGTCCGAACCAGGGTCTTGGCTGCATTCTTCAGCCCCGAGCTGGCCTCGGCCCAGTCTGGGTGTCTGCTTAGGCTTCTGCAGTTGGTCATGCATTGCACGGCATCTCCACTTATCATACCGATTTCTCTAGAAAAACAGGCACCTCCTCTTCTTAGACCAGCGCTGGGGCGTCAGACCCCTGAGCTGCTGTCTTACGGACACCTGATGCTGTTGGCTGATGTCCCCCCAGAATGAAAAATCACACCCAGAAAAGCAAGGAACTGGCCCAAATGACCCAAAGGCAAGCCCAAAGGTAAGGGCTGGCCTCTGTGGTGGGAGCGCCTCTGGACGGTGTCGAAGAAGGCTCCTTGACCTGCTCTCCCCGCCGCCTCTGCCAGGCGGCCCCAACTTCTCAAACTTCTCCTGAAGCAGGAGTCTCACCAGGTCAGAGCCGATTCACCTGCAAAGACCGGGATGAAAAGCGTTTCTCCTGCAAAAGCCGCCCGAGACCCACCCTGCGGGAGCTCCTCTGATCAGTCAGAGCGCTTCATGCATTGTCTGTGTCACCAACCCTGTCTCTTTGTTTCATGGCCTTTTAAGAAGTACCTGTTATTCTGAGACCAAGATCAGAGTCTTCTTAGCTTCCCACTTCCGGGCTCGGCCCAGACCAGGTCTTAGTAAGTGTCGTTGAGTCAAGGTACAGAACGCTGCTTAAAACAGACCCTCCGTGGGTGGGCTCTGGCCTGTGCTTGCATTACTCGTGGGCCGAGGGATTCCTGGCACAGCAGACCTGTCCCTGGAAGGCACGTTAAGTGCCCCCGACTTGGGATGTTGGGACCTGATAAGGTTTCTGGAGAATCCTGACGAGACGAGCGTCCGGGATGTGCCCAGAACGCAGCGTGGGCTTCCCGCATGACCCACAGCTCGGCCTCCCCAGGGCATTTGTCACTAAGGGCTGTGTTCCCCACCTCTGGGCCCCTGAATACTTTTAGCAGAGCCACAGCTCAGGAGGCTGTGCGCTTGGACCCTGCTCGTTTGGCCTCTTTGAGCTTCGCATGGACAGCAGCGCATCCCTGCAGGCAAAAGCTGGCAGCCTTGCTAAGGCCGGACCTCCTGGGGGACAGTGAGCGCGGGGACCAGGGACACAGGCTGCCTGCGAAAGCGGCCTCCAAGCGACAGCGCGTGCCTTGCTGGTGGCAGCTTCTTCTCGCTTTGCGTGATTGTGCCCACACGGCACACCCCCGGGGGAGCAGGGGGAGGCATATTTGGCAACAAGATCGCAATGAAATCAGAAATTTGACAAGACTTTAAAATATCCAAATCTGGGGGTTCCCATCGTGGTGCAGCAGAAACAAATCTGACTAGGAACCATGAGGACGCAGGTTTGATCCCTGGCCTCGCTCCGTGGGTGAAGGATCCAGCGTTGCCGTGCGCTGTGGTGTAGGTCGCAGGCAGGTAGCTGGAGCTCTGAATAGACCTGTAGCCTGGGAACCTCCTTATGCTGCGGGTGCAGCCCTAAAAAAGCTAAATACATACATAAATAAAATATCCAAATCTGGAGGAGAGGAGACTTTTTTGATAGAATTTTAATAACGGTGGGAAAGTCAGTGACATCCAGGCAAAACAGCTTCCCGGGAGCTCAGATTAGGAAGGTAACTCAGAGGTCGTTGAGTGTATCCCCTCGTTTAAGGGGCAAATGGAGCTTGGCGGAGAGGCGTGGGTTGGAGGTCAGCTAGGCATCGACCATCCCCATGACGTTGGTGAAGTTACCTTGAATCAGAAGTTGAGCTCTGGACTAGATCTTCAGCTCTCCTACTGTATGTGCCTTAAACTGTGTTTTTATGTATTTATTCATGTACCTATTTATTTATTTATTTTTGGCTATCCCTCGGCACATGGAGCTCCCGGGCCGGGGATCAGAGCCGAGCCACAGCCAAGAACTAAGCCACAGCTGTGGCAACGCCAGATCCTTAACCCACGGTGCTAGGCAGGGGATCGAACCCGAGTCGCAGGGCTCCCAAGACACTGTCGCTCCCGTTGCGCCACATTGGAGGCTCCAAAGCGGCATTTTTGTAAAAACAGGAGATTTTAACCCTCAGCATTTCTTAGCAACGAAGCACCTGAACCTTGTAACACGTGACCCGGGTTCCCATTCTAACTCTGTTGACTTACTGGCTATGGGACCTCGGGCAGGTTACTCGACTCTGGTGACTCCATTTTCCTATAAATGTAAAACGGGAGGATGAGAGTCCCTGTGCCACAGGGCTGCCCTGCGGTTTAAGCGAGGAAAGGCATACGACGCATTTAAAATAGTCATTGGCACCCAAGAAGAGCTGCGTGGGGGGAGCTCCTATTATTTGTCTGTCTGTTTGTTTGAATTTGGATTCACGGTTTTCTTGAACACCTGGAAGATCCAACAGCCTCCGGTACACGTGGCTGGAAAGGGCCTGGGCCCTGCCTTCCACTCACTTCCGTCCCATCACCCCCCATCCTCCCACTTCGTCTGCTTTACTCAGTTGGGTGGCCCGCCCACCCCCCATCAAGTGCCCCGAGCCTCCATTTGGTCAGGAATGAATATATCTGTTTATATTTGTGGGAATAAATATGGAATCTTTAGTGGATAAGCAAGCCAATTCTACAGCACCGTTACCGGCGTAGAGAGGCCCGTCCACCGGAAACCCTTCCGTCACGGGGTGGATGCGTCACGGGCACCCGGCGACCATCATTCCATCCTGCTCCAAGGCCTCGCTGTTCATGTGGCCTCTGGGCCAACAGCACCAGTGACGGGGCGCTCACTACCTCACCGAGCAGCTTCTTTGCTGCGTCTTCGTCGTACAGCGTCCAAGAACAGCTCATCCTCCCTTGCCTGGAATGCCATTTAATTTCCACCACACTCCCTCGCCCAGAATCTGGAGCAGAGGGCTGTGCCACCTCCTTGGGGAGCTGTACACTGAATTCCCAAGTGCAGGTTTCAGCAAGAAATGCCGGCAAAGAGTCCAGAGTCACAGCTCCAGGGTCACGTGCTGAAGGATCGGAATCAGGCGGCTCAGCCTCTCCAGCGGCAGGACCGGAGGAGGTCAGACGAGGTCCTGCATCAGAGCTGGATTCCCGCCCCTGTGTGGCCACTTTCTGGCGGCCTGGTGACGTGGAGCGAGAGGCGCGGTCTCTGCTTCCATCTCTGTTCGATGACAATATAACAAGACCCCCATGATGAAGGGGTTGGGTGACATCCTTTTTTCTTTTCCTCTGAGTCCATGAGTCTTAGAGCTGCAGCAAAGAATGAAAACAGATTCGGGAGATTCCGGCAGCTCCACACGCCTCCTGGCAGCCTCACTCGCCTCCTGACCCAGGGCAGTGGAACAGAAAGCTGCTTCCAGGTGAGGCTCCGGGACCCCAGGTGCTTTGTGACCTCAGGAGTCACGGCCTTGGGCCTCAGGCAGTCAGGTTCGAGGTCCCTCTAACCAAGACATTCTGGAATCCACAGAAACAGCTCTTTTTTTTTTTTTTAAGAACAAAAGGCAAACGTTTTCCAGACGGGCTGACACCCCCGGCTTATCAGGGCAGCAGAAGGCAGGCAGGAGGTGCGGCTCCGAGAGCCGTGAGTCAGTCATACCCTGGCCTGTGAGCGGCCAACTGAACCGTCTTGCTGGCTCAGAACAGGCAGGAGGTCGGGCGGGCACTTCCTCCCCGGTGAAGGGCAGCCTGGGGCAGAGGGTGGAGGGGTCAGCGGACCTGGGAGGCAGGACGGTGCCCCTGGGGGCCCCAGCACGTGTTTCTGGCTTCCTTCCCTGGCTCCTTGCAGGGCATTTTTCTGCCGCTGTCAGCACCTGCGGTCCCACCCCGAGCTGTTGGCCTTTCAGGAAGGGCTGGGGGAGAGCAAAGCGGTTCTCCTTTGTCTGGGGTGTTACAGGCCCCTGGGATTCCCAGAGAAGGAAGGTGCTGAGGGAGCCTCGGTCAGCATCCTCTAAAAGCATGTGTGCCGCGTCTGTGCGGGGACAGGGGCTGAGTGGAAAGGCCGTTGCTGGTGTGATCTTGGCCACGTCACTAGGGCTCTTTGGGCCCCGGTTCCCTCTTCTATAGAATGGGGACAGTGGCAAAGGGCCGATGGGGAGGGCTGGATGATGTCAGGCACAGGGCAGGGGTTGGTGTGTCCAAGGGCAAAGATGGACCCCTTCCAAGGGGTCACTCAGCAAGTTCGCGCGGCAGCCAGACCTCAGACCCAGGTCCGTGCTGAGCTCTCCCTCATGAGGGGAGTGCTCCCTACAAGAAAGTGGAGGACGTGCAGCCAGCCAGTCCCCCGGGGGTAGGACGGACTGGCCGTGTGCCTGTCCGCGCAGAGCGCACAGTATCAGGCTGAACGTGCGCCCAGGGACCTGCGGGCGGGGGTGTCTCAGCCGAGAGCCTCTGGCAGACACAGGAAAGAAGGCCTTGACGTGGCTTTTGCCCACATGCAGCCAGTGAGTCCCGGGGTCGGTGCCGGAAAGAGGTGACCGGAATCTGGGTTCTTGTTCACGCAGCCGAAGACTGAACTGCGAGAACACACGGGCAGCAAGCAAAGCAAAGTCCTTACTTATCACAGGAAAGCAAAGAGCTCCCAGGACAGCTGGGAGCGGGAGAAGAGCCCCCCTCTCTATTGTCTCCTAGGGGGTTTTTAATCCCTTAAAGATGGGGGGTTACCAGCGTGGGGCCCAGAAAGACGTGGCTTTCTCCCGTTGGCCTTGCCCAGTTACCTGTATCAGTCCGGTGTCTCGGGGCGGACATGTCCCCTAAGTCTCATGGTTTCTTCCCTTAAACTGAGTCACGGGGGGTTAGAGGTCAAGGTCCATCGGGGCGTGGGGACGCTTCCTGCAGTAAACAGGACCCGGAGCCCTTAAGCCACAAGTGATGACCAGGGGCCATGTGGAAGAATGCGTCAAAGCCCACGCTCCTGCCCCGACGGCCTGAGTTAGGGCTCTGCCTCAGTATCAGGCACTGCGCTAGGCCTACTGTGGTCTGTGCATGCAGGTCGGAAAGAATTTTCTGGCATGGCCAGGTGAAGAGAAAGAAGTTTGTTGAAATAAGAGGCATTGCAAGCCCAGCGGGACGCTCCCCTGGCAGTCAACGAGGGCCAACCCTGAGCAACTGGTCTTGTCTGTTCTTACAGCCCAGAGAGAGGAGAGGGCTCCTGATACCCCTGCTGACCTGCCGATTGGTTGGGGAAAGAGGGGTCTTAGGGTACATTTGCTGGTTGGTTGGAGCACTTGGGTCCCCTGTAGGGGCCGCATACCTTTCCTAGCAGGGGCAGGAAGGAGCAGGCCAGGCTGCTCAAGGCGGGGGAGGGGCGCCACAATGAGACGGGCGGGGCCCTGATAAGGGTCTGATAGCTCTTGTCTTGACCGGAGAGAGACTTTGCGTTCTGCCCCTCGAAGAGGACTTGAAGTCCAAGTCCAGGCCCTGGGGTGCTCGTGAATGATCAGACATGGCCCCTCCCTCACGGGGCGCTGCGGTACCCGCAGGCTGACCGCCCCACACAGGAGGAGCGGGTGGGGTCCCCGGGGCGCAGGGGTGTGGGAGAGGGCTCTGAAGGAAGGGGCCTTGTGGAACAAGCCCTGAAGGAGAGCGGAGCTGGTCAGACTGTAGTGGGGGCAGGCGGGGGGGGGGAAAGAGGTGAAGGTCAAAGTAAAGGGACTTGGAGGCACCAGATAGTGGCAGGTGACCTTTGGGCTGGTTGATGAGGAAGCGCAGCAGGGAGCAGAGCGAGGGCTTGGGGATCAGTGAGAATGGGTAAGAGAGGCGCTGGAGGGGTAGCTGGACCGGGGGTGCCCTGGGCCTTGTGTGCCCCCGGCGTGAAGGGGCCGGGCTTTATGCGGAGAGCAGTGGGAGGAGCCCTGAATGGGCCTCTCGGCTGAGAGGAGTGGCCGGACCCAATGTATCTGGGCAGAGCTCCCTTCGGCTATTCTGTGCAGCAGAGAGGCAGTGGTGTAGGGAGAGGATGCAGGCCGGGGCGGGTGGCGGCGAGGAGGTGGGCCTCCCGCAGAGAGAGCGTCGGCAGGCTGTGGTGATGGATGGACTCTGAAGACTGAGGGGCACGCACGGAGGCACGGAGGGTGCATGTCATTTACTGAAATGGGGCCCCAGGAGGTGGGGGGGACAGGGGGGTGCCGTGAAAACACCGTTCTGGGCATGTGGGCCATGAGGTGCCTGGAGAGCACCTGGGAGATGCCGAGGGGGCAGCTGGATGTGCGGCAGAGGGGTCAGAGCTGGAGAGAGAGACAGGGAGCCACCAACATCCAGGTGGAAGGTCAGGTGTGTGCCGGAGCTCACCTGGGGAAGGTGCGAGGGGAGAGGAGGGCCTGCGGATCGCAGCATGGGAGGGACGGAGCTTGCGGAGGAGACCCAGTCTGGAGGAAGTGGGCTCACCAAGCCAGCAGGTGCCTCTGGAGGGTGGGCCACAGGGCCAACAGGATAAAGCCACTGTCACTTGGATTTCGCAGCCTGTGACGTTGGCAGGAAGAGTCACCGGGATGGCTGGGCTGGGGTGGGGAGGGGGTGTGCCTGCAGGCGAGAGCCCTTTCCAGACCCAGGCTGAGAAGGGAAGCAGACAGAGCGGCCGCTGGAGTGGGCTGCGGTCCAGGGAGGCTTTGGGGTTGGTTGGTAGGGAGAGGACGGAGCCGGCACCCATGGTGGTGGGATGTGTCCCAAGGGAGAGGCCTGAACCTACTGGGGAGGGTGAGACCCCATAGGGTGGAGCCTTGCACGGGCTGGAGGGGCTGGCCCTGAGCTTCATGCCAAGGGGAAGGGGGCCTCCAGCAGGAAGAAGGTCCAGCCCGCCCTGGACAGCTGCCCCACACTCATCCCTAGGCTTGACCCTTGGGAACCACAAGGCTGTACCAACCAGCACTGTCCTTCAAGGGGCCGAGAAGTCATGGGCCCTAGGCCGGCCAGCCAGGACTGCCCCTTCAAGACCCTGCATCCCCAGTGGCCACCTCCTCCAGATCTCCACAACCGGGACCCTGCTGGCCACCTCCTCCTCTAACCGCTGGCTCCCAATCCACGCTGTCTCCTGCTTCCCTGCCGGGAGCTCTCTGCTTGGCGGTGGCCTTTGGTGCCATCTTTCTACCCGCCCTTACAGTTGGGTGCTTCCCGGGCCCTCTCACGTCCTCGTCCTGGTTTCACGCTCTCTCGAGGGGCCACCTGCCTCTCACAATCTACATGTCCTCTGCTGTGTCGCACGGATTTCCAGCTGTGTGCTGGCGTGTCTTCAAGCCTTGTGCGTGAGCGTCTCACACTCAGCAATTAAGGACGAGAGTCCTACATCCCATCTCTCCAAGCCCCCAGATGGTACCTCTTGAGCCAGCCAAGTTGAGAACTTTCCATCTGTGTTCTCCTTCACGGTGGCCGCTGCATCATCCAAGTGGCCACCCAGGCCTGTGGATCCTATGCCCAGAAAGCCTCGGGTCCAGTCCTAGAGCATGTGCCTTGTTCTCTAGGTGTCTCCTCTTCCAGACCATTCCCCGTGGTGCCAGGGAAGTGCCTTCTCTTAAGACTTCATGTGCATCTTTAAACAGCTTTGATCCCGGCTCGGCTTCTCGGCACGGCCTCTTCGCGGCCAGTGGTGCTCCAGCCTCTAACTGCCCACCGAGCAAGCCAGTCCTTCTGACGACAGAGCTCGTGCTCCTGGGGTCCCCCTATCCCACCTCTGCCTCTCAGCGCCTTCTCCCGGCCTCCCCGTCTCTCCCAGTACAGGCTCCCCGCCCTGTGCTCCCCAGGGTGTACTGGGCCTTCCACGGAATGTGACAAAGTGGGGTCCGGGTTTGCACACCTTCCTCCCCTCCTCCTCCTCGAGTCAAGGCAGCAGCTTGGAGGCTCGCGAAGCATCCCTCCTCTGCGGGCCGGCGTGTTCCCAGCTGGACAGCATCTGCGGTTTAGGCTCGCGATGGAGGGAGGATGATGGGCTGAGAGCGGCCACGGGCCATGGACTCTGTGCCTGCTTCTGAGAGGCCTGGAGCGCAGAGGGAAGCCCAGATGTGGTAGCCAGGGCGGCTGTCGGCCTGGGTGGAGGGGGATGCCGGAGGCACCATCGTGGGTGGCAGTGGGAGGGAAGGGGTGTCCGGAGCCGCCGCCGAGCAGGGCCGAGGGGAGGCAGGTGTGCAGTGCATGGGGGGACCAAGCCAGGCTCACATCTTTCTTCTCCCGCTGGGAGAAGGGCGCCCCAGCTCAGACCGGATGCCAGGACTTAAATCCCAGGTTGAGGTCTGAGAGGTGTGTGAACTGCTGTCCTTGGGAGGCAGAAACCCCGTGTTCGCCCACAGGAGGCTCTTCCTGAGACCCAACGGTGTCACTGTTCCCCACAGCCTCCCTAACCTCCCGTACCCCCCCTTGAACTTGAGATAGAGCTTTGCTGTCCTGACTCAGGAAGAGTTAGCCCCAGAAACTGGCCCTTCAGGACCCAGAAGGGGAAGAAAGGGCCATTTTTATGGAGTTCCCGTCGTGGTGCAGCAGAAATGAATCCAGTGAGGAACCACGAGGTTGCGGGTTCGACCCCTGGCCTCGCTCCGTGGGTTAAGGATCTGGCGTTGCCGTGAGCTGTGGTGTAGGTTGCAGATGTGGCTCAGATCTGGTGTTGCTGTGGCTGTGGCGTAGGCCGGTGACTATAGCTCCGATTCAACCCCTAGCCTGGGAACCTCCATATGCTGCAGGTGTGGCCCTGAAAAAACAAAAGACAGAAAAAAAAAGAAAGAAAAAAAGGGCCATTTTTAGACAACTTGAGAGGCTTCGGTTGGCCAGAGCTGAGGTAAGAACAAGACCCACTGTGTTCTCAGACGGACAGTGGTCCATGCGCGACTGCCTGTGTGTGCGTGTGAGAGACAGAGCAGCGTGTGTCCCTGTGCGGTGGGGGGTGTCGGTGTGAGTGTCACGGTGGGGGTGTGTGTGTGTGCAAGCAGACTGCCTGTGGGAGTGAGGGGGTGTGAGTGTGTGCATGTGCACGTGTGTGGGTGACCACTGTCCCCTTACAGTCCCCTCCTTGTGAGCCCGTCCCTGTGACATCCGCTCAGCTGATGGCCCCAGCACAGCAGAATTGACTCCCAGCTGCTATCACTTCCTCACCCCGCCCCACCCCTCCCCGCCTCTCCGCACCACCCACAGCCATTTGGGTGCCGAACCTCCCAGGCAGGGGGTGAGGTGGGGGTGGGCCTGAGGCGCACCTCTCCCACGGCACCTGTGCCGCCGAACCCCCAGGCCAGGAGAGCCAGGCAGCTCTTCTCCTGGAATGATGCAGGGCCTCTCCCCAGGCCCCGTGAGGCCTTCCCTGACCCCATCAGGACACTCGCACATCTAGGGCGTTAGACCAACTAGGCATTTGGACAAGGACGTATCGAGAGGGCCTCGTGGGCCTCGTGGTTTCCCTCTAAGTGGACAGAAGAGCATCCTGACTGAGAGCCAGGCCCGGTAGTGGCCCCGAGGCCCGGCAGGTGGGCCGGCTGCCCTGGGAAGCTCCTGAAAGCTGTTGGCACTTCCCACTGGGACCCCAGGTCATCCCTGGAGGCCGCGTGAGAGGCCAGGTGACGGGAATCTGGGTCCTGAGAACGCGTCCAGCTCGGCTGGAGATGGCGCGGGGGAGAGGGCGTGGGGCCCCAGGTGCCCAGACTCTGAGGACAGGGAAATGGTGACGTGCCTGTCCCTCCGCTCTCTCGTGCCCCTGGGTGGCCTCCTGGCAGGCAGTTGTAGTGCTTGCACAGGCTTGGGGGCAGGCAGGTTCCGACCAAGTTCTGTTTTTCCTGGCTGTGGGAGCTTCGGGCTCTTGAAGGCTCTTGGTGGAGATGGTGCTTGAATCGGGCGAAGCGCCCAGCACAGGGGGAGGACTCGGGCAGTGGTGGCTGCCAGAGCTGTGGTTGTCATGTTTCACTCGCTTGGTTCGCGGCGGCCCAGAGTAGCGGCATTTTGGGAGCGGAAGCCGGGGCCGAGGCCGCGGCTGGCACAGAGGCCCTCTGTCTGTGCTCGCGTGGCTCCGCTCCGGGCAGGGAGCGCCAGAGTCTGCCGCCTCCCGGGGGGGAGGAGGCGGGGCCCCGCCCGTCCGAGGGCAGGGCCGGCGCAGGGATGCAGGGGTGCACGCCGGGCTCCCCGACCTGCCTGCGGTTCTCTCTGCTCCGCCTTCTCCTCTCCCTGCGCCGCCAAGGGCTGGATGCGGCAGGAAGCGCGCATCTTCCGAGGCGGGACCCCGCGTCTTCTCCGGCTTTTGTTCCTTTACCATGACGCCTGTTGCTCATAGGTACAAATCAAACGAAGAGTATGTATATGTGCGAGGCCGCGGCCGAGGGAAATATGTTTGTGAGGAGTGTGGAATTCGCTGCAAGAAGCCCAGCATGCTGAAGAAACACATCCGCACCCACACTGACGTCCGGCCCTATGTGTGCAAGCACTGCCACTTTGCTTTTAAAACCAAAGGTAAGAGACGGTCAGCAGGGCACTGGCCCTGCCCGCTGCAGGGAGCTCCCCTCTGGGAGCCCCAGCACAGAGCCCGGGGTCCGGACCTCTCTGCCTGGGGCCTGGGCACCCCCGATTCCTGGGCTCCCCAGTGGCAGAGCAGCCCAGCTCCAGACGGGGCCGCGGCGCCGGGTGGCTGCCCTGCCCATCCTCCGCCCACCAGGCCCCGCCACCCTCCTCCTGTGCGATTCCCGCCGCCGCCAGGCGGTGGCACTCTTGCGCACAGAGCCTGGTTTTGTATTTAACCTCATCCCGCCTTCCGTGTGCATGTCTCACTAGCCCGTGACCCACCACTCCGAGGAGCTCCAGCATCCACACTGGTCACTGCCACTCTTGAGTTTGGAAATCCATTCCACCCCCAGCCACGTAACACACGCGCATAGTCACTCCTTGTGTCAGAGTTTGCCCCCACCTTCACTCCGCCTCACCACTCAGACCATGCTCCCGCTCGGTCCAGCCTCTCCGCAGCGCTCGGCGCGGGGCCGGCCTCGCCCCCAGCCCGGACTGGCACCCCCACCACACTGCACAGCAGGGTCAGCGCAGGCTCTGGGTCACCTGTGAGAGGAAGGAGGGCCGGCTGGTGGGGGCGTGCATCTGCGCGGCGACGGGTGATGGTGGTGGCCTGGGCTGCTGCGGCCGCGCAGGACCCGGTGTGGACCGGTGAGGCTGAGGCCGTGAGCTTTGGACCCAGCTCTTCTCTGCGGTTTCCATGGGCTGCGCCTGCAGGGCACGCAGGAAAGACCTCCCAAATCACTTCTTCCTGGTAGCTGAGCAGACAGAGGCGGGGGGGGGGGGGGCACTCTCGTCGCCCCTGGTGGCTTCGGCCTCTTGTGCTTTGCAGACTCCTGGCTCAGGGTGTGGGCACGAGTGTCCCATCTTCTCCTTTGGGCAGCTTGGGGGCCTGCAGGCCAGCCCCCACCAGAGCCAGTGGTTTTTCGGTGGATGGAACTCGGACCAGGTTCGGTCTTGATGCCTGCTGGCCTTCCCTGTGTTAGTAAAGCTGTTCCCAGGGAGGCTGGGCAGTGGCTTGGAGGAAGGCTCCTCCGAGCTTTCGGCCTCCCGCCCTTCCTCCCGCTCTTGCTGGCCCCTTCTGTTCTCTGTGTGCCAGGTCAGGGGGCGGCCCTGTCATCCCTCGGCTCACGGCCCCTCTCGGACCGGGTGCCCATCTCTGGTCTCCTGACCCCTCAGCTGTCCTCCTCTGCCCTCTCACCATCATTCGCAAGTGAAGCACGCATTTTCCCACCATGGTTTTGGTTTGAATGGAGGCACCCGTCCTCCCTGCCTGCCCTGGACCGCTTCCCTCTTGGTGTGTCATCAGCGATGTTGCAGAGGGCGCCTGGGGAGGACGGAGAGGCCTGGAGCCCTGCCCTCTCCCGGGCGGCTCACCTAGCATGCCTCTGCTCTGTCCCGCACGTGCCCCTACACCCCATTTCCTCTGGCCTTAGGTGACCAGGAGGGACTTTATGGAGGAGAGAGACAGGACCAATGGGCCAGCAGCTCAAATAATGGTCTTTGGCTCTGAATGCCAAGAACCTTTCGTCCAGGCCCCCCTTGAAGGTGAAGCAAAAGGGTCCCCACAAACAGAAATGACTGTTAAAGCTGGAGCTGTAACTATGAGCCAGGACCCCTGCCTCCTGGGCATCTTCCTTTCCGTGAGCAGCTTCTCCCTTGTCTGGAAGGAGTGGGCAAAATCTGGTGGCCAACCAGGTGGCCTCCCGAGTGGATCACAAGCAGGGCCCCCATTCCCGGGGTGCGGCCAGGGGCCCACACTGCTCTGTTTTCAGTGTGAGGAGCCCAGTCCTGAGAGCTACGCAGAGCTGGGGAGCCTCACTGCTTTGGGGAGCCATCATCCTGCCACCTGGGGCTGGAAAAACCCAGCGGGCTGAGCTCCCAGCCAGGGCAGCCTCCCGGGGGGGGGGGTCTCTACTAAGTTCCTTCTGACTTTATTGAAAGAAGGGGCCTGGTCTTCCCCCTTCCCCCGCCCTGGGGCCCTGGCAGGAACGCCCCTTTTCCAGGCAGGTCCTGCATTGCAAGCCATAGCAACGAGCCATCTGCCGTCCATTCCTGGGTCCCTTTGAGCCAGTACAGAGCCCTGGAGGGTCCGGATCACAGAAACTGAGGGCAGGGTCTGCCGGCCTCAGAGTGCCATGGGGGGTAGAGTCCTGGGGGTGGAGCCTGGGGCGGGGCCCTGAGGATCCGCCCAGGAGCGTTGGCTCTCACCTTGTGATGGCAGGAGGGCTGGGCTCTCTACAAGCCTTTAGTGCTTCGAGAGGCTTCTGGAAAATGATACCTTCCTGGAGCCAGAGCAGCGAGTGCATCTGAAATAGTGGACGCTCCACCTCTGGACTCAGAGCCGGTGCCCGTTGAGCTCCCTCTGTGCAAGGCAGGGAGAGGGAAGCCGCAGGACACTGAGGCCCCCCTTTCTCCCTGGCATCATGGACGCTTCAGCTGCCCGCTGAGATACCACAGGCCCCCTCCTCTCAAGGCTCCTGCCCCCACCCAGCTACCTCCATCTCCTCTCTCCCCCATCCTCGGGCTCAGGCTCAGCCCGGCGGCAAGAGAGTGGAGGCCAGGCCCGGGGGTCCTCAGGCCCTCTGTCACCACCACCTGCCGGGGAGCCCTTTCTGTCCGTCTCTGTCTGCCTGTCTGTGTCTCGTCTCCGTGTTAGACGTTGTGACAGCAGCTCCGGCCCCGGGCACTAGCTGCAGGGCATCTCCGTGGGGGGCCAGGAAAGGCCCACGGGGATGTCCCTGTGGGGGTCTGGGATCCCATGTCTTCTTCTCAGAAGCTTCCCAGAGGCCAGCCGAGTGGCTGTGCCCGGTACAGGCCCTTGCGCCGGTCACCTCAGGACAGAGATGGCAGTTTGGGGCAGGCCTCAGGGGCCAGGGGAGGGTGGTTGGTCAAAGGCAAAGGGGGCAGACAGGGTCAGTGGCCGCTGCCCTTGGTGGAGGGCCCGCCGCTGTTCCACTGCCTGTCATGTTCCACCTGCTTGCCTTTCTTCCTTCGTTCCAAGGCTGTTGGGCTTTTGGTGGGGGGTGGGGCCATGAGGAGAGGCCTTGGCACGCTGAGGCTCCGACCTTGACAAGGAAATGGTGTCCAGGGCAGAAAAGACACCCGTGGCCAGTTGGTGGCCTCCCTCCATACACAGAGGAGGAGACGGGCCCAGGGAGGGAGCCAGGTGGCACTCGGGGCTGCACAGCCAGTGTCTGCTCCTGCAACCCTGTGGCCTATCCAGGCAGTCACTCAGGCTCGGGACCCCTCCCTGCAGCCTCCAGGGGCAGGGGCGGAGGAGAAGCTGCCGGCCCCGGGGCTGCCTGGTGACTCCTGCTGGGCGTTCCTGAGCCCAGCCTGACTGGGAAAGCCCTTTGCCTTCGAAGCATCCTCTGAGCATTCCTCTCCTCCGTGGGCAGCTGCCCCAAATCCCCCGGGTGCTCTGTAAGACAGCCTGGGGGGCGGGGACGCGGTGTCCGCCAAGGAAGGAGCTTCCACGCAGCAGGCATGTGCTCTCCGCCCGGCACGCTCTGCTCTGCCTGCATGTATTTCTCTACGTGTTTTCCCCTCGATGCCTCCCAGCCACCCCAAGAGGTAGGTATTACTTCACAGCTGCAGAAACTAGGGCTCAGAAGGTTAAGAAAGCTGCCCCAGAGCACACAGCTCGCCAGCAGCAGAGCCCAGACTCAAAGCCCAGGCCATCCAGCTCCTACACATGGTGGCTCTGTGCCGCCCGAGTGGGACAGACAAGGTCCCCAGGGGCTGGGACCGGGTCCAGACGGGCCGTGCACAGACCAAGAGTGTGGCCTTGGCTGGTTGGTCCTTCGTGGTGGGGGAAGGGAGCGCTCCCACCGCGTCCCGTCCCCGAGACAGCCAGTGATCTTGCCCAAGGGCGCATCAGCTCCACGGCTGACTTAGAACAGAAGCAGGAAGCTCCGGGCCGATGGGCGGGGGATGACACGGTTGTGGGTTCCTTGCACCACTTTGCTTCTGTGATGAGAAGGGCACTTCCCGCTCGTGGCTGTTCCTCACACATTCTGGGCCCAGCATCTAACTTGGTTGAGTAGAGACCGAACCTTCCAGGCATACAGCGATAATGTTAATGTCGTGGCCAGAATGAGCAGTGTTCAGACGCCTCTGTGACTGGGGTAGTGGCGGGGGGGGGCTGGTCCTGGAACCTCAGGGGTCCCTTGGTTTCTCTGGTCCATGGAAGACCCCTGCTGCCTTTACCACCCCTCCACGTCCTGCTCAGGCTTTGCCTGCCCACAGCTTTGAGGGCAGAGGCCCACGATGTCGGACGGGGAACACTGGGGACCCTCCAGCCCTGGGATGGCTCTGGAAGTCACGACGCTGCTCCTGTTTCAGCTATGAGTAGAAGCTCCAGGTTTCCGTCCAGTTAAAGGAGGGAATTCTGAGGTGGGAAGGATGGAGTCACAGACTAGGACTAAGGGGAGGAAAGACACAGCTTCTCTCCGTCCCACGGCCCTGGACCTGCACACCTCAGGGAAGCCCATTATCCTCTCTGTGAAACCCTCAGCTTCCTTAAAGTTCTCAGAATGATTAAGAAGCACCCTTTAAGGAGTTCCCGTTGTGGCTCAGCGGTTAATGAACCCGAGGAGCATTGAACCCGCGGGTTCAATCCCTGGCCTCGCTCAGTGGGTTAAGGATCTGGTGTGGCCGTGAGCTATGGTGTAGGTTGCAGATGTGGCTCGGATCGTGCGTTGCTGTGGCTCTGGCGTAGGCTGGTGGCAACAGCTCCAATTCGACCCCTAGCCTGGGGACCTCCATATGCCACAGGTGTGGCCCTAGAGACAAAAAGACAAAAATACCAAAAAAAAAAAAAAGCACCCTTCAGTTCATTCACGGACTCTCTCTCCAGTCACCCACCTATCCTCCCGCTTATCCAGTTCTCCCATCCTCTCATCCTAACAGTGTGTCTTTCCATCCATCCCTCTTCCCATTTATCTTCTCCTCTTTTTTTTTTTTTGTCTTTTTGCTATTTCTTGGGCCGCTCCCGCGGCATATGGAGGTTCCCAGGCTAGGGGTCGAATCGGAGCTGTAGCCACCGGCCTACGCCAGAGCCACAGCAACACGGGATCCGAGCCGCGTCTGCAACCTACACCACAGCTCACGGCAACGCCGGATCGTTAACCCACTGAGCAAGGGCAGGGATCGAACCCGCAACCTCATGGTTCCTAGTCGGATTCGTTAACCACTGCGCCACGACGGGAACTCCTATCTTCTCCTCTTATCTGTTCCTCCACTTCTCCCATGTGTCCTCCTGTCAGTCCTTTCTTCCATCCACCTGCTCATTCCTTTATCCTCCTGTCTGTCTGTCCTTCTGAGCATTTATGTGTGCAACGTCCGTCATCCATCCATCCATCCATCCAACCAGCCGTTCTCCCACTCGCCCATGTCTCCTCCTCTCCAGTTCTCCAGCCTCTCATCTGTTGATTGAGCCTTTTCCGTCTGTCCTTCCATTTATTTTGATCCTCCGTCTGTCTGTCCATCTGCCCATATACTCATCCAGGACCCCATCCATCCATCCATCTCCTTCCTGCTCATCCTGTTCATCACCCCCTATTTCCTCCTCCCCACTTGTCCATCCACTCATCCATCCATCCATCCACCAGTCTCTCTATGTGTCTCTTCCTGGAGTCCATTCTGCTGTCTTCCATCCATCTGTTCAAACCTACTCATAAGGTTAGACTCAAGGACCTTATTGTTATTATATGAACGACCATATGGAAATATAGCAATCCACAGAAGAGTGAGCAGGTCAGTTTGGAGGTGGCTGCTGAGCCCGAAGGAACATCCTGGGGCATCTGGCCTGCATCCTGCTGGGGCAGCCTGGGTGTCCTCTGCTGCTCCTTCGTAGAGCGCTCCTGTCCACAGGCTTTGTGGCCTGTGAAGTGCTGTGCATACATGGGGGAGAACTGGAAGTGTCGCCCCTTTCCCCTGATTCCAGAGCCGCTGCCTCTACTCATCTGTCCGTGGGGACAAATTTAGCTACCACCCCTACTGGTGCTTCCTAGGCTTGGGGAGAGCAGGGCCTTTGCTTGGCCTGCACGTACCCTCCCCACCCCGTGTCTGCAGGGCCGTGACCTTGGAGGCCCAAGAAGGGGACATGACTCTCCAAGGAAGTCAGGTCTCAGGCCCCCGCCTTATGGCCCCCAGGCCACTGTTTGGGAGACTTCTCTACACCTTCTGCCTTCTCTCCGTTTCTAACAGTAACTGTGCCCTGGTCCCTCTTCCCTGTAGGCTGCCGCAGCAGCGCCCCCAGCCAGGAGGGCATGCTCAGTACCCACCCTCATGCTGGCTAACAAGAGCCCTGTCCCCTGCCGGCACTGGGACCACCAGTGGTCCTGTTAGATGAGCGTCACCAGCTCCTGGGCCCAGAGTTAAATCAAAGGCAGGAAAAACTTACTGCACGTGACTTGTCTTTAATTTCTTTTGCGTTTGTTTTTTGAACCAGCATCTCACGTCCTCATCATACCCTCTGTCCCCTCACAGCCCCACCCCCCCACCCCCAGCTCCTGGGGAGCGTCCTGCACAGCGGCTGTGGCTACACATCCCACCTGAGCACCTGGGCAGAGGGATGTCCCAGCACCCGGCCTGGGCCCCTGCCCTCCAGCCGAGCCTGAGTCCGTTCTCACTCCTTTCCAGGGAATCTGACTAAGCATATGAAGTCGAAGGCCCACAGCAAAAAGTGCCAAGAGACGGGGGTGCTGGAGGAGCTGGAAGCTGAAGAAGGTAATTTGCCAACTCCCTCTTCCCCCTGCTCCCTCCTCCCCCTCCTCCTCCTCCCCCCCCCGCTCCCCCCCCACCGCTCCCTCTTCCATGGCCTCTTCTGCAGTTGTCCCAACTACAGGGAAACAAAGGCTAAATTCACAGAATGATGCCCCCCGCAATACTTAGAGCAGGTGCCGGGGGCTGTGGCCCCCACGCGTGATGGCCTGCCGTGCAGGTGGAGCGCCCAGCACCCCGTGGGTGCTCACTGAACACATAGTGAATAAATTAATACACGAGTAATTATAGTCAACACTGACGGACGCCCACTCTGTGTCGGGCGTGCTCTAGACACGTGTCATGAAGTGTCTTGGCCGATCCTCACGGTGTCGCCGTGAGGTACATACTCTTATACAGAGCTCCGCACCCACGCTCACACCTGCACCCTCTGGGCATGGGCCCCACGCCAGGGCCCTTTAGAGCTGGAGGCTTTCAAGAGACCGGAAGTCAGACAGACCCGACAGTCCCATGTCACCTCCCATTCCACAGAGCCCTCTCTGGGTGGGCGCGGGGCTTTCAACTGGCCTTGCAACAGGGGTGCACTGAGGGACCTTGAGCTCCCCCCGCTCCTTTCCCAGCTTCCTTTCCCCAGTGAGGCCAAAAAGGAGGGCCTTATTTAAGGATGAAATCAATGCATTCATTCCAGAAATAATTACCGAGCACCAGCCCTCTTCCAGGCCCTGTTCTAGGTGTTAGAGATTCTGCAATGAGTAAAACTTAGTTCCTGTTCCCAGAAAGCCTGCATTCTAGAAGGTAGCCAGGCAGTGAACAAAGGCGGAATAGGGCAGAGGAGATGAGTATAAAGCAAAGCATTAGCGAGGGATGGGAGACAAGGGGCGTGGCTTCCCTGTCAGGTGATGCGGAGACGATGGAACAGGAAGCCAGGCGGGGCCTGGGGAAGGACCCTCCCTGCACGGAGAAGAGCAGGTGCAGAGCCTTGGAGGGCGAGAGTATGGGGAGATGAGGTCAGAGAGAGCTGTGGCTGTCAAGGTCAAAGGATGAACTTGGCCGGCCGCTGGGAGGAGCAATGTCCTCTGACGGTCCGACTTCATGCAGAGGATGGCCGGTAGGGGGCGCGGCTGGAGGCAGCCGTCCCGGCGGAGCGAGAGTCGAATTGGCTGGGCTGAGGGAGGTGGGGAGATGTGGTCAGATTCTGGATACATTCTGCCAACAGAGCCGAAGGGTTTTGCTGACATCCTGGGGATGGGGGAAGGCAAGAGGGGGAAAAAAGAGCCAAAGACGACTCCCAGGTTTATGGCCTCAGAAACTGGAGGGGTGGAGTTGCCATTTACCGCGACGAGGAAGATCCAGGGAGAGGGTGTCTCTTAGACTGAAGCGGCGACTGGTTGCTGAGCTCAGGATCGACCTCCTCCTCCCGGCGGCGGGACCAGCGCCGCCGCCACCCGGCCCTGAGAGTGAAGTGGTTGAGCACCAGCGCCACCGTGCGGTCAGACCTCCTCAGCGCTCCAGCGCGCTTCTTTCCACAACCCGAGCCCCAAGAGACCCAGCCTGGGGGGGGGGGAGCCTTGACAGTGAGTGAGGGGTGTTGGGAATGGGCCGTCAGGCGAGGCATCCCATAGAGCTCTGAAGGAGCCCAGATGTCGGGGGCCTGGCGAACCCTTCGCTGGGCAGGGGACCCTTGGCTTCCATCACTCCTGAGCTGGGTTCCTAAGGCCACTGGAACCCATCAACGTCATCTGTAAAGAGAAACTTTCGGATCCTTCCCGCTAAACAGCAGGAGCGGCTGGTCCGCACCCCCTGGCTGGTAGCACTGCCCCTCCCCCCTTCAAGTGCAAGATGACGTGGGTTGTAGGGGCACTTGGGAAGACAATAGCTGCGGGGTATTGGCTACTTACTAGGTGGGAGACCCGCACGGTCCCCCAACGTAAAACCGTGGGGTGGCCTTTATTACTCTTACCCCATCTTACTGACAAGGAAACTGAACACAGAGCGGAAAGGTAAATCACCCAACATTGTACAAGGAAAGGGTGAATCGGGCATTCAAACCCACACCATTTCCTGCTTCTGGACACACAAAAGCATTTTTAGGAGTTCCTGCTGTGGCTCAGCAGTTTGGAATTCAACCCCAAGTCCATCCCCAGACTTGCTCAGTGAGTTGAGGATCCAGCGTTGCCACAAGCTGCAGCGTAGGTCACAGCTGTGGTTCGGATCTGGTGTTGCTGTGGCTGTGGTGTAGCTCCAATTCAACCCCTGGCTTGGGAACTTCCACATGCTGCAGGTGGGCCCTAAAAAAAGAGATAAAAAAATAAATAAAACTGGTGGTGTAATAATGCAGGGGTGGTAGACCTTAGCCTGACTTGGTCACTCCTTCCTGGGTGGTCTGGGGGAGGTTACCTCCTCTGGACCTGGTTTTCCCCAACTGTAAAAGAGGTGAGGCAGGGAGGACTCCGGGGGCTGAAGTAGCCCCAGAAAGTCTAAAGCAGGGAAGTAAGAGCCTGCGCAAAACTTCCTGGCGCGTTTTGCACCCGTCACCATCCCCACTCCCTTCCCGACACTCAGTCCCTTCCCCTCTCTCATCGCTCTGCTCCCAGCTGCCAGGAGGCCGTGCCCTTGACCCCGCGGCCCTCCATTCACCTGCCAGCTCCAGCTCCACCCCATGGTGTGTGCCCTCCCTCTTGCATGCTGACTGTCGTCCGTCTCATGCACCCGACTGTGATGCGCTGTCGGGAAGCACAAGTGCTGGGCTCTCTGGCCCTGGGGCAGCTCAGCATGGTCGGGTCCAGAAGCCTGGTTGCACCGGTGGCCTGAGCCGGCTTGTGTGTCCAGTCTTCTTGGTCACTAGTGGAGCGGATGCTGATGGGAGCTTAGTGATGAGCCAGTAGGACCCAAACCCTCAGGAGCCTGCCAGGTGGGCGAGATGTTAGTGGAGCTGATTGCTGCCCATTTCACAGATGCCCAAACTAGACCCGTGTCCTACTAGAGACGACCTGGCTGGCTGGGGCTGCCCCACCAGAAGCCAGACCAGGAGGCTCCTGTTTCCGAGCTCCACTCTCCACCCCAAGTGGGGAGCAGCAGGGGTCCCGCGAGGGCCGCAAACATCTTCTCTGAACAAAAGCTGCAGGGATGGGGCCCTGCTCTGCAGGCTGAGGCTGGCTTCGCCGCCCCCCCCCCCCCCCCACCAGCAGCAGCCTGGCCACAGGGTAAACTGATCAAGCCCAGTGCTGCTGGACCAGCCAGCATGGCTGCTGGGTCCCAGAAAAAGAGACTTCTTCCTGAACGCATGAAGTGTGGCTGTAATTATGTGAGCCCTTGCCGTGTGCCAGGCGTGTGTTTACTCCTCCTGGCAAACCCTATGAGTGAGACAATCGCACTCATTGCCCAAAGCAAGACACCGAGGCACGGCAGGCTGAGTTAACGTGCTCGCGGTGGAGCCAGGACTGAGACACGACCAACAGCAGCGAAAGACTTGTCTCGTGTGCTGTGGTTCAGTCCAGCCCGGCTTCCTCCCTTACCTGGGCGAGCGAGGTAAACTCTCACCTTGCTTCCTTCGTCTGTAACAGGAAGATAAGAATAGAGCCGACCTGGCAGGATTGCTTGAGGACCAAGGGAGTTAGTACACATGCAGGCCCCAGGACAGAAGTTGACACATGGTTGTGACAAGGTGATCTTGGTCCACTGTGATTATTGGCACAGTGTCCCCGTGTCCCTCCCAGCCCCCCACCCCTTCCACCATCCTGTGCCCCTGGCGTGGCTGTCAGGCCCGGTTTCCAGACTGGGATGCTGGCGCGTGGAGCAGCGCCGCCTGGGGCCGGCCGTGACCTCGGTCTCCCGTGTCTGCCGCCCAGGAACCAGTGAGGACCTGTTCCAGGACTCGGAAGGGCGAGAGGGCGCAGAGGCCGTGGCGGAGCACCAGTTTGCAGACCTGGAGGACTCGGACTCGGACTCGGACCTGGACGAGGACGAGGACGAGGAGGAGGAGGAGGAGAGTCAGGACGAACCATCGGGCCCCGCCGCCTCGGAGGCGCCCCCGCCCGGCCCACCGGCCACGCTGCCGGCAGACGCCTCACCTGTCCGGGGCCCTCAGCCTGTAGATGTCGCCTCTGGCAACCAGGCCACACGGGGCAGCTCAGTCTCGGAAGCTGAGCACTTGGCAGGGGGCAGCTGCTCCACGTCCAGCCAACGCGCCCTGTGCCTCCGCCAGCTGCGACCTACCCCATCAGGCCCCAGGGAGAAGGACACAGGCTCGGCCCTGAGCTCCCAGGCCGTGTCCCCACGAAGGCCGTGGTCCCCCAGCAAAGAAGCAGGCGGCTGCCCACCGCTTGCCCCCAAACACTCACTAACCCAAAGCGACTCATCTCCCCAGCGACACTCACCGGCCCGAGAGCCACAGGTCTCAGCCCCGAGCCCGCCCGGCCCCCAGAGGAGCCCTCCCCACTGTGGGTCTCCGAGACTCCAACTGTCGCCTCTCACCCCCCACCCCCCGGGGAGGGAACTGTCCCCTCGAGCGCACCTGCCCCCCGAACGGGAGGGCGCCGCAGACCCAAGCCCCCCCAGACACTCGCCCCCCAGAAGGTGGTCTCCAGGCCAGGCTGAGTCACCGCCACTGTCAGCGCTGCCAGGGAAGTGGGCCTTGGCAGGGCCGGGAGCCCCTCGGCGGGCGAGCGTGGCCCAGGCTCAGGGCTGGCCCCACGGGCTCTCTACCTGCCCGCGCCTCTACCTCACAAGCTTCTCGGCAGAAGCCCAGCGGAGACCTGCACCTCCACGTGGGTGAGTTCCTGCCCCCACCCCTCCCAGAAGGGCTGGGCCACTTCTCGTCAGCGGGCAGGGGGCGACCACCTCTGCCCTCCCCGGAGCAGCCCCCAGCCAGCCCACCGGTCACCAATAACTTAGCAGACGTGACCTATGCCAGGGGCCATGCTGGGTGCCTGGAACCCGTGAGTTTAGCCTCAGAGGCAGCAGAGCACGGACCCTGGAGCTGGATGTCCCAGGATTAAGTTCAGGTTCCGCCGCTTCCGAGCAGCATGGCCTTGGCAGGAGGTGCACATCCTTGTGCCATTTCTTCCCCCCTGACCACATCCCCGCGTGTGCTGTGGGCAGACGGCAGAGCTCAAGCAAAGTCACTGCCTCTCCAGCAGCTCTGCCATCTGCACCCTCACGGCCAGCACCGTCCCTGCCACCATCACTGCCACCACCACTGTCCTGTCACCATCACTCGCGCCATCCCGACATCCCAGCACGCCATCACTGCCACCCCGTCAGCTTGATCCCTCTTGTCGCCATCACCGTCCAACACCGTCCCTGCCACCATCGCTGCTCTGACCCCCCGGCACGGGTACCGCCATCATCATCCACACCTTTCCTGTCACCAGGGTGTCAAGACCCAACATCGCCACTCACCCCCAGCAGCGTCAGCAGCCTCACTCAGAGATTCAAGCTCCCGGGGCGGGCACAGTCTAGGAATCTTAACTTGATTTTTAATTGTGGAGTCACGTTAAAATTCCTGGTGGTGGGAAAAGGTCAGGAGTCCAGAGAGGGCAAAGCTGGGTCGCTACCCTTTGAGAAACAGGAAAAGCAGCAGAACTAAGACCAAGGGCAGGGGCATGGCGGCCAAGAAGCCCCCGTCCTCCGAAGACGGACGGGCTGGCCGGAAGCATGGGGACCATAGGTCCTGCGTGTGCTCATGGTCCCTGGAGGGCTGGGGACCGCGCGCTCCGGCGCGGGCACCGCACCCGTGCCGCTGTGGGTGGGGGCTTTGGAGCTCCTGCTCCGCCGGGCCTTGCTCAGTGATCGCAGCCCGTGGCCTCCTCATCCCGGCGCCTCGGGGGCTCTCTGTGCCCAGCACAGAGCCGTGCCTCACCCTGTCTTGTTTTCTGACCCCAGCAGAAGGCCGAGTCGCCAAGTCCCTCCGGGTCTCCGGGCCCCGCCCATCCTCTCTCCGCGCGCCCCTTCTCGGCCCCGCACGACTTCCACGGCCACGGCCCGGCCCGCACGGAGGAGAACCTCTTCAGCCACCTGCCTCTGCACTCGCGGCACCTGGCCCGCGCCCCATGCCCCCTGATTCCCATCGGCGGGATCCAGATGGTGCAGGCCCGGCCCGGGGCGCACCCTGCCCTGCTGCCCGGGCCCCGCGCCGCCTGGATCAGCGGCTTCTCCGGGGGCGGGCAGCGACCTGACGGGCGCCCGGGAGGCCCAGGAGCGAGGCCGCGGGAGTCCCACCGAGAGCTCATCGGCCTCCGTGTCCCCCGTGGCCAAGGTCTCCAAATTCACCCTCTCCTCGGAGCTGGAGGCCGGGGGACTGCCCCCAGGAGAGGGGGCGGACGAGCGGGGGCCCCCGCGGACCGCCCGGCTGGGAGCCCCGGGGGCCCGAGGGGCCCGCAGACCCCGCGCACTGCGCCCGCACCCCGCCGGAGGCGTCGCCCCGGCCGCCCCAGGGCCGCCGCCCGGGGCCCCGGAGCCCCCGGCTGGAGTCGCCGCCGCTCGCGCCCGCCCGGCCCGCGGCCTGTGCCCCGCCGCCGCTGGACCGCAGCAGCTCGGTGGGCTGCCTGGCCGAGGCCTCCGCCCGCTTCCCAGCCCGGAGGAGGAACCTCTCGGGGGACCCCAGGACCAGCCAGAGCTCCCCCGAGCCCTCAGGAAGTGGGGGCCCCGGGGCCCCCCCGCGCCAGCCTGAGGACCCAGCGCCCCGGGGCCCTTAGCCTCCCCGACCGTCCGCTTCTGCATCTGCGGCTTCCCGGGTTCGGCCACGGACGTTTCCAGCCCGCCTCCCTGGCAGCATCTCGCCGCGCGGCTCCCAGCGCATCTGTGGATCTGTCCAAGCAGCTTCTGCTCAGCCCCCACCTGTCTGATCTTCCCACCACGTATGCAGTGACCTGTGCCTTTTTCTAGTACCTTTTGTTGCTTGAAAAGAAACAAACACCCACACACACACACACACACACACCAAACATCAAAGAGCCCGCTGAGGAGTTGGAGGCTGTGAATATTTTAGGTGAGGTGGGGCCTCATCCTGGGCCACTGCAGTGGCAGCAGCCACCACCAACGCCCCCTCCCCCCGACCCCCAAGGCTGGCAAGAGGCGGTCATTTGCTGAGAGAAATGGGATGCACTGAGAGAGGAAAAAAAAAAAAAGAAAGAAACTTTTAAAAACATATAATTAAATGTAAAAGCAAGCGCTCCTATGTACACATGTTTATGGTTCCTGTTTATTGCTGCTTTGGCCCACCTCAGCTTAGTGGCCACCCCTGGCTGTCAGCAGAAGGGCCAGAGGCCCAGGACAGAGGGATGGGCGGGGAGACTCCACGAGCAGACCCAGAAAACTCCAACTTGCTTTTCCCGCTTGAAGAAAAGGTTAAGGTTCCTAGGATTCCAACACCACATATTTGGGGCGGGTAGTGAGTAGGAGCTTCCAGACACGGAACGGGGGCGGGGGTGGGGGTGGTTCTGAGTCGGTGATCCCATCCTGGCGCTTGACCCGTAGACAAAGCCCCCTGCCTCTGCTCTGTACCCCACCCCCACCCCCAGGCTGGGAAAGGCGTCTTGGCCATCCATCTCCTGGTTCCTAACCGTCTGACCTGGGCCTTGCCCTCGGTGCCCCAGCCATTGGCTGCCTTCCTTGTTCTAGAAATGATCCTCCAGGCTGAAGTGTCAGGGCCCGCCCAACCCCCTGGGGTCAAGATCCAAGGTGCATCGCCTTGCCATTCCTGGGGCCAGGCTTGGGCTTCATTTCACATTTGGTCCCTGGGGTACAAAGGGCTCTATTTCCTCCAGGGCTGGGCTTTTCCAGTGATTGGCACAAGAAGTTTGCAGGGATCTCTTTCTGGAACTCTTTGCTGCAGAACCGGTCCCCCTGTCCCCACCCCACACACTGTCAGGCCTCTGCTACCCCCAGGGAGTACCCAGAACCATGACTGGTGGGAACTGCCCAAGCCTCCTATTGGTTGGCTGAAACCTCTTTCCAAAAAATAAGAACATATAGAAAGAAGGAAAGCAAGCAAGCAAGCGAATGCTGTTTGCTACTTTCCCTAGCTACCTGTTGTCCAAGGTCATTTGAATTTTTCTCCAAAACAGTCAGTCAGAGCCAGTGCCTCCTTCCTCATCCCCAGCCCCTCCTTCATGAGGCTGCCTTGTGTTTCCTGGGGCAAAAACCTACTTTGTAAAAAAAAAGAAAAAAAGAAAGAAAAAGAAGAAAAGGAACATGACTAGAAATTAAAAATCCAAGTTGAAAGATGGAGCTCATTTACCCAGCCCTGGGATTGGCGGGTGTTTCCCCAGCCTCCAGAAATTATTTCCTTTCATTTCCACCAGGGGGGAGGCCCAGGGACACAGTCACGGCCCGCCAGGCTAGGTGCTAAGGCCACAGAGCAGGAACCGCCTTGGCCAGGCCACCGTCCTCAGCCAGGCTCTTTGAATCCTGTGCCCAAGGGGGCTCCTGGGCCATGGAAGTTGTGCAGCCAGGATGCCGTTACGACACGGAGGGTCGAGGCACTTCCGTGAGCTCCCCACCCTCGGGCATAATCGCCTTCTTGGCCAGTTCAGGGCCTTTCTGTTCTTGGCCTCTGCTGCGAGGCCAAGCCAGCCACAGGTCAGCCTCCAGCCCACCGCCTAGCTCATTTCCCTTTGGCCAAGATAAAAACAGGGCCATAGGAAAGGGCCTCCCTGGGGGTGTTCTGGGCTCCAGCCAGCACTTCCCAGCTGCCTGACCCAGAGGCTGGGGTTCTCGGACTCCCTGGAAGAAGGCCGTACTGGCACTGATTTGGCCTGGCAGGGAGCGGGAAGGAACCCGGGGCATCACAGCCAAGGCCAGAGGCCAGGGCTTTCCTCACCCTTGCCTTTTAGCCCCACCCTGGGGGGCTACCCAAGGGCTAGAGACTTCCAACCCTGAGGCCCAGAGCTGGATAAAGAGCCCTGTTTCAGCCCAGGTTTGAAATCCTCCTCGGCAAGCTCTTTCAGTCCCCAGGCCTACAAAACGGCAGACAGGGAGCTCTGCTAGACTAGACCCTGACCTGGGGGGCAGCCACGCCCCTCCCCCGCAGCTCCCCCCCCCCCCCCCGCCCCCTGCCCCTACCCCACCCCACCCCACCCCACCCCACCGGGCTCAGAAAGCCCTTCCTTCCTGGAGGCCTAGCCAGAGACAGTGTGGCCAGCCAGGGAGAGTCCTCATGGCCACTCAGGCTCCCAGGCCCAGGCCAGGAGTCACTGGAGACCCGTTTCTCAATGACAGGTACACGATATGCACACATTCTGATCAAAGGGCTTCTTCCCTGTGCAGTTGCCCAGAGACATGGAACTGGTGCCACCAGCCAGGGCCGTGTGTCCCGGGGCATGGCTCTAACCCCCTCTACCAGACTCTGTTCCTGCTCCCCCACCCACAGGCACCCCTTCCCAGTGTGGAAGAAGACTCGCTCCGTGCCCTCCGCAGGCCCCTGCCCTGCTCCGCTCCTCGTGCCTTTCCAGCCTGACTGTGACTCTCTGTCCCAGTTGGGGACGCGGTAGAGGAAGCAGGGCTGACTTGGTGGCACAGACACCTGTCGTGTGCTATGTTGAAATGTTTGAGGTGACCATTCCCTGGTTCGGGCCTGCACTGGCCCTCAGGGGGCGGGGGCTGGTGGGGCGGCTGACCCACCTGCTGAGGTGTCAGAGCCAGCCTTGTCTTCTGTTAGGGATTCCAAGCCCCCTGGCCCCTGGCCTACACTCCAGGATGCCCTTAACCCTGGGCAGGCTCGGGGTCCTTCTGGGTACCACCCCCGTTCCTCCCCGAGTTACCTTTTACCAAAGCCCCAGCCCCTTGCCCTCCCCCAACCACGGCCCCACCACGGAGACCCTCCAGGAGGCGGACGACCGCCCCCTGCCCACTCTCCCACCTCTCCATCCCCCCAACTTCCAGACCCAGCAGCCCCTCCGCCAGCCTCTGCTGGGAGAAGTCTGAACGAATTCGTTTCCAGATCCCTCAAGCCCCGCTGCTCCGTCTTCTCGCCGCCCTCTTGAATAGGAACAAGCAATACTGCTGAGCTGAATGGCTCTCTAGCCCTTTCTCCAGACACATCCTCTTTGAAGCAAAAAATTCTGCTCGGGCCGTCGTCCTTGGAGACCACATGTGCAGCCCTGACCGAGGGGAGAAATACCCACAGGCCTGGTCCCCCAACTCCGCTTCCGTGTCTTGAATCCCATCCGCTGTCCACTGGAAAAACCGCTCCGGCTTTTAGGATCACTTTACCAAACCTAGTGTTCAACGAGGAAGAGCAAAGAAACGGAGAAAAAAAAGAAATGTGCAGGCGAATGTAAGATACAGACTCTCTGTAAGATAAATATTTGCCTTTTTGTTCCCCGAGGTGTACGTATTCTGTACGTGAAGTTGTCTGTAGGGAGTTTCTATGTTCTTAAATATGGCAATACATTCCAAAACGCGTGCTGTGGATACATGTACAGCAACCACACTGGGATGGGGTAGGTTTGCCTGTAACTTTATTTAAACGCCAGTTTCTACACTTGCATCTTGCAATATCGGTATGGTATGTATCAGTGCAAAAGAAAAAAAAAAACTCAACAAAAATCCTGCAGGTCTAAAGCACAGAGTCTGATGTACAAAGGAAAAAACTGCTCCGTATTGATGTGTGACCTTCGTTGTAAATGACATCCGTACTGTGAATGAGAAGTTTTTACAAGTATAATAATTGCCTTTATTACAGTTCTGGCTGAGTGTTCAGCCTGAGGATATTTTTTAAAAAAAAAAACAGCACGTTGGAATAAATTTGAAAATCCCAACAGAGGCCTGCTTGCCTGGCTCGTGGTTTTTCTTAGGGCTGTAGAATGTCAGAATCAGAGGCACACTTGGCGTCCCAAGTGCTTCTTTTGCTACAGAGAACTCAGGCCCAGAGAAGGCAAGTGACCAGGCCATAGTCACACAGCCTGAGATTCAAGGGGCCCCTCCCTTCCAGGCCTGGCAAGAGGCATGGGAACCTTGCCATGTGGTTTGGGGTCTGTATGCGTTGCCCAGGGCGGCCATAACAAATTCACAAACTGGTAGCATCAAACAGCAGAAATGTATACGCTCATGTTTCTGGAGGCCGGAAGCCTGTAGTCAAGGTGTTGTTTCGTTCGGGGGGGGGGGGGGGGGCCGAGGGAGTCTCTGTTCCACGCCTCTCTCCTAGCCTCTGGGGGCTGCAGGCAATCCTTGGCCTCCCTGGGCTTGTGGCTGCACCCTGCCCATCTCTGCCTCTGTCTTTGTATTGCTGTCTTCGCCCTGTGTTTCCTCTAAGGACCCTCATCATTGGATTTGGGGCCCACCCTCATCCAGGGGGATCTCATCTTGAGATCTTTACCTTAATTATATCTGCAAAACTCCTTTTCCAAATAAGGTTTCACTCACAGGTTTCCAGGGGTTACGACATAGACTTATTCTTTTTTTTTTTTTTTTTGTCTTTTGTCTTTTTGTTGTTGCTGTTGTTGCTATTTCTTGGGCCGCTTCTGCGGCATATGGAGGTTCCCAGGCTAGGGGTTGAATCGGAGCTGTAGCCACCGGCCTACGCCAGAGCCACAGCAATGCAGGATCCGAGCCGCGTCTGCAACCTACACCACAGCCCACGGCAACGCCGGATCGTTAACCCACTGAGCAAGGGCAGGGACCGAACCCGCAACCTCATGGTTCCTAGTCGGATTCGTTAACCACTGCGCCACGACGGGAACTCCATAGACTTATTCTTGAAGGGCTGCCCTTCAGCGCATTACAAAGCAAGGAATCTGATCATGGCATTGGGCACATTGTGGGATTTCAAGGCCTCTTGATGGAGACAGAGCTCAAAGCCTCTGGCCAAGACAAGAACTGCCAGAGCCTCCTCGTTGCCCCGCCCGTCTCATTGTAATGCCCCTTCCCCCGCCTTGAGCAACCTGTCCCACTCGGTCCTACTCCTACCAGGAAAGGCAGGTGGCCCACAATTCTCCCTACCCCAAAGGGGCTTTCTATGCCCCCAGCCAACCAGCAAGGATATCAGAAGACCCCTCTTCCCCAACCAATCTGCAGGTCAGCAGGTGTCTCATGAGACCTCTCCTCTCTCCCTGGGCCCTAAGAACAGACACGACCACATGCTCGGGGCCGGGTCACCCTGCTTATCAGGAAGTCTTCCCGCTGCACTAGCAGCAGGTCTTATCTCCACAACCTTACCTTTCTTTTCACCCACCCACCCACCTGCTATTAATCTGGAATACTTTTTTCCAACCCACATGCCTGGACCACTGCATGAGTTACTCAACCTCCCTGGGCTTTCTCTTTCCTGATTTGCAAAGGGGAGGGCTGTTGGGAGGATTCAATGAGACAGTGTTCACAGCATGGCTTAGAGAACCTTGAACCTAGTAAGCCTTCAGCAAATAGCCTCTGAACGGGCTTTGCATGGGCTGCTGGAGTTCCAAGGGTGGAAAAGACAGGTATGGAGCCCCACCTTTCCCATCCATTAAAGACCTGCTGAGTGCCCGTGGGACACCAGTTGTCAGATAGGACAGAGGGCAGAACAGTCCTGCCCTCAGAGAGCTTACACTCTAACAGGGAGGCCATCACGCAAGCAATGACCTCATTAACTACTCAGTCACAGTGGCCCGCAATTGCTGCTGCAGGAGTGACCGGAGCTCCAGTCCAGAGTGAGCCTGGGGTCACCTCGAAGACCTTTCCCGGAAGGCTCCTGGGAACGGGGGTGGGCAGAGGCGGGGAGGCCAAGAGCAGGAGCAGACGAGGAGGCAAAGGGATAATCAAGAGGGGCCCTCAGGGTGAAATGCTGCCCAGAAACTTAACACTAAGAACCTAAGCAGGCCGGCTTGTTTCAGCAGCAAGGGACTCATGGCTGACCCAGGGAGAAGCTGGCCTAGCCGGGCACATGGCACGCGGGAGGCCCTTCGCGGACACTGCTAGTGATGAAGCAATGAGTGAATGAATGGTAGAGGCAGAGGGTGCTGGCTGGGGACTGAGCAGAGGGGTAAGTGGGGACAGCAGGTCCAAACACCTTTCCCAGGGCCTGGCGGGGGAGGGGAGGGGAGGGGCGACCTGGAGAAGTAGCTGGAGGGAGGCGTGGGGTCCCGGGAAGAAGACCTGAGTGTGTTGTGGGGGAGGGGCTGATGGCAAGGAGATGGTGAGTCTCCGCCCTGCTTGACTGAGAGGAGATGCATAAGGTGAACGATATGGCGTTTCATTAAAAAAGTAAAACCAGAGTTACCATGAGACCAGCAATCCTACTCCTGGGCGTATATCAGAAGAGAACCCCAAGCCAAAAAGATTCGTGCACCTCGGAGTTCCCACCGCGGCTCAGTGGTTAACGAATCTGACTAGCATCCATGAGGACACAGGTTCAATCCCTGGCCTCGCTCAGTGCGTTAAGGATCTGGCATTGCCGTGAGCTGTGGTGTAGGTCGAAGATGTGGCTCGGATCCCCCACTGCTGTGGCTGTGGCACAGGCCAGAAGCTACAGCTCTGATTCAACCCCTAGCCTGGGAACCTCCATATGCATGGGTGCAGCCCTAAAAAGCTAATAAAATAAAACAAAATAAATAAAACAAAATAAAATAAAATACTCAAGCAGCTCAATGCTCACAGCAGCCCTATTTACAATAGCAAAGACATGGAAGCAACCTAAATGCCCTTTAACAGATGAATGGATAAGGAATATGTAGCACATATACACCATGAAATACTACTCAGCCATAAAAAAGAATGAAGTAACACCATCTGCAGCAACATGGATGGACCTGGAAATTATCATACTAAGTGAGGGAAGTCAAACAGAGAAAGACAAATATCATACGGTATCACTTATATGTGGAATCTAAAATATCACACAAAGAGGAGTTCCCGTTGAGACTCAGTGGGTTAAGAACCTGACATACATCTGTGAGGATGCAGGGTCAATTCCTGGCCTTACTCAGTGGGTTAAGGATCCGACGTTGCCAGAACCTGCTGTGTGGGTTGCAGATGTAGCTTGGATCCAGTGTTGCTGTGGCTGTGGTGCAGGCCTGCAGCTGCACTTCTGACTTGACCCCTCGCCCCTGGAACTTCCATATGCTGCAGGTGCAGCCGAAATAAACAAACAAATGAATAAATAAATGAATAAAATAATATATGACACGCATAAACTTATTTACAAAATAGAAACGGACTCACGGACATAGAAAACAAACTTAGAGTTACCGAAGAGGAAGGGAGGGGACAAATTAGGAGATTGGGGTTAATTTAAGTGGGACCAATGGTAGAGACAGGCTGTGTATAAAACAGAGAAACCAGGACCTCTGCTGCACAGCACAGAGAATCACATTCAACATTTTGTAATAATCCGTAGTGGAAAAGGATACATCTCCATGGCTATAGAATATGCTTAACCTGGAGACAGACGTGCCTCCGTTCACGTCTCATCAGCCACAGGAAGTCACACGGCCCTGCCTGGTGGAAGAAACTTCCAGAGGAATACACATAAGCAGCACCGGAGTTCCCGTCGTGGCGCAGCGGAAACAAATCCGACTAGGAACCATGAGGTTGCAGGTTCGATCCCTGGCCTCGCTCCGTGGGTTAAGGATCTGGTGTTGCCGTGAGCTGCGGTGTAAGTCACAGATGTGGCTGGGATCCTGCGTGGCCGTGACTGTGGTGTAGGCCGGCAGCTACAGCTCTGGTTTGACGCCTCGCCTGGGAACCTCCCTATGCTGGGACTGTGGTCCTAAAAAGCAATAAATAAAGCAATAAATAGCACTAAGGACAGTCACACAAAGCTAGGACTTCTCAGCGTCAGACGTGCCCAAGAGCTGAGCAGATGTCAGCAACAGGACAGGGGAGGGGCAGGGCCTAATGGCGTCAGTGCCGGATTTTTACAGGTGCAGAAGGCAGCCGAGCTGGCGCCTGGCCTGAGAATCCTGGGATTTAGAAGGACACGGAGCAGCTGCCCGGGACCAAGCCCTAGAGGAGAGCCGGGGTCTCGCCGAGACCAGTGGGAAAGTGGCGTCCCAGTCAGACCCAGAAGAAGAGCCAGGCCCTGCATCCAGCATCTCACCAACCCTCTTTGTAGTCCTCACAACAACCCAGAGAAGCGAGGGTCATGGTCCCCATTTTTAGAGAAGAAAACACACGTTCTAAAGGGCCCCGCGAGCCAAAGCTGCAGAGCCAGTGAGAGGCAGCGTGAGGACTGACCCCAGCCTGACTCCCAGGCAGCGCCTGGGGGATCCTCGAGCTCCCCGCTCTCCTCTCTAGCCCCAGGGGAGCCCTGGATCCCAACCAGTTGGCCTCCTTCTGCCCAGGCCCCAGTGGGGCTTCTCCCCTGCAGCAGCCTGGCTTCTCAGCAGAGCCACGTGGGTCCCCAGGCCTGACGCGGAAGGCTGGGATGGCAGTACTTGAGAGCACAGCAGGTGCACGTGACTTCTCAGAAGGACCAGACTCTCCAGCCGCCGCAGGGCCGAGGCCCACGGTCACTCACACATGGCCGATGCCAGGCCTCCCGCGGCGGCTCTGGAGTCCACAGAGCACTCTCCCTTTGGGCGGAGGCAGGGCGGGGCACATGTCCCCACTTCACAGACCAAGAGCAGAGCCCAAGGTCGCACCCCGTAACCCACCGACCTGGGTTGCACCTGACCCACAGCCTCAGGAAGATGCGGGCCGCTGTCTATCGATGCTCAGACCTGAGCCAAGCCTTTGCTGCTTCCCATCTGAGGTCAGGCTTTCACCTTAGGCCTGGACCCTCTCTGCACTCAGGAGACCCCAGGGACAGACCAGTGCTGCCAGGACGGCCTCAGACGGCAGGCCCGTCTGAGATGGGCATGAGCAGAGAGAAGCCGAAGGAAGGACGGGGGCAGCAGAGGAGGGCAGGCTGGGGCTGTCCTGAGCCGGTGCATCGTGGCCGTCTGCCCAGGAGGCCCTCCTGGGTCCAGGGGTAGATGTCACTTCTTCACCAGGTAGAGGAGGAAGATGGGGCGCCGGCGAGGCTGCTCACAAGGTCGGGGGTAAGGGGCAGGGCACAGACTCAGAACCAGGCCCCCACATTCAGAAATCGGTTGGTCTTCTATGGAAAGAGACTCTGGGCCTGTGTGCCAGCAAGGAGTCCTCGAAGCTGGGTTGGGGTTGGGGGGTGCCCAGCAGACATATCCCCCAATCCCGTCACAGCTTCAGCCAACTTAGGGAGACCCAGCTGCCAACTTCCCCCTTTTGTAGACGAGAAAGTGACGTCCAGAGCCGGGAAGAGCTTGGCCCACAGCCAGGGCTAGGATTCCTGTGCCCTCCCTCAGCAGGGCCACCTGCGCCACTCCGCCCACGGCTCCTCTGCCCCAAGCCCCAGTTCACCTGCCCGGTTCTCCTGCCTGGCTCTGCCTTTTTAGGAAAGGAAAAGAGCAGCCCCAGTGGCGGGCAGGCGGGCGGGCAGGCGTCCATGCTAATCCACCAGCTCCCGGCAGCTCTGGTTACCGTGGTTTGGGGCCCGGGCAGCCCTGGCTGGGAGTGCCAGCCCAGCCAATGGGCGCTGCCGCAGAGCGCCTCTGCCAGAGCCATACAAGGCTTTGCTTCGGCCCAGTCCCGAGCCAGCACAGGGCAGTCCCAGCGCCAGCACCCGCCCCGCTAGAGATCCTGCTAGCCCGGCACGTCCTCGGACTCTGCCTAATCCAACCTGGGGGCAGGCAGGGCTGTGGTGCACGTGCACCAGGCCCAGGGCTCCCCAAGGTCAGGAAGGTACCACTGCCAGGGCAGAGGCCAGAACCGGGGCAGAGACCTAGGCAGCAAAGGGGATCCCAGCTGGAGGCGGGGGTGATGGAGCCCAGGTCTGGTCCAGGCTGAGCCGTCTCTCCGTAAGACGCCCTTCTTTAACTTTGTAAATCGAAGAATAGCTAATTTACAATGTTGTGTTAGCTTCAAAGGGATTCAGTTACGTGCATGTTTTTCTAATTTTTCTTTTTCAGATTCTTTTCCATTGTAGGTTACTACAAGATATTGTGCATAGCTCCCTCTGCTACACAGTAGGTCCTTGTTGTTTACCTATTTTATGTACAGTAGTGTTTTTATGTTAATCCCAAACTCCTAATTTATCTTCCCCCTCCCCCACTACCCCCTCCGGAACTATAAGTTTATTGTCTGTGTCTGTGAGTCTATTTCTGTTTTGTAAATAAGTTCATTTGTATCTTTTTTTTCTTTGACCCCTGTGAGCAGTGGCTTGATGTGGGATCTCAGTTTTCAGACTGGGGATTGAACCTGGGCGGCAAGTTCAATGAGTGAAAGTGCCGAGTCCTAAGTACTAGGCCAGCAGGGAAATCCCTCTGTCATTGCTTTAGATTCCACGTATGAGTGATCTCATATGGCATTTGTCTTTCTCTGTCTGACTTACTTCACTTAGTGTGATAATCTCTATGTCCTTCCTCTTGCTGCAAATGTCATTATTTCATTCTTTTTCGTGGCTGAGTAGTATTCCATTGTGTACATATATAAACTGCATCACCTTTATCCAGTCATCTCCTGGTGAACAATTGCTTCCATGTCTTAACTATTATAAAGGGGGTTGCTATGAACATTGGGGTGCATGCATCTTTTTGAATTAGGGTTTTCTCCAGATATATACCCAAGAGTGGGATTGCTGGATCATACGGCATCTCTACATTTTAGTTTTCTAAGGAACTTCCACTCCATTCCCCACAGTGGCTGCACCAGTTTACATTCCCACCATCAGTACAGGAGGGTTCTTTTTTCTCCACGCCCTCTCCATCATTTATTATTCATAGACTTTGGAGTGGTGGCCCTTCACGAACGAGTAAGATGTTCTTACGTTCCCATCACCCCCTTTGGCCTGACGGGCCACTTGTCCTCCCCACTCACCCCTGGGAAGGCTCAGAGAAAAGGGAGTAATGGGTCCCTTCTAGGGTCTTCCCAGGGCCCAAGCCCCAGCTCACCTAATCCATCCTGAGTCTAAGGCTGCACGCTCCTCTCCGAGTCGGGTGTCCATCACCAAGGGCATATGGTAGGAGAGTCAAGTACACACATAGGTCCCCTTCGGGTCTTTTGCAGACCAGCTGTCACTGCTGTGGGTCTGGGCCTGGGAGAGTGGAAGCAGGTGGGGGGGACAGGCAGCCCCACCCCAGCAGAGCCCATTCCATCTGTCGGCTCTTAACGCCTCTGACAATAATCCCTGGGGAGTGTGGGAACTATTGGCCCCACCTGACAGGCATGGAAACCGAGTCACAGAGACGTTAATTGCCCACGGCCAGGGTGGCAGGATTCAACCCCAGAGGACTCTGACTCCAGGCGTCTGTACCACTCAGACTTCCTCATCGAGGCATTTCAGGTCCTAGAGGGACAGGGAGCTGCCATTTAGACTAAAGCGTGAACGGAGGAATGAAAGTCCCTGTTGCTGAGCGGAGTAGGGCTTTCCCAAGCCCCCCTGCACTGCCATTGCCTGGTGCCCACTGCCCCTGTGACCAATGACCCGCCATGGCCCAGGCCATGGTCACAGCTGCCCGCATGTGCAGTGGCCCCTGTGGAGGTTCCCAGGCCACCACTGACAATTAGATTTGTCACGGAAGCCACTGGGTTCAAGCATCCTTGTGTGTCCTATGTGGGCCAAGCTGAGCTCAGGGCCAAGACTGCGGTACTCCCCACGGCCACCTGGCAGGTGAGGGAAACGTGCCGGCACGGGGGGGCGGGAGGGGTGGCAGCCCAGGCTGGCATCAGGCTCTGTTTGCTCACCCAAGAAAGGAAGTGATAAATATAGACACAGGATTACTCAGACACAGCCTGGGAAAACCGGCTCCGAGCCTCGACTTCAGCCCTGGCCCAGGCTCACCTTCACCTGCCTGCCCCCTCAGCACCTGCTGCCAGGCCTGTCCCGCCTCCTCCCAGGACTCCCTGCCAGCAAACTTCGGGACAGCCCTTCCTACCTGCTCTCTGGGGGCGGGGCAGAAACTGAGGCTCAGAGAGAGCAGGCGCTTGCCTCAAATCCCCCAGCAAGCTAGCAGCTGGCAGCGCTAGGACTACACCTGGCATCTGAGGGCAACTTTTCAGGCCCGGCACTATACCAGTTCAGACTCAATTTCCCCATATGTGAGATGGGGGCCTGGTCCACCCAGCCCTCAACTCCCAGGAGCCTGCATGCAGGACAGAGTTGGTCACCACGCAGCAGAAAGAGGGTGAGGCTGGGGTCTCACACACTAGGCTGGAGCAGCACGTGTGTAGGGCTTGGGCACTGGGATTCTGGAGCCATACTGCCCACTCTGCCATTTTCAGCCTGAGATTTTGGGCAAGTTACCTAACAAACACACCATTGCCTCAGTGTCCTCATGTCTAATATTAGAATAATAATTGTTCTTCTACATTATGATATAAATATTATAGACATATAGAATAATAACAATAGCGTACTAAGAGCACCTGCCTCCTAGAGCGCTGGTGAGGATCGGGTGAGGTACCACATGCAAAGCACTTACCCAGGGCTGGCACAGAGCAGCTGCTCTACACATGTTTATCATGCTTGTCCAGGAGTTCCCGTCGTGGCTCAGCGGAAACGAACCTGACTAGCATCCCCAAGGATGAAGGTACGGTCCCTGGCCTCACTCCGTGGGTTAAGGATCCGGCGTTGCCGTGAGCTGTGGCGTAGATTGCAGACGCGGCTCTAATCCCGTGTGGCTGTGGCTGTGGCTGTGGTGTAGGCCCGCGGCTACAGCTCTGATTGGACCCCGACCCTGGGAACTTTCACACGCCAAGAGGGTGCAGCCCTAAAAAGATAAAACATACAAATAAAAATAAATTTTAAAAAATGATGATTATCCAGCCAAAGCAGGTGGGGGGTGTGTGGGTACAAGAGACCTGGGTGAGCAGCTCCAGGGGAACAGCCGGGCCCTGGGCTGTAGGGTGCGCGGGCCTCTTCTGTGCTCTGTGACCGCTGCAGCAGCTCTCTGGCCTCGCTGCCCCACCTGAAAGCTTCTAGAGTCAGGCAGGCGTGGATATGGAAGCTGGCTCCACCACGGACAGGCTGTGCGACCTTGGGCAAGTGGCGGGCCCTCTCCAGGCTTCCGATCCCACGTTTGTCCTCCTGAGGGTTAAAGAGGGAAACATGGGAGAAACACCCAGCTCTGCCAGGCACATGCGCTCACGGCGCCTGCGCCCACCCTGACCCCGCTTCCCCGGCTTTTTCCGTGGCCGTGTGCTCGGCCCGAGAGAAAGGCCAGCCCTGGGTGCGTGACCCTCACACAGACAAGGGTCCTCGTGGGACGCACGTGCCAGGCCTCGCCCTGTGCGCGAATGCGGGTCCCTGCCCACGGGTCTGGGGACCCTCGGGGACCCGTAAGTTTCCTGCGCTCATGCATGTCCGCACTTCCCGGAACACCTGCACACACAGACATGCGTGTACACATGGACCCAGAGGGCGCACAGGCGCAGAGCGGCGGGTGTCCCCAGATGTGTCCCTGCGCACCTCGCCAGCACGCACACTCCCACACGCGGGGTGCCCTAGCCGGGCCCAGCCCTGAGGTGGCCGTCTTCACAGCAGAGGAATGCAGACAGCTAGGGATGCTCTGCCAGCGGACGTGAGAGAGAGGCCCAGGGGAAACCACACGGGCAGGAATCCGGGCAGGCGTGCCAGGCCCAGGCGGGGCCCGGGGGGTGCCAGGAATGGTGCGGGGGGGGGTGGGGGTGGGGGGCGTGTGCAGACACTGGCCCTCCAGTCTCTCTCATCACCCCATGTCCTCGGCCTCCAGGACGTGGAGGCCAAAGGGTCGTAGAGACCACCCATCTCCACCCGAGGCGGCGAGCGGGTGGTACCTGCACAGACTTGCTGTGAGGCAGGGTGCCGTGTCTCTGGGCTGCGGTGGCCAGGTCTGAGCTGCGAGGGGCCAGGGGTGGGGGGGGGGTCTTCCTCACAGGGACCCGGACGAATCACTGACCACACAGATGGACAGGAGGAGGAGTGCCGACACTGACTCAAGTCAGAGATGACGGAGACCACGTGGAAATCACTAGACTCTTCAGGGGGGACTCGCGCCGACTCACAGGCTGCTGGCCACTGTGCAGCCTAGGGCACCTGATCTACCAACTCCCCGGATGCTGACAAAAGGGACCTTGCTGCCATCTGCAGAGGTGGGATCTGAGGAGCGGAGGTGGAGTAACCTACCCAGGCCCAGAGCCGGCTGACTCCAGACACCCGTGTCTTACCACTGCGTCGTGTGGCCCCTGCCACTGGGCATATCTCACCCTGGTGCACAAGCACAAGTGAGGTCTAAGCACTGCTGGCAGCATGACAGGCCCTGTCCCAAATGCAGGGATCTCCGGCGCAGGTGGCAGAGAGGCCTTCCCGGGCCCCTGCAGCATCAACCTTCCCCAGGTCACAGCTGTGCTAACAACGGGGACGCTGACGATATTGTGGCTGGGGGGAGGGGGGGTGCTGAGAGCCATATGGGGGCTTTGGCCTCTTCTGCCAGCACACATCCCTGGGGACCAGCTGAGGCTGGGTGCGGGGACAGGCTGGGGTTCCAAGAGAGGGCAGGCACTAAGGTGAGGACATGGCCTCTGCAAGATCAGCCCTGGGATGGGGAGAGTCAGCCTCCATCTTCTCCATAGAGAACACATGGCCAAAGACGGTCAGAAGCTAAAGTGTTCCAGAAGAGACTGGGCAGGGGGAGGGGCTGGTGAGGTTCCCAGTAAGGACCTGCCCTATTGTGAAGTCTGAGGCCAGAGCTGACACTGCCAGCCTCCTGCAAAAGGTTCCCAGGCCAAGCAGGACCCCCGTGCTCCCACCCCATCTGTTTGCCGGGTGGGACTGTGGGGGCAGGGCAGGCTATGTCCTGGTGTCCAGGATCTCATGCATGAAGGAGGGAGGAAGGAAGTCAGTGCCTGAAAAAAAAATCTGTCCAGGGAGTTCCCCTTGTGGTGCAGCAGAAACAAATCCAACTAGTATCCATGAGGATGTGGGTTCGATCCCTGGCCTCGCTCAGTGGGTTGGGGATCCAGCGTTGCAGTGAGCGGTGGTGTAGGTTGCAGACGCGGCTTGGATCCCGAATTGCTGTGGCTGTGGTGTAGCCCGGCTGCTGCAGCTCACGTTCAACCCCTAGCCTGGGAACTTCCATGTGCTGCAGGTGCGGCCCTAAAAAGACAGAAAAAATAAAAAAAAATCCACCCAAGGGATCCTCCTACACCCCATCTGTCCCCCGCAGACTCACAGACTCGGCTATTTAGTTCCTGGGGAAGCTAACATGGGGAAGTGACAGTGCATTCTTGGGAGGAGGCAAGTGACATGCCCAAGGCCATACAGGGCAGAGGGATTCTGAGCCCAGTCACCACTGCTCCTTCTGGGGACAGCCAGACAGGCAGGCTCAAGCTTTGGTGCTGCCCTTGCCAGAGCTGGCTGCTTCAGCAGCCCCAGGCAGCCTGGGGAGCCACCCTGCCCTCCAGCCCAGGGGGAGGGTCCGCACACTCAGGAAGCAGGAGGGCTGAGTCTTGCTGCCCACATGCCCATGCGCTCTGCAGCCCTAGCCTGTGGCCTGGAGCAGATGACCTCGCCTCTCTGAGCCTCCGTTTCTTACAAACAGCAATGCCCACCACTCGAGGTTGTTCTGATCATGAGATGGCATCTCATTTAGGAAGCTCCAAATGTGGCCTGGCACACAAAAGGCCTCCCTTTGACCGGCGTTTCCAAAGGTTGCTCAAGGCCCCTGAACTCCTTTCCATAGGAAAACTTAAGACCTCATACCCAGCACAGGGCTCTGGGGAGAAGCAAGCCAGCCACTATCACCCCACTCGGCAGCAGGACAGACCCAGGCCCAGAGAGGGGGAGAGACTTGGAGGAATCACAAGGCAAGTAGGAGGCGGGGCGCTCGGAGGCTTCCTGCCTGGCTCCCTCTCCCACGCCACTCTCAGGTAGTGCCCCGAGGGGCAGCCTGAAGGTCTTGCTGTGGCGAGGAGGTCTCTGGTTCCACCCACTGCCCTTCGCCCACGGTCCTTTCTTCTGCGGCACACCCCCCCCACCGCGGACTCGGGCTGCCAAGACTTTTCGAGCCGGAGCCGCCGCCGCCCCTTGGCGAGGGTAGCAGCCGCCTCCCTGAGGTCTCCTGGGGTCCCCGGAGGGGAAGACGAGACCTAGGTCCCGGGCGGCACGTGGCGGCGCTGCCCGTGCGGTGATGTCAGGCCCGCCGCGCCCCGGCCCCAGCACGTTCGGAGGCTCGGGGAACAAAGCGTCCTGCGCATTCCTGCGCGCTGACTCCCCGCCAGCACGTAGCGCGCCGCCGCCGCCGCCGCTGCCGCCGCTTTGCCCAAAATTGGTCGCCAGGCGGGAGGCGGGGCGGGGCGGGGCGGGGCGATGGTGGGGACGGGGCGGGGCGGGGCGGGGGCGGGGCGGGGGCGGGGCGGGCCTGCAGGGCCTCCATTCGCTCCTCTGCGCTGCGCTCGCTCGCCGCAGCCCCCAGTCCGAGGGTTTCCCGAAACAAGCAGCAGAGCAAGACAGAGGCCCCCCCACCCCACCCCGCCCTTCCCCGCAATCGCCCGCGAGGGTCAGGCGCCGGGGCCACCGCGTGGGGGTGGGAGGGTGAGGGAGCGCAGGCGGCGGGTTGGGGGTGAATCACCGCCTCGGGCGCTGCTTGTCCTTGAGCCTCAGTTTCCCCATCTGCCAAATGCGGTGTGTCAGGCACGGCTGTAAGCACTTGGGATGAGTTGTCTCCCCCGAATTCTTACACCAACCCTTTGGGAAGGTGCTGTCACCATTTTGCAAATACGGAAGCAGACTTGGACGCTGATTTGCTTGAGGTCACGTGCTGGGGCAATTCAGAGCTAGGATTGGAATCTGGGTTGTAAGGTTCCAGAAGCTGCTTGTATCCCCTATGTGCTAAAGGGTAGTGTCTGCCGCGCAAGGGGTGTCCTCCCTGCCCCCTGCCCCTCGCAGGTGGAAATCAGGTCCATCACTTTCATTCTCTAAATGGAGTCAGGTGGGTGCCTGAGGAAGGGCGCCCTCAAGGGGTCGTCGGGGGAATTACGAGCGAGGATTCGAATGTGATCTGTGGAAGAAGGCGGATTTGTTAGAGGAGCCTTCCAGCCGGTTCCTCTGGTCCCCTGGACCAACAGCAAAGTACAGAGAGGAGCTGAGATGCACCCGGGGTCACCCGCCAAGCCGGGCCACCCTGGCATGGGCCTTCTGAGGGCGGCCAGGAGGCTGGGGAGCAGAGCTGTCTGTACCACTTGGGAAAATGAGGCAGTGGGAGGGTCCCTGCCGTGATCCCTCGGCCAGCGTGGTATCCTTCCCCATTGCAACCTGGTTTCAGAGAAGGCGGATCCCTTTGGAGCTGTGGGGTTTTTGGGGTCAGGGGCCTGCCCTGAGTTCTCAGGAATGAGGTGGCCCCCAGGTGGCTTCATTCTCAGGTGCTGAAATAGTCGAGGCAGCTCTTCCCCAGGCTGGGGTGTCCCCCACCTGAGGCTCATCTGACAGTCCAGGAAGGCCCCAGAAGGAAGTCCCCTCCCCCCACCAACCCAGGCCAGGATAGGAGGTGGGTCCCGGCAGGCCTGGACCTCCATGGCACAGATGCAAGCTGACTCCACTTTGAACTCAGAAGGAGGTCAGCTCCAGCTGGACGTGCAAGGCCTGAGGGCTGGTCTCCAAGCTCCTCTCTCATCACCGGGTCCCTGACATGTTTGTTCCAGCTCCTAGGGTAGGCCGTGCCCTTTCAGGTCTGGCAGCCGTCCGCTAAGCTGTCCCCCTTTGTTCTTTCCCCACCGTCATGGCCTAGCTCGGATGTCTCCTCAGCTGGAAAGCTGTCCTGACCCTCCAGGCAGAGGCAGGCACTCACGCCTCGGGGGTCCTGTAGCTCCCTGTCTGTCCTTCCCTTTGACCGACACAAAGCCAGACACAGAGCACACACTGGCTCTTGCGCCCATGAACTTCACAGGCCCTGCCTGCTCCCAAGTCCCTATTCCGGGGAAATGCCTTTAGCTGGCAGGAGACCCACGGATGCAGTCCAGGTCTTACACAGAAGGGGCTCCATGTGCCTGCTGCGTGATGGCAGAGGGCACGGACCTGGGGCCCCAAGACCCTTCTCTTCTGCTCCTGGCTGTGTGACCTTGGGCAGCTGATGCAGCTTCTCTGAGCCTCACTCTCAGGCCCTGCCCTGCCTGCTTCCCCACCTGTTTGGAGGATCAAATAATGAATGAAGGCAGAGGGTATGCTTGGCATCCCCACACACTTGTCATTATCACCAAGTCATTCTTATGGACCTGCCTTGCGCCCCGGGGGCCTGGGTTCCAAGGCTGGCCGGCAGGTGGGCAGACAGGCCATGACCTCAGAAGCAGCCACAGCCCCGACCTCAGAAGCAGCCACAGCCCCAGGCTGACTCAGGCTGAGGAGGCACTGGAAGAAGCGCTTGGCTTTGTGGTCAGTCTGAGCCAGACTGGCTCTGGGCCTGCCTGCCCACCCCCAGGAATCACCCAAATCTGAGGCTGCAAGGCCTCCCAGGCCCATTCAAGGCCCCTTATCTGGGGAGATAAAGGCCCCCTCCCCTTGGATGGTGGCTCCATTCAGCTGGCTTCTGTGTGAACTTGGCAGCCCTCACCCTCTCTGGACCACGAGAATTCTGGGCAGGGGGCAGGCAGTGGCCTCACAAGGGTCCCAGGCAGGTGTGGCCGGGGGGCCTCCCCCACTGACTCTGGGTCCCAGAGGCATGGGTCCTGTTCTCCCCCCCACCCCCGATACCTGGCCCAAGGCGATGGTGGGGCCCCCAGCACCCTCCTGAGAGTCTGGGGTTATTATTTTTCTTGGACCCATGGGGCAGCTGAGGCCCAGAGATCAGAAGACCCTCACTCAAGGCTGGACAGCCAAGAGCCAGGACGCTGGCGTGTGGCTGTAGAGCCAGGCTCACCAGGGCCCACCTGCTCCAGCCCTCCATTCTCTCGTGGGCTCCTGGCTGGTGGTGGCTGCCTCCCCAGCTCCCCACACCCTAGGACACCAGCTCTGGGCCAGGGTTTGGACAACAGTCATCAGCTTATGAGATCCTCACATGAATCTGTAAGACAGAGGAGGAGGTCAAAGCTCAGAGAGGTGGAGTTGCTTGGCCCGAGTCACACAGCATAAGAGGGAGAGCGAGCCTGGGTCTCCCCCACCTCTGCTCTGCACCCTAGGCCAGCTGCTTCCCAGTCTGGCAGGGTTTCAGGGTTCTGGCAACACCAGGCCTCAGGGAGGCCGCCTGGGATCACAGACACCCCTGGCTATGGGTGGGCAAAGAGGAGCTGTGCCCGTCCTGCCTGTGTGGGCCCACCAGGCCCGCCTGGGCCGGAGGCTCCATGCCAGGCTGGGCTGAAAGCGTGAGGTCATTGGGCCATCCCAGCTCCCTGTCCCATCTCGCTGCTGTGACTCAGCCTGGCCTTACCCACACCTCCTCCTCTAGGGAACTCCAGCAGTGGTCTGGCCTGGCCTGGGCTGCTCGCACCGCCTGCCCACCCTCTCAGGGCCTCCCACCCTGAGTCACCGCTCACCTCACCACCCAGCACAACCCTGACAGCATAAGCCGACTACTCCCCTCCCCTAGGCTCCCGGGATTCTGCTGCCTGGTTTCCAGGATACCCAGGAGCTGGGTTGAGGGATGGGGGCACTTTTCCTGCTGCCCTCAGACTCAGGACCCCCAGGACCTGCTTTGAGGGACTCTCAGGAAAATCTAGAATTGAGATTGAGAGCTTAGACCAAGGGCTCAGACTGACCTGGGTTCAAATCCCAGCTCCTTCTATGCTACATGGGTGACCTGGGATGAGATACCTCAGTTCCCCCACCAAAAGAAGGAGCGTCAACCATAAGCCCACCCCATGGAGATGCCGCCTGGGATCCCCGTCCTCGCCGTCGCCAGGATTGCGCTTAAGGATGCAGACAGATCAAGAGTCGGATGGCTGTGCGACCTTGGCCGCGGCTCAGCGACCTTGGCCGCGGCTCAGCCTCAGGCTCCTCGCCGGCAAAGCAAGAATAAGAGGAAGATTGCCTTCCTGCTGTGGGGGCTAAAGGTGGTAAGACACGTAAAGAGCTGTGCCGAGTCTGGCACCAGGGCCCAGGCGTGGGTAAATGTTTACGTGGGTAAACAGTAGCTGTAATTAATTCTTAAAGGGCCAGGTGCTGAGCAGTCCCAGAATGCTTTCAGTGAATGACAGGGAGAGGGGGAGACCGGCTCTTCCTCCGGCAGCGGAGGGGCATCGGGGAAGGGCTTCCCGGGGCTCGGACGCTCCAGGGCTCCCTCCACTTCCCTTGGTGGGTCCAGAAGAGCCTCCGAAGAGGTCTTTCTGGGCTGTGTCTGGCCTCACCCTCTACAGTCTCCAGGGACCCGAAGAAGCCCCTCGCTTCATGGAGGACGAAGCTGAGGCTCGGACAAGAGAAGGGCTTGCCTGCAGCCCCCCAGCTGGGAACTGAGCCACTTCTGCGTCTCCCCGTCCCCTCCTCCCAGTCCGGGAGCCGCCTCCCTGGACCGGGGCCGCCCCCCGATCCCCGGCTCAGAGGGAACTCTGCGAGACTCCCTGACGCCTCTGCTCTCGGGGGCCCTGCTGGAAACCCCATTCCCCAGACTCACTTGGCAGCAGAGTCCCACCTGCCACCAGCGTTTTCTTTGGAACAGGCGACGGGAAGCTGAGCTCTGCAGCCGTCAGTCCAGGATGCCTTTGTCTCTGTCTTCGCCTACCTTGCTCAAGAGGCAGCTCCCAGAGCCGCAGGGGCCCGGCGCGCCTGGGCTGGGCCGGGGAGGCCGAGCGGGCCTGGGGCAGACCTTCCCTGAAGTCCTCATTGCCCATCGGCGCATATCTGTGGGGCATGGGAGCTGGCTGAGAGGACAGAGGCAGGGAGTCACATAAGCCACGGGGGCGTGGAGATGGCCCTGACCCTGGGCGTAAACCCCTACCTTTCTAGGTCAAGCTCTCTAACCTCTCGGAGTCTAAAGCCGCGTCTGAAAATGGACACGTTGACAAAGCTTGAAGAAAGATGCGAGAACAGGCTCTGTGATTCGGCGGAATGATGTGGCTTCTGCGGATGGCGCCCCCCCCCCCGCCCCCGCTTAGCCCATACACAGCTGTGTGACCACAATTGCACCCATTTTACAGATGAGGAAACTGGGCTCAGAGGGGGGAGGAAAGGGCACATGCCAAGAGACACAGAATCAGAGCCTTTAGCCACTAGCCTGCCCTGGGAGACACAGGAGTAGGCCCAGCCAGAGGAGCTGGCATGAGAACGCTGTGGGTGTTCAGAGGTGGCTGAGACCTCATGTCTTAGATGGAGTCGGGAAGCCTTCCTGGGGGAGGAGACATTTGCCCTAGGCCTTAAGGATGCGGGCAGCATAAATCAAGAGTGGGAGGAGGAGGGAAGGCCCCAGCTTGCCCGGAGGCTGGGAGGCGAGAAAGTGTGCGGATGCCCGTGGGCGCCCAGGTCGGCGTGGGTGGGAGGAGGAAGAAGGAAGAATGGCTCCGAGTCTGGCCCCCAGCCCGCCAGGGTGGGCATTCGGGCTTGACAAAACGATTCAGCCTGACGCCAGGCCAGGTCCAGGCTGCAGACTTTCAGCCGAAGCCTGGTTTTCATAGGAAGGCGGCTTTGAGCAAAATCTCAACACACCCGTTGTGTGATGCGCCAAAGCTAATGGGTGAACAGGGCAAAAGCCAGGCTGGCCTCAGAGGCTTGGAGGGGCTGTGCCACCCGCGACAGCGGAGGGGCCCCTGGTGGGGTAGCTGGCCGACGGCATGTAAATGACACAATTTCTGCTAACCACCCCCCGGCACACATGTGCAAGCGCACACGCACACACACACACACACACACACCCCATTCCTGTCCAGGAGTGCCTTCACGCCGAGAGGACCCCACACAGCCTGCAGCGACGAAGGGAGGACAGAGGCTGCCCTGCAGACCCCCCTGTGCCAGGCAATGGGCCGAAACTTCCATGGGCTCCACCACGAAGCCTCCCAGCAGCTGTGGGGTAGGATTTTTCTTTCTAGATGCCTCTGATGGATGTGGCCTCGGACACGCGGGAAGATTAAAGAGTGGTGTGGCCTCAGTCACGTGGTTGGTGAGAAATAACACCAGAGCCCAGACCAGCCACCCTGCCCTGCGCTGCTTCTGGTGTGACACAGGGCCGGGCCCTTGTCCACAGGGGGGAATGGGGGGACCGGAGCCTGAGTCATGGGGCTTTGAAGCCCGCAGCCGGATCCGTTGATCCGCAGAGGTTCCAGGGGTGGGCTGGCCCCTGACTCACCCCCACGCCCTGAGCCAGCCCCAGGCAGCAGCTTTAGCTCCTGGCTGCCCTCCTGCCTGCCAGAGCCCAGCTGGGCCCCTCCTGGGCCACTCATGGCTCAGGATTCCCGGGAACTGGGCAGGAGGCCTTTAGGCAAGGGGCTATCCCGGGCACACCTCTGCTCAGGAATGCCGTCTGGAATCACAGTGGGAACCCCGGGCTTCGCCATCCTCATGATATAGCCACTTATTTTTAGTTGGCATTTAAACGAAGAATGAAATACTGTATTTCTGCATGGCCCAGCCTCCTGGTGGCTCACCCCTTCCCTGAGGGAAAAGACGGCCTCCTGGTGGGGAGCTGGGTGCGTCCTGGAGAATCTGGGTTCTAGGCAATAGGGTGGGTGTGACCCTGAAAAACCCAGCTGCATGTCCTGGCTGGTGGTGGACAGAGGAGGAAGCTGGGGTTCCAGCCCCTCCACGTGCAGGGGTCTGGGCCTCAGAGTGAAGAGTCCAGGGTTTCTTGGATCCAAGCCTGGCAGGGTGACCTCTGCTGGGCCGTTCTTCCACCTTGGACCTCAGTTTTCTCATCCAGATAGAGGCTAAGGCCTTTTCCCCTCTGGCTACCTGTATTTTTCTCTTAAAGATTATGTCAAGCCTTCATTGCTAGAGCATTGCAAAGATGGTATCAGACAGAAAAGGGGGACTAAATCTTTCTCATCAGAAGGGGTGTCTCTGCAAGAGCAGGCTTGGTCTGGTGAGATAAAGCCACCCCATGCATTCGCTCCAGCGTCAGACATGAGTGGTAAGTCCAGGCCTGTGCTGGGCCCCAGGGTGGGGATTCCAGAGAAGACCATGTCTCCGTGAGCTCATCCTCTCAGTGTCTCCCCAGGAAGTAGCCAGTTGGTCCCAGGACAAGGCTAACTGTCACTCAAATCTCTTTGACTTTTCTAATCTCGTCCACCACCTCTGTCATGAAGGAAGATGGATGTGTGGGCGGCTGGTTGTGTAGCTGTGTGGATGGAAGGATGGCAAGAAGGTTAGCTATTGGTGATGGATAGATAAATGGAGGGAAGGACGGAGGGATGGATGGATGGATGGATGGGGACATGGGAGGCTGAACAGATGGGTGGGCAGATGGATACAAGGTTAGATCATAGATAAATGGAGAGCCAGCTGGACAGAAAGAAGGATAGATGGAAGGATGGCTGGCTGGATGGACGTGGGCGCGGGAAGTTGGATGGATGGATGGGTGTTGACAGGGAGGGTTGGATGGAGGTGGGATGGATGGATGGGTGGGTGAGGGAGTAGGTAGATGGTTGGGTGGTTCACTGGATATATGTGATGTAGGTTCTTGGTCCCAGAGCAGACGTATAAGCCCTGGCTCTAAGTCACTTCTTTGTCTATAAAGTAAGAACCTTACCTGGAAAAACCCTGTCTGTCAAATGCGAGTCACAAGCCCAGCCTGCCTCCCAGGTCTGTTGTGGGTAGCTGGCAAAATAAGCAGGGCCTGCCCACACCTACCGGACAGCTGTACCCGGGCCTCAGCCACCAGCCTCACAGGCATAGGCAACACGCTGCGTTTGGGCTGTGGGAGTGAGCACCCCCCACCACCCGACCCTACAGATGCAAGCAAGAGGCTGCCCCTATTCCTCCACTTCCTACTTTCCCAGGCTGCACAGGGCTCCCTGCCTGGTTAAGGGCAAAGAGGGGACCCTGGGGGGAGAGTTGCTGCCAGAGGGCAGCCCATGGGCTGTACTTTTAAAAGAATCATTCAAGTGCCCTCTTTGATATTAATCTAAAGGCAATCAGCACAGGCTCAGCCAGGCGGTGGCGTGGGGGGAGGGGGCACACGGGGCTCAGGGTCGGGGGCGCTCGGAGCACGGGATTAGGGCTTCGGAGTCACACAGATCTTCCTTCCCGTCTTGGCTCTGCCGCTGCCCAGCTGCCTGGCACAGGGCAAGGCTAAACCTCGGTTTCCTCATTTATGAAAGAGACACTCGGGACTTCCCGTTGTGGCTCAGCAGAAATGAAACTTACCAGTATCCATGAGGACGCAGGTTCGATCCCTGGCCTCTCTCAGTGGGTTAAGAATCTGGCGTTGCCAGGAGATGTGGTGTAAGTCACAGACGTGGCTTGAATCCTGTGTTGCTGTGGCTGTGGCGGCTGCGCTCCGATTCAACCCCTAGCCTGGGAACCTCCATGTGCCACGGGTTTGGCCCTAAGAAGACAAAAAAATTAAAAAATAATAATAAAAGAGGGACTCATTATATGACCCATCCCTTAGGTAAGTGAAGACAATTAATTGGTGGCGATAATGTGTGTAAATCACTTAACACAGAGCTTGGAATAGCTCAGTGCTCACTAAATGCACATTCCACCCGGTGGGGCGGGGCGTCAGGCCCTTTGCACGCTGGAGGTTCACTGCAAATCTTCAGGTCCAGAGATTTCCATTCTTGTGTGCTGAGCCCCTGGGTTGGTTTTCTCATTTCACAAAGTCCAGCAGGATTCACACGCCTCTTGACGAGGGCGCCTTGACTGAACAATGTCTGGTTTGGGCTGAAATTCCAGCCGGCAGTTCCACGGCTCGGCTGACCCTGTTCTGCTTACCCCGAGATTAAAACAGGCAGGGCACGGGAATTATTCCTTTAAAAGTAGTTTATGTGGGAGAGATAAATCTTTCCAATGGGCTGAGCTGGGGGAGGAGGAGAATTAGGAAGGGGGTGTCCCCCGAGGGAAGCTTGGAGGGGACCCCGGGTGCTGGCCTGCAGGGCGAAAGCTGCCCTTGCAGAGACCCAGCCTGGGGATGATGCCGTGGTTGGTAGCAGGCTCTGCTGGCTCAGGGTGAGCCGTGGCCAATGGCAGGAGGCCCAGACCACCCACCAGAAATAGGCCCTGAGGCGGAGCGGCCCCAGGCCTGGGTAGGGGCGGTCCTGACCGCAGCCTTGGGGACATACCTTGGGGGACAGCTAACAATGCGAAGGTCTATTTACCCCCCCCCACCCCCCACCCCACTTCCCGTCCCTAAATCCCCAACCCAGACTGGTTCCAGAGCCAAACCGTCCCTCGCACCCCAATCCCTCCAGGCTCCAGACATTTCCCCCCGGCCAGTCCCATCTTTCCAGCCACTCGCTCTGCTAAGTTGCCTGCACGGTATGTGCCAGCAACTAAGACTCCGTGTCCCTTCTACTGGGGCTGCAGACAGAACTTCCTGAAATCTGGTGGGGCTCGGTGGCAACGGGAAATTGACTGGTTTTCCAGAGGTAAGAGCGGGGAGGGTTCTGAGCTGGGAGCAAGAGCCATGGTGAGGCCGTCCCAGAGTCTGCAGGGCTGGCTCCTGGGAAACTGGAAACTGGGCAGGTGGATTCTGCCTGTCTTAGGCGGACGGAGCTGAGAGCGCCCCCTGTGGTCAATGCAAGGCAGGAACGCTGTCCAGGGAAGCCAGCGGAGGGAGGGACGGGACTGGCCCCAGGCCACACGGCAGGCGGCATGAAGGGCAAACCTGGGGCCAAAGCTTGCAACACTGGGCATCCGCCCTGGCCCTTTCTTGCCGAGTCGGACCTCATCACGAGGACATTGAATCCTGACCCCAGAGCATCCTCCATCCCAGCAGCCAGATGGCTACTCAGTGGGACCAAAGTTACTCTTGGTGCAGGACTGATTGAGAGGGAGCTTTGTGGTCCACAGGGAGGTGACTCAGCCTCTTGCCAATGGGATCCTTCCTGATGTCGTGTGTGTGTGTGTGTGTGTGTGTGTGTGTGTGTGTGTGTCTTTTTAGGGCTGTACCCACGGCATGTGGAGGTTCCCAAGCTAGGGGTCAAGTCAGAGCTACAGCTGCCGGCCTGCCTCACAGCCACGGCAATGCCAGATCCGAGCCGCATCGCGACCTACACCACAGCTCCCGGCAACGCCAGATCCTTAACCCACAGGGCGAGGCCAGGGATCGCAGGTGCATCCTCATGGACACCAGTCAGATTTGTAACCCACTGAGCCACAGCAGGAACTCCCTGACATCCCTTCTTAAAGAGATTCAGGGTTTGGGGCTCAGCTGGGACCCCTGGGAGCTTTCCTTCCGGGTGGGGAGAGGGGAGCTGGATCAGGAGCCAAGAGAACCTGTCCAGCCCACCACTGTTTTGAGCAACTTGCTCCCCCTCTTGGACCTCAGCTGTCTCCTCTGCTGAATGGGAGTGAAGACCCCAGAGGATTTCTGGGGGGGCAATTCCTAGCCCAAAGTCCACCTCGACGGCTCTCTTCTGCCAGCCTGTGCCCCACAAATCCCTCCTTCTCGTTTTGGGCTGGTGCCAAACTTAAGTGGAGCAAATTGTTTGGCACTTTGCTTCTGACACGGTGACCTTCCGTGAATCCTTGCCCCTCAATCTGCAGCCTTTCGCAGCTCAAGCAGAGCTGCAGAGCCACCAGGTGGGGCAGTTGCTAGGAGGCCGAGCCCTGGGGCCTGGGGTCGTGCAGCCACAGCCGGCCAGGAGGCAGAGAGGAGACCCTGGGGGTCAGGGCTGGCTATTCAGGCAGCTTACTTTTCTCTACCTGGCAACGCTTGCCCGTGGGGTAGCGCTCTTCTGGGAACGCCTTCCCCCTTAAGACCTGGGTTTGCTCAGGTCCCCAGACTCGGCCTCTCTTTTTCACAGGGACCCGGCTTGCTCGGCTCCAGCGGAGTGCAGGGAAGGGGGGCAGCGTGGAGTCGCCACTTCCTGAGCGGACCCTGTGGGGCTGGGTGGTGGCCCCTGCCCTGTCGTCATCCTCCTTTCACGCCAGAGAGCGAATCGGTCCCCAGGTCCGTTTAATTCTTCTATTATGTTTCCCAGACTCGGAGCCTCTAGCTGCCTATTGTCCCGAGCAGGCGCTGTGCATTTGTGTCAAGATTAGACCTGTTAGAACCTTTGCTCTCGCCCCGATGGTCTTTCTCTTTTACTCTCAAAGCCGAGTTCTTTCTTTCTTGAGACGCTCTGCTTCCTCGTCCCGCCACCCCCCCCCAAGTCTTTCTCGGCCTCCCGGTTTGTTCTCCTCCTCCCCAACCCTCCCTTCTCCCAGCAGAGCAGCTTTTCCTGCCTTCTCTTCGTAGTTCTGCAGTTTGCCATCTCTCTCCCCCACCCCGACCCCAACCTTGCTTAGCTCCACGTTTCTATTCTCGCAGAGGCTCCCAGAAACGTCGGGGCGCGTTGCTCACCTCATTCCAGAAATACTCCTCTAAATTCTTAGAGAGGCGCTCTGCGGGGGAGGCGGTGGGGGAAGGACCTGAGCGCTGGATGGGGAGTCACTGTGGTTTGCTAGCAAGACCAAGACCTGAGTGCCAGGGCCAGCCCTGGGTGACCTTGGCCGGGCCATGCTCCTGTGGGAACCACCTTCTTCTTCCGGGCAGAGGTGGAGCCCAAACCCCAGATGCAAACAGCTGCCTCTTGAGGCTCTGGAGGCGAGCGGTCCATGGCACGCTGAGCAGACCGGCGGTGCTCAGAAATGCTGGCACCTGCCTCCATGCAGCCTGAGCCGGCCTGGGGCAAGGAAGGCGACACGGACAGGCGCCTCCCTCCTTCGTTCCGGGCTGCCCTCCTCTCCCCGGATCACACACACACGTGTGCACACATGGGCACACGCCCTGGGAAGAAACAAAGCTGCCTGTTTCTTCAGAGTCAACCTTTCTTTTTTTTCCCTAAATATGTCATGAGAAAAATCCCCGTTCAACACTGGGACGAAAACTCAGGCAGCTTGGGGTCCTGGGGCCCTCATTCCACGACTCAAGGCCAGGCCTGCGCGCATGCCTCCCCCAGCCCCTCGGAGGCACGCGCTCAAGGCCCTACTGTGTGCCAGGCAGGCTCCAGGCCCAGCCTCCTCTGGAGTTCTGGACCTCGAGACTGTTGAGGAGATAAGCCCAATGTCATGAGTCAGGCTTGAGAGCACGGGGGCTGGGGGTTCCGAGAACTGAGAGACCCTGAGGAGGCGGCCTCTGAGGCAGCCGTGGGGCAGGAGCGGAATGCTGGCCCCAGGGAGCCCCTCCCTTGCCCCCTCGCCTTTTTGCGGAAGTCATCACAGAGCTGAGCTGAGACATCCTGCCGTGTCCGCGACGGGAGGCCTTCCAAGGGGCACTTTGTCTGTATGCCCACAGGGCCGTCTTTCTGGAGAGGGCTCTGAGGCCTCCTTTTTAGTATCAGCGAGTCTCTGAGCCAAACAGGTGAAGAATCCTTCATTTTGGATTTGCTTCGTAACCAAGGAAACCGAGGCCCAGGAGGGATGGCCTTGGCCAAGGCTGTTTGGCAGAATAGGTTCCGGAGGGGACCCAAATTCCTGGGGTAGGGGACGGGGTAGGGAAGAAGGGTGCTTCCTGGGGGAGGGGGGAGGAGGCAGCTCCAGCCTGGCCAGAGGTCAAGTGAGCTATGTTCTTCATGGAGGGAAGCAGGCCCAGAGAGGGCTCCGACTCCCCCAAGGCCACCCAGCCTCGAGCAGGTCTTTTACCTCCCGTGGGATAGAAGGGCCACCCTCTGGCTGGTTGGCAGTAGGCAGGCAGGAAGGCAGGTCTCAAGGAAAGGGAACGTTCTGCTCGTGGGACCTCTTCCTCCGAACTCTTAGCTCTGGGCAAGATCTGCAGAGCAGCCGCGGCGAGTGGGGGAGGGGGCTCCCGGCAGGTGGGGGATGACAGAACAAGTCCAGGGGGACTAGGAGGGGTCCCTGGGGGCAGCAGGGGAGCCCTGGGACTCCAGGAGGTGCTCCAGGCAGAGGGAGGAGCGGGAGCCTGCCCTCCCCCCTCTTCCCTCCCCCCACATCCCCCCCCACCGCAGAGGCTGGGGCGGGCCCAGCGCCCTGGGAGGAGGCGGTGTCCCTGGCTCCGGGCCCACACCCACCGGTGCAGCGGGGCAGGGCTGGCCAGGCAGGGGCGGGGCCGCGCCTGGTGTTATAAGAGGCAGCCAGGGCACCGAGGCAATGAGCTATCGCTCAGCCTGGCAGCAGGAGGCTGGCAACAGGCACACTCTCCACTCCAGTCCAGCCTGTGCGCTCCGCCGCCACCATGGTCGCCGTGCCCACCGCCTGGTGCTCCATCGCTCTAGCCCTGCTCGTGGCCCTGCACGAAGGTGAGCTCCCCTGGCCTCACTTGCTGCAGCAGCTCTGAGGTTTATTCGTCTGCGTCCCCCTCTGGGGCTGCCATGCCCTCCAAGCCAGCTGGGAGCACACAGGGGCAGCAGTGGCTGCAGGGGGCTGTGTAATTAGAGGTGCTGCAGGCACAGGGCAGCTGCTGGTCCTTCCCACCCAGAGCTGCTGGGGTTTCCCCCGGCTGGCCTGGAGCTCCTGAGCAGCGAGGAAGCCAACTTCCTCGGTTATGCAAGAGGAGGAGCCCGGCGGGTCCCGCATCCCCGCTGTGCCGGGCGCCCTGACCCTCCTCTCCACCTCTCTCCCTCCTGTGCATGCAGGCAAGAGCCAGGCGGCTGCCACCCCCCACCTAGAGCAGCAATTGCCCACGCCCCGTGCCCGAGGCTCCCACCTGCGACCTCGGCGTTGCTCCTGCAGCTCTTGGCTCGACAAGGAGTGCGTCTACTTTTGCCACCTGGACATCATCTGGGTGAACACGCCCGGGTGAGCTACCGGGGGGATCCAGGTGGGGCTGCAGGGGGCGGGGGTGGGGGCCACTGGCATGTTGGGGAACCTCTGGGACATGCCAGCCCCCCTGGGGGCATTGGGCTGTTATCAGTAGCCATCAGTTATTGCTTCGGCTTCCCATGTGGGGGCTGCCTGGGCAATACAGCGGGCTGGCCTCCTGAGAATCCTCCCCGTAGCCTGGCAAGCGAGTGGGGGCTCCATTTTCCAGACCGAGGTACTCAGACTCAGAGAGGTTAAGTGCCTTCCCCAAGATCACACAGGAAGGAGTGAGTGGTAGGTGGAGGCTCCATCCTAGGTCCGGGGATGCCAGCGCTCAGAGTGGCTCTGCCATGCCGCCTCTGCATGATCTTCCAAGAATAATACGATTAATGGCATGGCCCGTGTCTTGACGGTGCCAGGCCCTCCAGCAGGCACTGCTTGTGCGTTACTTTCTCGGGAGCCCCTCCAAGCTCCCCATGAGGCAAGTATTTCTGTGGTCCCCAAATGACAGATGAGAAACCTGCCCTGTGTCACCTGGCAGAGCCGGGGTGGGGGCCCCATGCTGTCTGTTCTGTCTGCACCCGCACTGCCTCCGGGCCACTGCATACTTCAAGTTGAAGTTTCTGTGTGTGTTTGTGTTGTGTTTTTTTTTTTTTCTTCCCCAAATTGCAAAAGACAAGAGAAGCCCTGCACGTAAGCGCGTGTGGAGCTAATCCGCATCTAAACACTGGCTCAGGGCGGGAACCCTGCCAGTCCCTGCGTGCTGGGTCTACCTGGAGTCATTACAGCTCCAACCACACCGTCTAAAATTAGCTCTGGCACCCAAGGTGCTGGTCCAACCGGCCACAGGGCCCCTGCCCTGCCCCTGGCCCGCCTTGGCCAGACTGAATCTGAAGTCGATCTCAGCTGATCTCACACACACATGCACACTCATGCGTGTTTTTAAGTCAAAGCTCTAAGAAACCCTGGTCGCCCTTCCAGGCGCCTGGTGACCAGGTGGGGGCAGCTTAGCTGTGAGCCTACTCCTGTGAGATGGCATCTCCCCCCTCCTCCAGGATGAGCTCAGGGTCTTCTTTGGCAGGGGGAGAGGGGGAGAAGCAGGTGCAGGGCACCCTGGCTCCAGCAGCCCAAGTTCTGGTCCGGGTTGCGGGGGGGGGGGGGGGGCGCTGGGAGGACCTCCCACTTTTCTGCATAAGGCGGGAGCACAGCTTCCACCCCCCCTTCCCATACGGAGCAGGGCCGGGGGAGTCAGGAAGGAGCACGGGAGGGCCAGGGTCTTGTGGGGCGACCTGGCACCCCAGGAGGAGCCTGTGGTGGGGTGGGGTGTGCAGGATGGGAGGGCTCAGGCTGGTTGCCCCTGTGGCTACTGTGGTGGCCTGGGTGTGGCCACGCCAGTGCACAGGGTGGACAGTCTCGGCTTGCGGTGGTACTGGTTTATCTAATCCCCTCTCTCTCCCTCTCTCTCTCTCTCTCCCCGCCCCTCCGCCCTACACCACTACCTCGCTGGCTGCCCGCCCACAGACAGACAGCTCCTTACGGCCTGGGAAACCCGCCAAGACGCCGGCGCCGCTCCCTGCCAAGGCGCTGTGAGTGCTGCAGTGCCAAGGACCCCGCCTGTGCTACCTTCTGCCATCGAAGGCCCTGGTACGTGGGCACCCAGCCTGCACCCGCCAGGGTGACTGCTGCCTGGATCTGTCCTGGAAGGAAAGCAGGGTGTCCGGGAGGCCAGCCCAGGAGGGGAGTGACTCAGTGGGACAGGGCAGGGTCCAACCCACAGGCTGCCCTGGGTTGTCAGGCAGTGTCCCTTCCTGCAGGGACCCAGTCACCCCTGGGCTCCCCTCCTCGCTGCACCGCCCAGCTGTGGGGGGGCTTCTGAGAGAATATATGACATCCTCATTCCTGGGCAGGAGGGACTTTCCACAGGTGACAGCCGAGGCAGCGCAGGCCCAGAGAGGGGACCCGATGCGGCATGTCAGGCCACACGGCTGATCACGTGGAGAGCTGGGCTTTGGGTTCAGAGCCGAGGCTCAGGGGACGCCCGAGCTTTCTCGGTGGAGAAGTCACACCTGCAGTTGGGAGGCCGTAGCACCGTCCCAGAGCTGTCGTGGAGCTGCTGGGGCGTTTGTCCAGCCTCTTCACTCTCTGGGCCTCAGCTTTCCCATCCGTAGAAGGCAGAGGAGACCCTGCTTCTCCCCCTCTCCCCCGGGAGCAGCGTGGAAAGCAGACCCGGGCTTGGCAATCCCCAGCCCCCGTTCCCGGGACTGTTTACGGGAACCCCCTCCCTGGAGACTCTGCCCTGCCTCAGTTTCCCCTGCGAAGAACCAGGCTCAGCTGCAGGTGGCTGGATTCGGGGGAGGCCGGCTACCCCGCCGCCTCCTTCTGAGGCTGAGAACACACTCCCGGCAGCTCAGCTTTCCTCGGGCCCCACCCCACCAGGGAAAGGAAGGATGCCAGGTGCATGAGGTGGAAATGGATCCGTTCCTGGGGGGGAGGGTTGCTGGGCCAGGCCTCCCGCCAGGTGGCCTTGGGGCCCTGGACAGCCCCTCACTGGCGCCCTACTGCTGTTCATTCAGGCCTGACGCTGTGGCACTCCCAGGCAGTGTGGCCAAGGTCCAGGCTGGCAAGACATGGGCCACGGCAGGAGAGCTCCTCCAGCGGCTGAGGTGAGGGCCACCGGCACTGATGCAGCGCCTTCTGTATGCTCTGCCCATTTCCCCTATTCTCCCTAAGAGGCAGGATTGGTGCCGATGGGGCAGCCCCGGAGAAGGGCGTTTGCCCGCGGCCACACGGCCGGCTGAGGTATCTGGCTGACTCCAGAGCCTGTGCTCTTCGACGCTGTGCTCTTTGTTACCAGCCAGGCCTGGAAGTGGACTTTGAGAGCGGGTCTGAGGGGTCGTGACTGTGGAAGGCCCCCAGGTGTTCATTCAGGCTGTGTCTGAATCAGGCATGTCCCCACGGAGTGGGGGCCAAGGGACGGACTGCCCAGCCTGCTCCTTCCCAGTGTCCCAGACGGGATCGCCTTCATGGAGGCCTCATCAGGGCTCAGCTCGAGGCTTGGCCCCAGATGGTGCCCATGGACGTTTGTGCAAAACCAAACGGACTGAAGAACAGACACCCCACATCCGGCCATGTAGCAGGGTGGCTAAAGGGGCACAGCTTCTGAGCCATGCATTTTTCTGAGGTGAACCCTAGCCCTGCTGCATGCAAGCCTTGGCACCTTGGTCTTGCCACAACTTCTCTGGGCTCCCGCTTCTATTCCCGAGGCAGGGACAACAGTGGAGTCTGTCTCATAGGCATGTTGTGTGTTTGTTAGCATCCGTGAAGAGCCTCGAGCAGGACCCGGCCCCTGGGCCCTCTGGGCATCTCCACCATCCCTACCTCTGCCCCCGAGGGACCCTGGGGGCTGGCCAGGGGCGGGGTGCAGCCTGGCCCCTCCGTGGCTCCCATCTTGGGGCAGATGGAGAAACAGGAGAAAAGGCAGGATAGTGGGACAGGCAGGACCCAAGATATGTTAGGAGGAAAAAAACGCAAGGGGAGTTCCCGTCGTGGCGCAGTGGTTAACGAATCCGACTAGGAACCATGAGCTTGCGGGTTCGGTCCCTGCCCTTGCTCAGTGGGTTAACGATCCGGCGTTGCCATGAGCTGTGGTGTAAGTTGCAGACGTGGCTTGGATCCCGCGTTGCTGTGGCTCTGGCGTAGGCCGGTGGCTGCAACTCCGATTCTACCCCTAGCCTGGGAACCTCCATATGCCGCAGGAGCGGCCCAAGAAATGGCAAAAAAAAAAAAAAAAAAAAAAAAAGACAAAAAAACGCAAGGAGTTCCTGTTGTTTAGTGGGTTAAAAACAGGACAAAGTGTCTGTGGCGATGCAGGTTCCATCCCTGGCCTCCCTCCGTGAGTTAAGGATCCTGTGTTGCCACACGTCGCAGCATAAGTTGCAGAAGCTGCTTGCATCTGGCGTTGCTGAGGCTGTGGCGTAGGCCGGCAGCTGCAGCTCCGATCGGACCCCTAGCCTGGGAACTCCCATGTGCCTCCGGTGCGGCCCTAAAAAGAAAAACGATTTTGAGACAGGACTTTGCAAGAGGTTGGTCCTTCATAATCGGCAAAGAGCGTGCCTTGCCAGCCTGTACGCAGCCGCACAGCAGTTCAGGCCCGTTTTTCTTGTAAAGACCAAGAAAGGGGCTCAGAGAAGTTGTGACCTTTGCCCAAGTTCCCCTGGCTGCGAACCCAAACCAGCTTCCCAGCTCCCAGGCCAGAAGGCCCTGAGCCAGGGATGACGCGCGAGTCCCAGCCAGGGGTCTCGGTCAGGTTCAAAGGGCGGCTAGGAGCCACAGCCGTCTGGTTGGACCACCTGGAGCAGGACCTTGGAGAATGGGGACGTGAGGAAGCGGCGTGGGGGTGGGGGCAGGAGCAGCACAGGCAGGGGCCGGACGTGGGAAGGCAAGTCAGGGGAGCTCCGCTGGGCTGGGCTGCCTTCAGCCGTCGAGCCACTCTGGCACTTGCTGTGGATCATCTGCTTTGTCCAAGTCCTCGCAGGCAGAGAAGCTTCTAGGCCTGGTCTGGCCTGTCCTTGATATCGAGGCCTGGTTTTCAGGCTCAGCTGTGGCCACCCTCTGACTCCGCTGTCATGAATTAAGGCCTCGAGCCCCTCTTAGAGGCTCTCATGGGGAACCCTCGAGCAGTGCGTATGCCCTGAGATGCTCAGTCGACCTCTCTCCATTGCAGGGACATTGCTGCAGCCAGAATCCGCTTTGCTGGACAACGGCAGGAGGCAACGAGGGAGCCCAGGCCTACCCACTCCAGGCGGAGGAAGAGATAGCTCTGGAAGCTTGTGTGGAGACGGAAGGAGAGGGCCGTCCCAGGCCTGGGAGACCCTCCACCTGTTTCCTGGGCCAGGAAACCCACCTGCTGGACTTGGTACAAGCTCTGGCCTCCTCGCTCCGGGGAGTGAGCCTCCCTCATGGCAGCTCCATGCCCTCACACTGCCCAGGAAAGCCCTCAGGCCCTGGGCTGCAGAGCGGCCTCCCACGCTGGCTCCGGCTCCACGGCCCAGCTGAAAGGAACGGCGTGGGGACCCCGTGCAGAGAGGGGTAACTGTCTGTTGGCTGCAAACCAGGAGTGACACACAGTGGTTGGCGCTCACAGCTAAGCCAGCCCTGGAGGCTGGATGGGTCTGGCCAGGGCCAAAGTCCCGGCTGGCCCCTGTCTGTCCCCTTCAGCTCTCCTTGCCCAGACTCCCTGTACCCGCACACTCCGGGGACCCTCCTGGTGAGAAGGGTCTGTTCTGCTTCACCTGTCTGTACATAACTTATTTGCTCTAAACTTTGAACATTCTGAGTATTTATTTTAATGTATTTTTTTAGAATCTCAGTTACCTGCGAACCTGTGTTTATAATAAACAATGAATGGTACTCTGGTATTTTGGCTGAGGCGGGGGTCTGAGCCACGGCTCAGGAAGGGGCTGCTTGGGCGTTCCTGTCATGGCTCAGCAGAAACAAACCCGACCAGTACACATGAGGATATGGGTTCCTTCCGTGGCCTCGCTCCGTGGGTGAAGGATCTGGCATTGCCGTGAGCTGTGGTGTAGGTCGCAGACGCAGCTCGGATCCCTCGTGGCTGTGGCTGTGGTGTAGCTTGGCAGCTGTATCTCCGATTAGACCCCTAGCCTGGGAACCTCCATGTGGCACAAGCACGGCCCTAAAAAGCAAGAGAACAAAAGAAAAGAAGGAAAGAAAGAAAGAAGAAAAGAGAAAAGAAGGAAGGAAGGAGAGAGAAGAAAAGAAAAAGGAAGGGGCTTCTTGCAGTCAAGGGAACACAGGCAAGGGGAGAGGAGCAAAGAGCCTGGGCCGGGGGGCCAGAGCCCTGAGCTCCACACCCCCGCGCCCTGGCTGGGCGCCCTGGCTGCTAACCCTCTCTCTGGGCCTTTGCCTACCATGTGCCTGGACAGGCACGAGCAGCGTGACATTCGGGGTTGCAGGAACTATGTGTCTGTCCGGCCAGTAACCAATGACCAGGCTTTTCCTGAGACCATGTCTGGAAAGAGTCAAGACTTTGAGTCCCGTTGCCCTGTCCCTCCAGCGGCCACCTGTGAGGCTGGGAGCAAATCCGTTCAGTGAGAGCTGGGGTCAGACGGATCCCAAGGCCGTGTGCAGCCCCACCAGACCCCGGCCCTTGTCCCTCACCCTGGGCCATAGACAGGGCCCTGCTGGGGACATTCAGCACGTCTCTGACTGAAGAAGCCTGGGGCTCTAGGATCAGGTCGGTCCCTCTTGCCAAGACCCAAGAAGCGGCCCACCTGAGTCCCACAGGCCACCAGAGGCCAAGGCCACCCCTGCCGGCTGCTGCCTAGACCCACACGGTCCATCTCTGCCAGACCCCCTGTGAGCAAGCTGGGCCATGCTGGGGGACGGCAGTCTGGGTGGCCTGGGTGGCCAGCAGTTGGGGATACAGTGTTGTCTCTGCAGCGGCTCTGGTGGCCACTCTGGCGCAGGTTCAATCCCCAGCCTGGGGACTTCCACATGTCACAGGCATAACCAAAAACAACAACAATAATAATAATATTTTCCACACTATTCTAATCCTGCCTTGTCCGTGAACCCAGCCCCGACCTCCTCGTGGGGGAATAACACGTGGACACACATTGAAGCCTACTGGATACTGGTACTTTACCCATATTAACTCACTTCATCCCCATGACAATCCTAAGACATAAATACTTTTATTATCCCCATTTTACAGGTGAGGAAATGAATGCACAGAGAAGGCAATTGTCTTGCCTAAGGTCACACAGCCAGTAGGTGGCGGCATCGGTGTTTGAACCCAGGGTCACAGGCATGTGTGGATTTGATAGGTATTTGTTGGTGGAATTCATGGACCACCGCTGTAGCATGACACTGGACTAGCCTCTGCTGTTTCAGAGCCTCCGTTTTTCAATCTGTAAGATGGAAAAACAGCAGTTCCCACCTTGTGGAGCTGGTGCAAACACTAAGCGCGTAAGTCTCGGTGCCGGGCTCGGCCCTGGGCTGACAAGAGGCAGAGGCCGATTGTCAGGCGGGCGGTGGTGACAATGTCACAAGCGGGACAGTTCCCGAGAGGCAGGACCTGAGGGAAGGGAGGGGTGGGGGCCCGCTGGGCTGGACAGGAGCCGTCAGAGAAAGACTTGGGACTAAGCCGCTCCCCCCACAGCCTCAACGAAGAGTAGGGCTCAAATGGCCAGAAAATGAAGAGGGAGTCGCTGGCAGAGGAAGGGGAGAGGTTTAACAGCGGGGGTGACAAAGGCCTTTTCCACGGAGGACCCCTTGTGGCCAGAGCGCCATGGGCCAGAGTGGCAGGAGGTGAAGCCAGAAGGCCCAGGAGGGCAGATTAAGGAGCCCGGATGCTGCTTCTTGGGCCACTGGCACTTGTGAGAGGTCTGTGAGCCGCGGGGACCTGGTCAGAGCTGGGCTCTGGAAGTGTGCCACCGGAGGCCCCCACAGGGCAAGAGTGAACGAGGGGACAGGAGGCAGGGAAGCGCTTCACCCCGCCCCGAGGGGTCCATCCTGCATGGGGAGGGTTGGTGTGACGGAGCTGGCCCGGTCACGGGCTCCCTCCTGCATCCCGGGCAGCAGAGCATCCTCTTCAAAACGCCCTGCCCGCCCCCCGAGATCCCCAGGCCACAGCCCGGCCGGGCAGCAGCGAGGGGCCCCCAGGAGGGCGGGGCGGAGGAGGCCAGGCCCAGGAATGCAAGCTGAGGGCGCGGCGGAGGCCCAGGGAGTGAGGCCTTGGCGCCCTGGCCCGAGGTCAGAGGTCAGAGACGCAAATGATTCAGTGGCGGAGATGATTAAAGGGAGGAGAGGAGGCCCAGGAGGCGGGTAGAAGCCAGGAGATACCACCGTGCCCTGGACCCTTATTCCCAGGAAATGGGGGGAGGCACTTTAGGGGGCCCTCCCCAGCCCTCCTTCTGTCGCCCCTCTCTCCCAAGATGAAGAGGTTGCAGAGTCAGGGGTCGCGTGCGCCCAAGGGCCGAGCCGGCTTCCAGACCACACTCCAGGCAGCGGGGGCCCCAGAGTGTGGGGGGAGGTGGGATCGAGTTTGGAAGGAGCGGAGGAAAATTTGAGAAGAGCCGCTGCCAAGTCAAACTCAGCCCTGGGAAGAAAGGTGTCGACACCTCGGAAGAGTTTGTCTGGATTTCGAGGGACAAAATCCCCTCCTTTTCCTGCTGTTGTCGTAATTTCTTAACAGATTTTGTCAAGATGTTCGGAGTCAAACTTCAGATCCTTTGGACGGGAGCGCCAGGCAGAGAGAGGCCAGAAGGGGGCACGGGACGACCCACGCTGACTCGGGGCTCCGTCTCGGTCACGTGCACAGATGCGAGCGGAGGCTGAGGGGGGTTCGGTCCCGGGTCCGGGGCTGTGCGGCCTCCTCCACGTCCAGGACACAGACCCGGCCCTGCCCCGCCCAGGCTGGCCGCGTCCCTCCACCCGTCACGCAGCAGGGAAGGCCGAGGGAATTAGTTTCATTCTCACTCTCTCGGAATCTCCGGGTTTTCGGTTAAGAGAAGTCACTTGCCTATCAGGGCATAAATTGCTGGAGGGCGGCCAGCCACGCACCCAGCAAACAGGAACAGTCACCTTCCAGAGACTCGCGCGAGCAATACAGAGCCCTGCCTCCCAGGCCGAGAGCAGAAGCCCTCAAGAAAGCCGGGTCAGACCCCGAGAGCAGCCTGGCCTGTGCCGGGGGGAGGGGGAGGGAGGGAGGGACCAGAGTTTGGGGTGAGATGGTGCAAACTGTGACGCTAAGAACAACAAGCAAGGAGCACAGGGGCCTGGATCCAGCCTTTGGTGACGGAACGATGGACGATAAAATGAGGAAAACAATGTAGGCGTAGGTATGACTGGGTTACTTTGCTGTAGAGCAGAAATTGTCACAACATTGTAAATCGACGATAATTTAAACTTTTTTAAAACATAAAAGAAAACACTGTTAAATATGAAGATAAAAGTAACAGCAAGCAGGAGTTCCCGTTGTGGCTCAGTGGGTTAAGAACCTGGCTACTATCCATGAGGTTGCGGGTTCGATCCCTGGCCTCGCTCCGTGGGTTCAGGATCCGGCGTTGCTGTGAGCTGTGGTGTAGGTCACAGACGCGGCTCAGACCCAGCGATGTTGTGTCTGTGGCATAGGCGGGCAGCGGCAGCTCCAATTGGACCCCTAGCCTGGGAACCTCCATGTGCCGCAGGTGCGGCCCTAAAAAGAGAAGGATAAAAAGGTAATAGCGAACATTTACTGAGCGCTCATTAAGCGCTTCCTTTGTTCATGGATTCCTCGGATCCTTACAGCAGCATATGCAGCAGGTTCCATGGTGACTAGTCCCATTTTAGAGAAGAGATGCCTGCGAGGTTATGTAACTCACCCCAAGTCCCGCAGCCAGCATGTAACTGCGCTGGGATTTAAACCCCAGGCTCTCACCGTGCATGCGGTCCTGCTGCTCTCAGAGACACCCACAGTGTGGCGGGGCCCCTGGAGTGGGGGCACCCGGGAAGGCTTCCTGAAGGAGGCGGCATCTAGGCCCAGCTCAAAGGGATCCGTCCAGCGAAAGAAGGAGGGGGCATGGGGGAGGCTGGAGAGGGACAGGCAGGAATGGGCAGTGCCCTCCTGAGCTCCTGGCAGGGGGGAGGGGCTACAAGTAGGGAAATCGATAGCACCTGCCACCCCCCACCCCCGCCACCGCCTCAGACAGCGTCTCCCTGGAGACCACCGCCCCGCCTGCAACAGCCTCCACTAGTGCTTCCTGCCTTGGATGGAACCCCTGGCTGCCTCGCGGTCTCAGGGGCTGGCAGGGAAGACCCACGAGGGCAAAGCACAGGGGCAGGATGTGGGCCGTTTCGGGCGTTACTGGAGGGAGGGTTTGCAGAATGAGTGGGACTTGCAGACTCTGGGTGAGGGAAAGAGTCTAGAGAGAGGCCGCCAGCCTGATCCGCAAGGGCCAGGCTGGGAGCAGCATCCAATGCCAGGAATTTGAACTTGAGTGATGGGGAGCCAGCGAAGGTGGCTGCTCGGGGGAGAGAGCCAGGACAGGAGCTGGCCCTGGGAGGCTGGCTTATCCTTGGCCCTTCCCGCCTCCCCAGCCAGTGCTTCCAGCTCAAGGGGGCCCTCCCAGGACCTCGCGGGGGAGAGCGGAGTGTGGGCCTCGCCTCTGCCTGCCAGGGACCTGAGCCAAGAGCCCTCAGCAGCTCGGAAGGGGGCCGTGTGCAGACCCGCCAGGAACCCTGGAAGAGGAATGCGGCCTAATTAATTCTCCAAAGCTCAGAGGGCCTCGCCTTGTGGGAGCAGCTGCCAGGACAGGCCTGCCAGGACGCCACGGGCCCAGCCCGTCTATCACTCAGAGCACAGGGCAGCAGCCTGGGAGCTGGGAGCTGGGAGACAGGGCCCCGGGGGCCAGCCCCTTGCCTCCAGGGACACACGTGTCCTTCAGCCCCCTTCACGGTGGAGAATGCAGTAACAGGAATAGTCGGAGCCAACAGGCCTTGAGGGCTTCAAGCGGGCCGGGCCCTGAGCGAAGCTGCACACATTTCTCCTCATCACGAGCGGGTCCTGTTATAAACTCCGTTTGCAGATGAGCAAACTGAGGCTCAGACGTGAGAATTTCCCTGGCCAGGAGGATGCCTTCAGAAAGCACAAGCAGGGAAGCTGGGATTTAGACCCAGGAAGTCTGGGTCCCAAGAGTGTGTTGTCAGAACCACCATGCTGGGCTGGTTCGGCAGGGAGAACTGAAGCCTGGGGGAGGTAGAGGCCTTTCCCAAGGACAGTAGATATTTATTCATTTATTTATTTAGCTTGTTAGGGCTGCGCTCTCGGCATATGGGAGTTCCCAGGCTACAGATCTGAGCTGCATCAGCAACCTCCACCACAGCTCATGGCAACGCCAGATCCTCAACCCACGGAGCGAGGCCAGGGATGGAATCTGCATCCTCCTGGCTGCTCGTCAGGTTCGGTTCCACTGAGCCACGACCGGAAGTCCCAAGGAGAGCAGATTTTAAAGGCCCTGGGATGCTGAATGGGGTAGCGACCCCGCAGGGGGAAAGTCACGCCCCCGTCCTCTGCTTGAATTTCCTCCTCCAGAGGTTTCCCGTGGGCTCTTCCTGCGCGGTTCCTAGGCCGCATCAGGGAGGAGTGACCCCGCCTCGCTGGGGTCTCCACCGGTTTGGTTCCAGTTCTGCGCAGAGGCATCGCAGTAGCATTGCCAGCTGCGCGGCCGGCTCACAAAGAGGCCTTCCTCTGGTGACGCTGCTCCCCCCACCCCCACCCTGCGGCGAGGGATGGGGGACACTGCGGTTAGGGGAGGTCAGAGTGGTGCCAGGATGGGCTGGCCCATGGCCTTCCATCTAGAAAGCGGCAGACCCAGGACAAAATGCACCTGCAGGGGGTTTCTGGTGTGGCTCAGTGGTAATGAACCCGACTAGTAACCATGAGGATGCAGGTTGGATTTCCGGCTTTGCTCACGGGGTTAAGGCTCCGGTGTTGCCAAGAGCTGTGGTGTAGGTCACAGACATGGCTCGGATCCAGCCTTGCTGTGGCTGTCGCTGTGGCTGTGGTTGTGGCTGTGACTGTGGCCAGCAGCTGTAGCTCCAATTCGAACTTTAGCTGGGAGCTTCCATATGCTGCAAGTGCGGGCCTAAAAAGCATTAAAAAAAAAAAAAAAAAAAGGATGCCCCTGCAGACGGGCCTGAAGCCCAGACTCCACCTTTCCTGACGGCAGCCCTGAAGAAGGGCAGTTGTGGTCACGTTGTGCCCCGTCTCTGACCAATTTTACAGGCTTATCCTGGACGTCATTACCCACAGCTCACGCTAGGGCTACTTCACGTGCCAGGCACCATCTGAGCACTTTCTTAATAATTTTTAAAAATTTTCCAAAACAAGACTTTCTTCGTGGCTACGTAACACATCCTAAGGCTGTACCATATGTATCTGCTGCTCTGTAGGTGTATAATTAATCTTGTCCCATTTCCCACCAATGCCATAAACACTGTGTGCTACATTTATGCATAAATTTCATATTCATTCCCAATTCTTTTTTGCTGCGTATTTTTTATAGAGACATAATTCACACCCCATAAAATTCGCTCTTTTTAAGTGTACAATTCAGTGGTTTTTCGTGTACTCAGTTACACAACCCTCAGCACTATCTCATTCCAGAACACATCCATACCCCGAAAATAAACCCCCCATCCTTTAGCTGTCACTGCCCCCGCCCTGCTCCCCCGGCCCCTGTCAATCTCTCTCTGTGGATTTGCCTATTCTGGCAAATCAACGGACTCCTACAACCCGTGGCTGTCTGTGTCTGGCTTCTTGCACTCGCCAAGGCTCATCTCTGTTTGGAACATGTGTCGGTACTTCACGCCTTTTCACGACTGAGTAATATTCCCTTGGAGAGACAGACCACATTTTGCTGATCCAGTCTTCCGCACTGTTTCTACTTTGGGGGCTTGGGCACTTTATTTTAGGCCCCGGGGGCCCTATGGGGAGCTGCTCTCTTACTGGACACAGAGATTGAGGTCTGGAGAGGTTACGTAACCCACTCCAGGTGCCTTAGCTCGTGAGGCGCTGTGCTGGGCTTTGCCCCAGGAGTCTGGCTGCAGAGATGATGGCCTTAACCCCTGAGCCTATGGGCCAAGACAGCAATTTTCCCGGGAAAATCACCTCTGTGCCAAAAAAGAAATTCTTTTTTTTTTTCTTTTGCTTCTTTTTTGGCTATCTTGGCCCACAGGTGATTTTCCCAGGAAAAGGGACATATTTCCACACCTGGGGGGGGGGCTGTTCCCTCTGCTGCACGTCTTTGATCTGCACCCCAGAGCCCATTTCTCCACCCATCCCCACCTACAAAGCTCCTGTCCTGGCTCCCGTGCCTGCCACTGGGCAGCTGAGGAAGGGGTAAGTTCAGGGTCAGAGCTGCTCTTGAGGCTATGAGTGGCCTTGGATGGATCTCCGTCTCCCCGCCCCTCCACCTACTAAATGATGAGATGAGAATTTTTTTGTTTGTTTGTTTGTTTTGTTTTGTTTTAAGGACTGCACCTACGGCATATGGAGGTTCCCAGGCAAGGGGTCTAATCGGAGATGCAGCTGCCAACCTACACCACAGCCACAGCCACAGCCACGAGGGATCCAAGCCACGTCTGCGACCTACACCACAGCTCACAGCAACGCCGGGTCCTTAACGCACTGAGTGAGGCCAGGGATCAAACCCCCGACTTCATGGTTCCTAGTCAGATTTGTCTCCGCTGTGCCACGACGGGAACTCCGAGATGAGAAATTTTATTGCCTTCTCTTTTTAAAATTAGTTTTGATATATACAAAAGCTTGTGACTTTAAAAAAATAAACAGGATATGGGAACCTCTAGAATAAAAGTCAGCCTTCTCCCAGCCTCCCACCCCAGGGCATCTTCTCTGAGAGGGGGTGTGTAGCCTTTCCTATGGCTGCAGATGTATGTTTTCAGTCTAACATTTTAGAGGTATTTACAATAATAAATGGAAGTTCCCTGGTGGCCTGGCAGCAAAGGATCGAGCACTGTCACGGCTGTGGCTTGTACTCGCTGCTGTGGTTCAGGTACAAGCTCCGGCCCGGGAACTCCCAAATGCTGTGGATAGAGCCAAAATAAATAAAATAAAATAAAATCATAAGTGGTGACATACATCTCCTTACTCCATGACCTTTTTTTTTCTCACTCCGAAGGCGTCCTTCTAGACCAGCACACGGGGTTCACCCCATTTTCATTTAACAGCTCCGTGTGTTCCTGCATATGGGCAGACGGTCTGACTTGGCCGTTTATTGTTTTCATAAACTCGCTGCAGTAAACACCTTGTTTATACATCTTTGCCTGCAAAGAACATATTTTTAGACCCACCATGAGTTTGCGGGTTTGGCGTTGCCGTGAGCTGTGGTGTACGCTGCAGATGCGGCTTGGATCTGGTGTTGCTGTGGCTGTGGCTGTGGCTGTGGTGTAGGCTGGCAGATGTAGCTCCATATGCAGCGGGTGCGGCTCTGAAAAGCAAAGCAAACACATACATACATACACACATAAAATGCACATTAAAATATTCTGCCAAGAATGATGCTCCAATTTGCACTCCTGACCCCACTGTGTGCCCTTTTCCTCACATACCTTCCAACACTGGGTTTTATCCATCTCTTATTGTGTGCTGTTCTGATAGTGAAATCTTTTCTCTGTCTTTTTTTTTTTTTTTTTTTTGCCTCTGAGGCATATGGAGGTTCCCAGGTTAGGGGTTGAATCAGAGCTGTGGCTGCCAGCCTACACCACAGCCACAGCCACACAGGATCCAAGCTGTGTCTGCAACCTGCACCACAGCTCAAGGCAGCACTGGATCCTTAACCTACTGAGCGAGGCCAGGGATTGGCCCCACATCCTCATGGATATTCGTCAGATTGGTTAACCACTGTGCCACGATGGGAACGCTGGTGAAAACACTTCTTCAATAAGGAATCGGGTGTTCAAAAGAGACTTGCCTGATGCTACCAGGTTACGGAGTGTGGAGGCCTGAAGATACTCCAAGGACCACTCCAACCCCTCCGACGCCGAGGACCCCCCAGGCTCCTCCAGGGCTGCTCTCAAGGGTCCTGCTTAGCTAGAGCCCCGTCCCTCTGAGGCAGATGCCCGCCCCCAGCCTCTCCGTCTTGCCCGGGGGTGGGCTCTGCAGGGAGCCAAAGCAGCAAGGAGGGGCTGCGACCCTCTTCCTCAACCGACCCCACCCGCCCCTCATCAATTGAATAGGGCCCGTCTGGGGACCGCGTGCTCAGGGGAAAGTGTGTGCTGGGGGACGCTGGTCTCCTGATCCTGCAAATGTTTCAAAGACAGGGAGCCTGGGGCGTCCTGGTTCCCTCTCAGCCTGTGATCCAATCCAGCCTTTGGGAATAGACGGGATCCTGGTGTTGCCTCTGCCCTGGCCTTGCTGTGTAGACTCAGGGTCCCCGCTGCCAGGCTGGGGAGATTCCTGCCCGCCCTGGAGACGCCACCCTAGCCACACGCACGAATGCCCCCCGGGGTGGAAGGATGGCTCTGCCTGGGAGTTGGCGGGCTCCGGACAGGGGCGGGGAGGCTCCCCACCCCACGACGTTGATGCTCTGTGGTGGGCGCCGCTCACTGGAGTCCCGCCCGCTCATGCAAGACCGAGTGTGCACACACGCACACAGGGCACACCTGCACGTGAACTACAGCCTTGAGTGAGGACTGGGGATCCCTCTGCGTGTGTCCAGGCATTTGGGTTTGTACCCCCTGTGATGTGTGTGCACACATGAGGGTTTGTATCCGCAGGTGTGCAAATTCCTCTGCACGTCCACACGCATAAGCCACCCCTGGGCTCGTAAGGCTTCGCCTGGGTGTGGCTGCCTGGCTGAGTGTGCATTCCTGTGCCCACAACCATGTGCACACATGAGGGGCAGGCGTGCCTGCAGGAGGCAGTCCCAGCCCATGATTAGGGCTTATGGGTGTGCGGGCACACAAGTGACGGAAGCACACATTCTAGTCTGTGTTTTGGGGGGAGGTTTTTTTGGTCCTTTCAGGGCCACACCCACAGCATATGGATGTTCCCAGGCTAGGGTTCGAATCGGAGCTGTAGCTGCCGGCCTACACCACAGCCACAGCACTGCCAGATTTGAGCCATGTCTGCAAACTTCACCACAACCCACGGCAACGCCAGATCCTTAAGCCACTGGGCAAGGCCAGGGGTCGAACCGCGTCCTCAAGGATAACACTAGTTGGGTTCATTACCGCCGAGCCACAGCAGGAACTCCTAGCCTGTGTTTTTGTGTCCGAGCCCTGGCATGGGTGTGTGGAAGTGTAGCTGGAGTGCACGCATCGGTGTGGACACGGGTCTGGATCTAGGGGTGCTTCCGTGTACGTGTGGGCAGAGCTTGTCTGGAACGATTGCAGTGTGACTCACACTGTGAAAAACCTGTGAATACACACGAGTGTGCCTTTGCACCCTCAGAGGGGCCACCTCCGGGTCTGTGGGCCAAGACCTCCCTTCCAGGGCCCAGCCCACCCAGCCTGGACCTCTCTCCTCTGCTCATACCGAGAAACCACAGCGGGACGTTGTCACGGAAAAAACTCTGAATGTCTTGCTTTCATTACGGGCAGATTAGTTAGTTTAGTAATTAGTAAGTCATTATAAACCTTCCTGATTTTAAGAACAAACGTGGATCATTGTAGACGCAAAATGCATGAGGCATCTGAACAAGAAGCATGAAAGCGAGGGATTTCCCACCCCAATGCGGGATGGAGGCCGTGGATAAGTGCAGACGGGGCTCAGGAAGGCAGGTGAGGGGGAAGCCCTGAGCTCCATCTCCACCCCCACCCAGGGAGACTCCTGTCCTGAGCCCAGAGGCCCCCAGCTCTGGCCCGAGTCAGGGCGGGGGAGTGAGGGTGTCAGAGCGGCCCAGGCTGACAGCAACCGGGGGAGGCGTGTCCCCTCTCAGCCTCCCCTCCCTCATCTGTAATTGGAGGATGATCATACCTACCTGGTTTTGGTTTTGTTTTTTTCCCAGGGCCACACTCACGGCACATGGTGGTTCCCAGGCTAGGGGTCCAATCGGAGCTGTAGCTGCCAGCCTACGCCACAGCCACAGCAACTCCAGATCCAATCCATGTCTGCGACCTACACCACAGCTCACGGTAACACCAGATCCTTAACCCACTGAGCAAGGCCAGGGATCGAAACTGCATCCTCACGGGCGCTCGTCAGATTCATTTCCGCCGAGCCATGATGGGAACTCCCTACCTGGGGTATCTTAAGGAATCTCTAAGTATCGCCCCCAGAACAATTTCTGCCCCCCACCCCCCACCCCAGCTCCTCTGCTTCTCTCTCAGCCTGTACCACCTCCCCGCCCCAGGCCTGACCCACAAACTTTTATCTGCCTGTCAAAACCCACGCCTATGTCACCACCCGGCCACACATTTGTCATCGCAACTGGACTGTGAACTCCCCGAGCAAGGACGGCTTGTGCATTCCTGGGTCCCCAGAGCCCATCCCAGCCTGGCGCGGCGTAGCTATCAGTTACGACGATTTGATTTTAGAAACAGAAGATAAGAAATAGGGGAAGGGGGAGGGCTCCGGGAGCAGCAATGTTTGGTATACACGGCAGGTCGCAGGTCGTAGGGTGCCCCGCGACTGGGTGAGTCAGCCTGACCCTCGCCCTGGTGGAGGGAAGGGAAAGCATCATTTATCAACGTCCTCCCAGGGCCGGCACCGCCTTCGCTATTGATCCCCACCGCATACCTGGGAGGTAAGCAGTATTTTTATTCACATTTTATAGATGCAGAAACTGACCCTCGGAGAAGATGAGCTAGCCGCAGAGCTGGGACTCCAGCCCTCCTGACTCCAGGGCCCTCCCCAGGCTCTGTCCCCTCAGGCTCCCCCCTGCTTCTTCACAAGCCCCGCCCACACGCCACAAAGTCCCGCCCACATTCCACAGGCGGGGCGGGTGCTGGCACTTCTTAAGGGTCTGTGACTCTGTCCCGGGAGCTTTGGAAGGGGACCTCTGCTCCCCGCTCAAGAGCAGCCCTTGATCACAAGGAAAAGAGGTGGTGGGGAGGTACCCCAGCTCCCACCAGCCATGGGGGGGACAGTTCTGAGGCTAGGTCCACAACCATCCCCCCCACCCCCAAGGTCCCTCGGAGTTCCCACTGTGGCTCATTGGTAATGAACCTGACTGGTATCCATGAGGACAAGGGGTCAATCCCAGGCCTCGGTCAGTGGGTTAAGGATCTGGTGTTGCCGTGAGCTGTGGTGTAGATCACAGATGAGGCTTGGATCTGGCATTGCTGTGGCTGTGGAGTGGGCTGGCAGCTGCAGCTCTGATTTGACCCCTAGCCTGGGAACTTCCATGTGCTGCGAGTGTGTCCCTAAAAAGCAAAAAAGAAGCAGAAGCAGAAGAGCATCTGGTGTTCATCTTGCACCTTAGAGAAAATCTGCCCAGGGGCAAAAAAAAAAAAAAAAAAAAAGAAAAGAAAAGAAAAGACAAGCAGAGGAAGCTGCAAGATGGAAAGAGCGATAGTCCTAATGCGCCAGTTAAGCCCCTGTGGAAGCAACACGTCTGACGCTCCTGGACTTCTCATTTGCATGAGCCAACACAGTTCCTGCTGTGCTCATGTTTCTTCAGGGTCTCTGCCGCTTACAGTCTAAAAGGTTCTGATTAAAACACTAGGTGAGAACACAGCCAGGCTCTTTCTGCACCTTCACATCTCAGAGATGCACAGAGATATGCAGGGAGTTTCTTTGAAAGAGGCCATTTCCACTGGAGTGGTGCAGTGGGGTAAAGATCCCTGGGCTTTCCCCCTTCTTTGCCAAGTGACAACTGACTAATTCAAAGCGGAGTGAATGTTGCCTGCAGGTTATGTTCAAGAGTTCAGAACGCGACTCCCACTGGTAGGACCCTGTCCTGGCAAGCTGCCCTCTGCCTGACTTCCCAGAACACTCTGGAAGGTGCGTTTTTTTCTGACCAACGGTCAGAATTAATTACTTTTCCATTTGCTGAAATGTGGAGGTCAGAGCTCTATAGATTTAAAAGAAAAGGAGGAAAATATTGCATGTGTGCAAATCCAGCCTGGATGGACAATATTGCACATTGCTCAACTTGATTCATGCGTTAATTCAATTCAATTAAGCTCAACAGCCCACCCAAATGTATTTAACCATAGGGGTTTGGTTAAATACATTGTAATACATGGATTTTAAAAGAAGCAAATTAGCTCTAAAATACACAGTCATAAAAACACGTTTAATGTATGAAGTGTTAAATACACTTTGCACAGTCATACCTCAGTAAAGTGTTTTTTCTTAGAGCAATTTGCAAAATAACATGTATCGCATATATCCATTAAAAAATAATACCTGGCCATTCTCTCACCTGCAGGAGGCTTGTCATTTATACGCGTGGATGGGGACAGGAGGAAAGAAACAAACTATTTGCTGTTAAAGCCACTCACTCTCTTTGGAGGTTTCAGTCCGTGCAAAATTCAGTTCCCTATCGGAGCTATTTCCTCCTCACAAGGGGTCTCCCTCCTGAGAAGAGGGTCTCAGAACTAGAAGCTTGGGAGCCCTGAGGGCATCAGGGAATGACCCGTCCCTGACCTCATGTCTCATCCCATTGGTTCTGAGCTTTGGTTTCCATCCCAGCTGCCATGACCTTGGCAGCGGGTAGAGACCAGGGCCAATTCTGAACTTGGCAAAGACTGTGGAAGCTCCAGATGGGGGGGCCCAACCAGGATCCTTACCCTCTGGCTGGGACTTTGGGGCAGGGGGTGGGAGTGGGGGGGGTGTCGTTGAGGCCCTGTCCAGGGTCCTGATGGGCAAGTAGCCCACCAGAACTCTCAGCGGCCTTCTGTGTCCTTCCATTGAGGGGTGCTGGGAAATTGAGGGACCCCCTTCACGGCACACAGGAAACAAACATGACCAGTGGCACTGTCCCTGGCCTTCCCTCTGTCTGAACACGCTAGAGAGGGTGGAATTTTACCCCCCAAAAGATATCTCCACATTCTACCCCTCGGAACTGGGGATGTGATTTGGCAAAAGTGTCTTTGCAGGTATAATGGAGTTAAGAGTCCCAGGATGAGGTCCTCCTGGATTAACTAGGTGGACCCTAAACCCAGTGACAAGCGGCCTTTAAAAAGAAAGCCAGGAGTTCCCATCATGGTGCAGCAGAAACAATCTGACTAGGAACCATGAGGTTGCAGGTTTGATCCCTGGCCTCGCTCAGTGGGCTAGGGACCTGGTGTTGCCGTGAGCTGTGGTGTAGGTCGCAGACAAAGCTTGGGACAAAGCGTCGTGGGATCTCATCCTACTTGGTCCAGAAACCCAGGCCAAGCGCTCATGCAAGGCGCCCCTCTGACCGCTGGGACAGGACTGGGACCTCAGCCACGATGAAGGGGAAAGGTGCGGGGAGCTTCCAGAAAAGGCGATTCTTTGCTCTTCAGAAAGATCCACCGTAAGGAATGTGCTGTCCTCTCCCTTAAGTGACCTGGTGGCACATGTGTGGCCCAGCCACCTGGAAATTCTGAGAGAAGCCAACCCGTAGATGAAGCCACAGGATAGAGGGGGCACGGCCGAAGGACTGAGACAGATGGACCCGACTTGCTGGATTAAGCCAGCCCTGAAGCTCACCCCGTCGCTGGAACCTGGGCACCTGAGCCAATACATCTCATTGTGGAGGCCACTGTGCGTGAGACTTCCTGGTATCTGTAGCCCAGAGCAGCCTCACCAACAGGTCATTTAGAAAAGCCAGTTTTTGAGACCACTGTCTTATGAAGGGTTTCGACAGTCTATTTGGGGAAACAAAAGCTAACTAAGCATCATTTTCATTCCTCTTACGTTTCCCTTCTCGTTATTTTAATCCTCCCGGAGGCAAATAGATGCCTCTGGCTCAACATGAGGAAAATCTCACATAAGGAAGCATGAGAAAAAAATACACATTTACTGTATTTCAAGAAATCACCCACACTGCATGAGCCTTCCCACAAAACTCTGGAGGAGAACCTCTGAGCTGTTCGCACTAGTTTCCTCTGGGGATGAGAGATTTGGAGAACATGAATCTCCCTTCTAGGTTCGTATTACTGCAAGGTTTGACTGCTTAGAGTAAGCGTATTACATTTGTAGTTTAAAATCCTGAGGATTAAAAATCATCCAAGGCATCCAGAATTCCGCCAGGTGCCTGTCGCAGCTCGACTGTCCGTTGTTCAGGAGGCTTGTTTTCAGGAAGGGTATTAACAATATTTCTTTTACCTTTTTTTTTTGTCATTTTGCCATTTCTTGGGCCGCTCCCGCAGCATATGGAGGTTCCCAGGCTAGGGGTCAAGTCGGAGCTGTAGCCACAGGCCTATGCCCAGAGCCACAGCAACGCGGGATCTGAGCTGCGTCTGCAACCTACACCACAGCTCACGGCAACGCCGGATCGTTAACCCACTGAGCAAGGGCAGGGACCGAACCCGCAAGCTCATGGTTCCTGGTCGGATTCGTTAACCACTGCGCCACGACGGGAAGTCCCACAATATTTCTTTAAAATTTGGAGTTTTATTTCCAACACCTCACACTGACCTGGTTTAGCTGAGTGAATGTTCCCCACCACCAGAAACCACCCCCCTGGCCAAACCTTTGCCAAATGGTAGGGGGCAGGACTTTGGTGCCTCCTGGGGTCGGGAGAGGGGCAGCAGCTCTCGGAGTGGTCCAAGGCCTGGCCCCTCCCCCGTTTTCCCCCAGAGTCACAGCGCGGGAAGCCCCCAGAGCTTAGCTGAAGTCTTGGCTCGCGCTCCTCCTGCAGGAAGTATATGCATCATCCTCCTTGGACAGAGCTGCCAACCTTCAGCTCTTCTGGAGGGGTCCCCAGGCTCTAGGCCAGTGTGTCAAACTGACTGTTACCTGTAGCCCAAAGCATCCTAACCGCTACGTCCCCATGTCACCTAGAAAAGCCAGGTTCCAGTGCCCCTGGAATACCCTGCTGTGCCTCAGGGTCCCCATCCCTCCCTAAGGACCCTCTTTTCAGGTTAGTCCTGAGACAGTATGCAAGCCTAGCAGGCATGTCTCGGGCATTCCTCCAGGCTGGTGAGGCCAGGAGGCCCAGGGGGTGTGGAAGGAGACTCCTTCTGCCCAGGAGAAAGTTCAAGGCTGACTCCATACCCACCAGTAAGGGCTAGAGAGGCTGGGCTCTGGACTCAGAGAGAGGAGGAGCAAGGATGAAAGAGCTGGAGGAGGAACAGTTTCCCAGCACCCACTCCCCCCTGCCCACCACCCCCTCTGCCCTGGTCCTCCTCCATGAGCTTGGTCGCTGGACTCTGTCCCTCTCTAGAACCTCTGGCTCCAGGATCAGGAGAAGCCTCAAGGAGTTCCCACTGTGGTTCAGTGGGTTAAGAACCTGACTAGTATCCATAAGGATGCGGGTTCAATCCCCGGCCTCGCTCAGTGGGTTAAGGATCAGGCATTGCCCTGAGCCGTGGTGTAGGTTGCAGGTGCTGCTCAGATCTGGTGTTGCTGCAGCTGTGGCTGTGGCGTAGGCCGGGAGCTGCAGCTGCAATTCGACCCCTAGCCTGGGAAGTTCTATATGCCACAAGTTCGGCCTTATAAAGGAGAAAAAAAAAAAAAAACATGTGTTCGTATCTGCACAAAAAGAAGAAGCCTCAGCGTGGGCCCCCATACCATTCTAGAACCTCAGCTCTTGGAAAGGCAAGTATAGGGACCTCAGCCCTTCCCTGTCACCTCTGCCTGGGCGTGGGGGTGGGGCTGGATTCCCCCCCCACCCATGCTCATCTCCCCCGAGAAGGGCTGGGCACACACTGGAGAAACTGTTCGCCATGGGTACCCAGACCCCTCCAGACACCCTGAACTTCCTCATCTATCCCTGACCCCTGCCTGGATGGGCAGCAGCTACCCCAGCATCTCCTGTCCCAGTCTGACCCCAGTGTGGCCTCCCATCCCACAGAGAGCCATGTGCGCCAAGCCCTGTGCTGGGCATCAGGCTCAGGGATGAAGGCTCAACCTTGCTGCAGAGCAGTGGGTGGGCAGATGCCCAGGTGAAAGCAGCCAGTGGCTGCTGTGGGTTACACGGCTGCCCAGCCCCATGACGGCTGGGGAGGTGATGTTGAACGGACGCCAGCCCCTTCCTCGATGAGCAGGTCAAGTTCCCAGCAGGGGTCTGCACGCGCATCCTCCCCCGACCCAGCATCACGCGCCAGGGTTGCCTTCTCAGAGGCGTCCTCCTGGAGCACGGGACTTGACAAGCAATCCCTGCCCGCTGTGCTTTAACGCATGTACCCCGTTGTGTCACGGTCTTGCATTGCCTGCCCTCTTCGTTTTTCAGTCATCTGCCTCCTCACGCTGGAACATAAGCTCTTTGAGGGCAGGCGCTTGTGTCGTTCCGACCTCCCAGCCCCGGGGGCGCTGTTGGGCGCACGGCGAACCCTAAGTATTTGTGGATGCAGGGAAACTGCATGAGGGATGGGCACTGAACACAATTCTTGTCCCTGCCTCTGCCTCACAAGTCACCTAGCCGTGGAGTTCCCAAGTCCTGTAGGAAGCGACTCTTCCTCCCCACCTCCAGACTCTCGCCCAGCCTCACCAGCCCTTACTTGCTCTTTCCCAATCTCAAGGCCTAGTTCAAACGTCACTCCTCTTTGAAGCCAGCTCAGATCCCTCCGGGGCACGTTGCGTGTGATGTGCTCATGGCCCCTCTGCCTCTGCCCTGCAGGCATTTGTTTTTACGTCTGTTCGCCCGCCTCCGCCTCCACCTCCACTCCTACCGCCAGATAGAAGATCTTCAGAGCTGGGCTGGAGCTGGTGGCCCTGCCCATGCCCAAGGCTTCCACAGAGGGCAGGAGTGGGGGCACTATCAGAGCGCAGCAGCTGTCTGTTGGATGAATAAAGGACTGGGTGGAGGAGCTCCCGTCATGGCTCAGCGGTTAACCAACCCGACCAGTGTCCATGAGGACACAGGTTCGAGCCCTGGCCTCGCTCAGTGGGTTAAGGATCCAGCGTTGCCTTGAGCTGTGGTGTAGGTCTCAGACATGGCTCGGATCCAGCGAGGCTGAGGCTGTGGCTGTGGCACAGGCCGGCAGCTGTAGCTCCAATTCAACCCCTAGCCTAGAAACTTCCACTTGTGTGGGTGCTGCGTGGAGAAATGAATGGAGGAGCTCCCCCTTTGTGAGAGGTCCGTGAAGGAGCAGGCAGATGCAGGAATGAGCCAGAGAAGTTACTGAGTGAATGAGTCAGTGACTGGCGGGCGGGTGGTGGGGGGAGCCTGTTGCGGCGGGGGCAGGGTTCCAGGCCTTCTCCAACAGCCTGGCAGCAGCCACCCCCCCCCCCGCCCCTGGGCCTGAGCTCCTTGCCAGCCAGACTTCGCAATGCCTCCTCCCAGAGCCAGCTCGCAGGCCAGGCCGTGAATCAGACGGGGCCCTGCCTGCCCTGGGGGCTCAGACAGACAGCGTCATAAATCACCGCCATGCAGTGCTGGGCAGTCGTATGTCCCGGCAGAGCTGTGAGCTCAGGGCTGGCTCTGGAGGCTGGGGAGGCAGGGCAGAGCCTGGCTGAGGGAGCTGGGAGAGCCTGGAGGAGGGACCTCAGAGCTGGGCCCAGGCCGGGAGGGACCACACCAGCCAGGGCTCAGTGGCTCGGCAGGTGGCTGTGGTGAGTGGATGCCACATGCAGGGAAGGGCGTGGTGGAGGCAGGGCTTGGCAGAGCAGGGGATGGGACGGAGCGGGGTGTAGAGTCCAGCGGGGCACAAGGATTTTGGGCCAGCGGCCCTGTGTGTTCCAGAAGGAAGCGAGGAGGCCACAGGGAACGTTTGAGGGAGTTTCTAGGTGCTCAGGGCTGGGTCCTGCTGCAACTTTCACCATCACCCCCCAGCCCGGTACCACCTACAGCTTGGGGGGTTTGGGGCCCCCAGACCAGGGAGGTTATTCTCGAGGGTGTTTATAAGTCAGGATGGTTTTACAGGGGTTCAGACAATGCGGTGATCCTGGGGTTTCTGAGCAAATCAGAGAATTTCAGGGTTTGAGGGGAAACCTCCACATTAAATCAGCGGAGGACGGGGAAGCTGCTACACATCCTACATGGCACGGGACAGCCCTCTACCACAGGGCATAATCCCGCCCCAAAGGTCAAGAGCACCGAGGTCAAGCAACCCGGCTCGGGTTTTTTGGGGGCCACGCCCTTGGCGTGTGGAAGTTCCCAGGCCGGGGGTGGAATCGGAGCGGCTGCAGTGGCAACACCAGATCCTTGACCCACTGTGCTGCAAGGGAACTCCACGGCAACCCTGCTTTTGTAGGTGGGAGGCTGAGGGACCCCATGAGGTCCCCGGTAACTAGAGTCGCTCTCCGTATGTGCTAGGAGCCGGGCTGGGTGTCTACCCCGTTCGCTCCTGTCATCTCTTCCTACTCTAAGGATGAAGAAACTGAGGGGAGGGCGGCAGGTGATTTGCCCAGGGTCTCACAGCTGGTGCGTCCTGGAGGCAGGCATCCAACCCGGAGCTCTTGGTCCTGACGCCCCGGGACCTGCCACGTCGCCCAGTCGCTGCGGCAGAGCTGGGCCTTGGCCCCGGGACCTTCCCTCCCCAGGCCAAGGCGCCTTCCGCTCTGCTCCGGGGCCCAGACCCAGGGCGGGGGTCCTGGGCTCCTCCACCCAAGTGGAGCTTGGCAGCCGGGACCTTGGTTTGTCAGGGAGGCAGGGGGCAGGCCGGAGGCAGATCCCAGGGACAGAGGGCCTTTGTCTGCCTGCAGATGGGCAGGGGCCAACTGGGTGCAAACTCATTAGACAGCTGTGTTTCTGCCAAGGAGACGGAGCAATTAGAGGGCCTGGCTCAAGCCGGGAAGTGGAAGCTGCCCTGCGAGAGCTTCTGAGCGGCCCTGCCCTCCAGAGGGGCCCACTCCCAGGAAGGTGGCTGCCAAGTTTATGTGCAGGAGGGTGCCAGCAGCCCCATCGTCACGGATTGAACCTACTACGTGCCGGGCTGGGCGCATTCCTCGCCTTATGTCCTTTGGTCGCTCAACTCCCTTGGGAGGCTGGGGTCACGGGCTCCTCTGCATTCTGCATTCACTCGGCCATCCTCCCTTCACTGGACAGGCCTTTATTGGGTGCTCATTAAGTGCCAGATCCTGGAGGCGCAGCAGGGAACACAACAGACAAAAATCCCTGCTCTCATGGAGCGTACACCTGGCAGCAGGAGGCAGGCAACAACAAAGAGAAACAAACCAGGTAACTGAACGGTGGTCAGTGCTTGGAGGAAGCGAAGGGGTGGAGGAGAGGAGGCTGGGGACAAAGGGGTCAGGGAAGGCCCCTCCGAAGAGCTGACAGTTCGCAGGGGATGGACTCGGGCTCGGAGAGGAGAGGCGACTCGTGCAAGGTCACACAGCTGGAGAGAGGAGCAACTGGGGCTTGGCCCAGACCTGCTTGACTCCAGACCTGACCCGGCCCCCTGGCTCCCGGGAGTCCCTCCCTGCCGGGCCCCGTCGTCAGCATTACACGTGCGTGACACATTGTGTCACCACCCCTTCCTCACGCCAGCCTCAAGAAGTAGGTGGGGAACTGAGGCCCAGAGAGGGGCCATCGCAAGTGCAGGGGCCCAGCGGCGGAGTGACAGAGAGGGCCTTGAACCTGAGTCTTTTGATCCCCAAGCCGGTGTTCCTTCTGCCACGCCTCGATCCTTCCCAGCCAAGCACTTGTCCTGCGTGGAGCACTTAGGGGCCTGTGAGGAACAGACGAATGGGCGACCACGTGGCCTCGGAGGAAGGTCACCTCCCTCTGGCATCCATTTCTTCCTTAGAAACTAGAAAATGGTCCAGCCCCGCTCTGAGACGCCCTCGTTCACTCTAACCTATTGACATCCCTCGAGGCGTGTGGTGCCTGCGGGGACAGAGACGAAGGAGGCTCTGCCCTTCCCAGGTCACGGGCCGGGGGAAGAGCCTCCTGGTGGAGCAAACTGCAGGCAAAAGCGTGAAGGTGGGGGAGTTCCCACTGTGGCTCAGCGGTAATGAACCGGACTGGTATCCGTGAGGATGTGGGTTCAATCCCTGGCCCTGCTCAGTGGATTAAAGGAGCTGGTATTGCCCTGAGCTGTGGTGTAGATTGCAGGTGTGGCTCGAATCCTGAGTTGCTGCGGCTGTGGTGTGGGCTGGCAGCTGCATCTCCAATTCATCCCCTAGTCTGGGAACTTCCATATGCCGTGTATGCAGTCCTAAAAAACAAAAAAAAGAAAGAGAGAGAGAAGGAAAGGAAGAAAGGAAGGAAGGAAGAGAAGAAGAAAAGAAGGAAGTGAGGCAACTTCAGATGAAGTGCGGCTTGTTGAGCTCCAGCTCGTGCTGGTTACTCCATGGCAACACCCACACCAACCCGGCGGCGCGGATGACTTCGGAGGGTGAAGGACAGAGGCAAAGACTGGAGTGATGGGGCCACGAGAAGTGCCAGCACCATCAGAAGCCAGAAGAGGCAAGAAACAGTGTGAAGGGCTGGCTGAGGGCACACAGCCAGTGACGGGGCGGGTAGGAGCAGTGCTGCCTGGCCTGGTCACAGCCACAGCCCAGGCAGGCTACAGAGCAGATGCTGAGGCTCAGAGACTGCACGTGACTCCCGATGCCACACAGCCGAGAAGCAGAGGATTGGGGGTTGCCCTCTGGTGCTAAGACTCTAGGCTCTGCCACCACTTCGCCACACTGCTACCTACTGACTGGCCTCTCTAAGCTCCTCCTTTATAAGAGGAGGAGTCTCTCTAGGGCTCCTCCCCTGTACAATGGGGACAAGGAGTTCCCGTTGTGGCTCGGCGGAAACGAACCCAACTAGGAACCATGAGGTTGCAGGTTCGATCCCTGGCCTCGCTCAGTGGGTTAAGGATGCGGCGTTGCCGTGAGCTGTGGTGTAGGTCACAGTTGCGGCTCAGATCTGGCGTTGCTGTGGCTGTGGTGTAGGCCGGCAGCTGGAGCTCCGATTCGACCCCTAGCCTGGGACCCTCCATAGGCCGCACCTGCAGCCCTAAAAGGGGAGAAAAAAGAATTCATCTAAAATGGGGGCGAGCTTGTTGCCCACGGCGGCTGCAGGGGGAGTTAAAAGTGGGCCTGGTCGAAAGGAGGGCCTCACGTCAGCAGCAGTAACAGCAATAACAGTGGCCACACGGGTGTCAGTGTCGCGGCTGATAGCTGGTACTGATGAGCCGGCATCACGCGGCAGAGGGAAGCCCTGCCTGGAAGTGGGGAGGACTGGCGGCAACTCTCAGCTCAGACACACCCCTCTCCTCCCGGGCCTCGGCTTCTCCGCCTGTGAAACGGGGCGGGCAGACCCGAGGCGTCTCCTGCGCCGATGATCTCCGCGTCGGAATCCTCTGGTCCCGGGTTTTCTCTGTGCGGGAAGCAACCTGGGCTCTGCCTGCGGGTGCCTCATCACAAGCCGGTCTCGGGGGACGCGGTGGGGCCTAAGGACACTTGCCCCCTGTTCTTGGGCAAGGGAAAAGGGGGGTTAGACCAGGAGATCCCTCCGCAGTGCCCCCATACGCATCCCCGGCTCCTGGCCCAGGGGTCATTCTGTGTCTGCTCTGGGTCCCTGGTACCTCAGCGCACAGGACGAGCCTCTGCCCCTCGGCGTCCATCTCTCCCCTCCTTGCCGCCCGCGAGGAGACGCGGGACCTTGGTGAAGGGAAAGCAGAGGCAGGCAAGGCTGGAAGGGCCAGGAGCGGTGTGAGCAGACACGCGGCAGGAGGGGGGACGGGGGGGCTTTACAGGGTGCGGGGGTGGGATGAGAGGGAGTCCTGGGCAGGTGGGAAGAAGGAACGGAGGACACGAGAGGGGCTGCGAGATCTCAGTGACATTTTTTCAGAGGCCCAGACTGAAGGCAGAGTCTCCTTTACCTGCGGCCTTCAGATGCCTCCTCTTTGTGCCCGGCGGCTGGACCCTGGGGCCCGGGCCTTTCAAACGGGTCGCACGGGTGCCGAGGGCAGGTCTGCTGCAGTGACCCCGGCCCCGAGGCTGGCCACACGGAAGGGCCGGGGGATGTTTGTGGAATAAGGGGTTTGGTTCAGTCTCCCGAAGAGAGGCTCTGAGTTGAAAAGAATGTCAGATCATCCGGTTCGCCTTTCGTCCCCTGCCCCGACGGGAGGAGCGACCCAAGGTCGCACAGGGAATGGTGTCAGGGTCAGAACCGGAACCCAGCATCCTGTTCTTGCACCTCTTTCCAGCATGGCGCTTACGGGTCCCTCCACCCTACGAGACTTGGGTCGGGGTCTCCAGCCCGGCTGCTGATCTCCCCAGGCGGGAAGAGCGTTAAATGGGGCCTGGGTGACGCACAGCTTTGAGTGGGGGAGACACCCGCGTGGCGTCTGGGGACTCCGGGGAGCCTGAGGCCAGGACAAGCCTCCACCAAGGTCTGGGTGACCCCAGGCCCTGCAGGGCCAGTGGCAGGGAGGCAGGCAGCATCCTTGGAACGGAGGCCCCATGGCAAAGGAGACGGAGGCCCATGACCCAGCGAGATCCCCCAGGGGCAGTAAAGCCAAGAGATACAGGGAGGCCTGGCCGCTGCAGCTACCAGCTTTCGCAAGCCTCCAGCCACAGCCAAAGGCAGGAGATCCATTTGCAAACAGACAACAAAACCCCACAGAGACAAACACCCTCTGACGTGCCCTAACCCCTCTCTCTGTTGGACTCGGAGCCGGAGCTGGCTGCTCAGATCCCCCATCCCTTTCCAAGGAAGGGGCGGCCTCGCCTTGGACCTGGAGGGGCCAGGGCCTCCGCCAGGCCAGTCCTTCTTTTCTTTCCCCACCCAAACTCATCAACCATCCCCGCCGGGTTTATTGTCTGTCCCCCTTCCTTGTGGGCCTCCAGCCTCATCCCCATCGGTTTTGCTGAGCCTTCCTCCCAAACCCTCCGTGGCTCCCGTGTCTACTGGGTATGGATCAGACTCCTCAGTTGGACATCGAGCCTCCCCATGACCTTGATCCCGCTGCTCCCCGCTCCCCTCCACCCCAGCAGTGACTCTCAGTCTTAGGAGGCCGCTCCCTATGACCTGGGCGTCCCCGATTTGGATTTGGCCTTGCAAGCCCCGTTTGGCCTTGGCCCTTGAGCTTGTGGTCAAAGGAGGGATCCCAGCTAGTGGGCACGCCTTTCTTCTGAACAGCAGGTGGCCCATGGGTCTTCCTCGGTCAGAGGAGCCACGGCATAGGGGAACCTCGGCCCTGCCACTTCCTGGAAGTGTGACTTTGGGGGAGTGAGCCTCAGTTTTCTCATCTGTCAAATGGGCATGGTGATCCCTCGGCGGGATTCGAAGCTCTGGGCGCAGTACAGATCACAGCAGTGGTGCTCAGGACGCTTTAGCCCTGGCTGTCAGGGTCAGGGCTGGTATGACTTCACCCAGTCGCGTGCAGCAAACATGCGAAGCACCAAGCCCCCAGCCGGCAGCAAGGCTGTCGAACCGCTTCACATGAAAATATGGAAAAGATTCACCTCCAGCTCAACTTAAATACGGGGAGCTGGGCCCAGGGGCCCAAAGCCCACTGACCGCAGAGCCAGACTAGAAAGCACATCTCCTGATCTCCAAGCCAGAACGCTTCCCCTAAAAGATGCCTCTGCTCACAGACAAGTTCAAACACCAGACTTGAGTTGTGGTAGTCTCAGCAGACAGAGAGAAAACCTTAGCTACATATATGAATCTTTATTATTTATTCTCACTTTTAACATCTTCCCTTAGGAGTTTCCACTGTGGCTCAGCAGGTTAAGAAATTGACGTGGGTTCCATCCCTGGCTGTGCTCAGTGGATTAAGGACCCGGCAATGTCACAAGCTGAGGCACAGGTCGCAGATGGGGTTCAGATCTGGCATGGCTGTGGCTGTGGTGTAGGCCGGCAGCTGCAGCTTCGATTCGACCCCGACCCCTAGCCTGGGAACCTCCATATGCCAAAGATGTGGCCCCAAAAAACAAACGAACAAAATCCCCCCGTAATACTCCTATGCACCTTCAGAAGTTACCTCTCCCCGGTCCTGGGCAAAGCTCACCCCTCCAGCTGCTATTTCTCCCCCACTCGCCCTCCCACTCCATCCCCGGGCAGGCCTCTCTCTGACCTCCCCTGGCAGAGCCAAAGGGCAAATGCTGGCTTGCCTTTTTGCTACTCAGCTGAAAAGCTGGATTCCTCTGCTGCCTGGGCCCTTCTGGATTTGTTGTTGCTGTTCTCAGCCTCAAGGGTCTACTCTGGGAAAGAAAACCAGAACCTCCCTCTCCCAGCCTCATAGGTCCATTCCTCCCAGCTTAAAAAACAGCCAGCCAATGAGCAGACAGAGCAAGCCTTCCTCTGCCCTCCTCTCCTGCAACCTGGCCCTGTTCCTTCTCCTCCAGCCCCAGGTCTTGGTGGTGACCCGTTATCTCCTGTCTCATCTCCTTGGCTTCACCTCCTAAATCCCCAGCCCATGGCCCTGCCTCTGCCGCCTCTGCCCGCTGCCCAGGCTCCTCCTGCTCAAGTCCCCATTGACTCCATTTCCCGGATTCTGCTGGGCTCTGGGGAGTCTTCAACCTGCCTGATCTCTTGCGACAGCCCCCCACCCCGCACGCTCTCCCAGGGCTGTCTGACACTGTCTCCCCGCAGCCCTGCCAGGACCTTCTGGTCTCCTGTGTCCCCTCCTCCCTCATCCAGACCCTGCCCTTGGGTCTTGGGCCTCTTCTCTTCCCGCGCCCTCCCCCTGGCCTTTCCTCGGCTACATTTCCATCTCTAGCCAGTGATTCCTCGAGTCCCATCTCCAACCAAAACCTGTCTCCTGAGCCCCGGCCTGGGCACCAACGGCCTCCAGTGGTGTCTCCAAGGCCCCTCGAACCAAGCGTGTTCAGCATCAGCATGTGATTCTCTCTTTTTTTTAGGGCCGCACGTGCGGCATATGGAGGTTCCCAGGCTAGGGGTCTAATGGGAGCTGCAGCTGCCGGCCTACACCACAGCCACAGCAACGTGGGACTCAAGCCGCATCTGTGACCTACACCACAGCTCATGCAGCAACACCGGATCCTTAGCCCATGGAGCGGGGCCAGGGACCAAACCCACGTCCTCGTGGATTCGTTACCACCAAGCCACAAGGGAACTCCGATTCTCTTTTGTGAACCTGCTCCCCTCCTGAGCCCCCATCTCTCCCTACAGCCCCGCTCTCCATCCCGTTGCTCAAGGTGAACCCCTGGGCGTCGCTGGTCCTTCCTCTTTCCCACCCCCACCCCCAGTCTGTCACCGCGTCCTGTTGAGCCCACCTTCCAGATGCCATTCAGTCTGTCCAGGCCTCCTGCTTCCACTACCATGACTTTAATCCAGACTCCCCATCTCTCCCCTGCAGGGGAGTCCAAACTGATCTCCCAAGACTCACTTACCCTGCCTTCCACCCTCCTTACAGCGGCCACAGGGGTCTTTCTAGAACACAGGTCTTCTTGTGTCACTCCCCTGCTTAAAACTCATCACTGTCTGCCAGTTGTTCTCCAGGAAAATCCCCAAATGTTTGGCATCTGGTGCCACCCCCCTCTCCCCAGCTCTCTGAGCACCAGCCACTCTGGCTTTTTAGCTCGCCTTTCAGTTCTCGCCATTCCTTCCCGCCTCTGAGGCTTTGCTCTGGCTGCTTGCTCTGTCTGGACACTCTTCCTTCACACACACAGCACCCCCTGGTCCATCCTTAAGAAGGACTCTTTCCCACATTCCCCCGGGGGGCCCCTGGGATTTCAATAGCTGCCAGGTTGTTTGCACACACCCATGGGTGCCTGCGGTTGCTTGATTCATGTCTGTCTCGGCTCTTGGATGGCAAATCCGGGAAGGCCAGGGGCCATGTCTGCCTCGCTCGTCCTGCAGCCACACAGCCCCTGACCCATAGCATTGCAGAGCCTCCCCTGCCCAGGCCGTCCCCCTAGCCACACAGCCAGCACTGACTGCCCCAGAGACACGCTCCTGTCTGGAAGTCCAGGACTTGCCTTCCCAACACTCCTTGACCTCGCCCCCCAACAAACCTTTCCCCATTCACGCCGGGAGCCTCCTCCCTCCTCCCTTTGCTCCCCTCACTCCATCTCCCTCCTCCCTCTTTCTCTGATGATATCCACACAGCACCAGCCGGCCCAAGCCCATCATCCTCTATTTTGTCTTTTTACGGCCGCGCCTGCAGCACATGCAAGTTCTCAGTCTGGGGGTCGAATCTGAGCTGCAGCTGCCAGCCTGCACCTGTCACAGCAATGCCAGATCCGAGCCACGTTTGTGACCTACACCACAGCTCATAGCAGCGCCGGATCCCACCTGAGTGAGGCCAGGGATCGAACCTGCATCCTCATGGATACCAGTTAGAATCTTAACCCGCTGAGCCACAACGGGAGCTCCCAAGCCCAGCATCCCTAACGACGCTTCAGCTCTCTGACCACACGGTCCATCTTCCCTTAGAGGAACCGGCCCCTCCCACCCACCCCCCAACTTCCGGAGGAATTCCAAGACGCTTGGGACTCTCTGCCATCTAGCCCCGGCTCACCCCCTCAGCTCCCCACCACCCACACCTGACACCCCAGGGTCCGGCACGAGAGGACGTGGCCTTCGAAGCCACGTTCCCTGGATTGGAGCCCTGCCTCCACCTCCCCTGCAGAATCTTGGGCAAGTGACTTTTTTAAGCCCCCAGTTTCCTCGCACATAAAATGGGAACAGTTAAAGAGCCCCCACCGCAGGGAGGTCCCATCGCGGCTGAGCAGTTAACGAACCTGACTAGCATCCTTGAGGACGCGGGTTTGATCCCTGGCCTCGCTCAGTGGGTTAAGGATCTGGCGTTGCCGTGAGCTGTGGCATAGGTCGGCAGCGGCAGCTCTGATGCGACCCCTAGCCTGAGAACCTCCATATGCCGCAGGTGTGACCCTAAAAAAACAACAAAAAACAAGTCCCCACCTCGTCACATTTTGTAGGAATTAAATAAGGAAACACTCGCTTGGGAAGTTTTTAGCCCAGTGCTTGGCACCTGTTGTGCCACCAGGAAAGCTCCGAGCCGCTTTTGTCCAACGTGGCCCTAACTGACTGAGGAGTCCGTCTTTCCCACGGGTCCTGCGTTAAGAGGAGAGGCAGGGTCCCTTTCCTCTGTGTGTCCCCCTGGCCTAGCCCAGTGCCCGATCCCAAGAAGACTCAATAAATGCTTGTTAATGAGTGGATGGACCACACACTTGGCACAAATCTCCTCATTGTTCTTCATGTCCATGCGTGTAAATCTTCGCTCCTGACAGAGCTCGAGCTCCAGGGCATGCGGGCGGGGCTGCAGGGGAGGAGCGCTGGGGTGTCTCTACATCAGAGCATCCAGACCCCGGCGGGGTCTTTGAGCTCCTGAGGTCGTTCTACCCCCCAGAGTGTGCCCGGCCCCGAGCAGGGCGTCGGGAGGCCTGTTGACAGATGGGGCCGCCATCCCGTCCCCAAGAAGGAGGTCTGGTTCCCCGGGGAAACAGCCCCCTAATTACTCCCGGTCCCTCCCCTCCGTACACACACATCTGCTTCCTTAGGCAGGAGCCTGCCTGACTCACGCAGGCGCACACGGGCTCTCTTGGCTGGCGGGCCTGCGCCGGCGGGGCCCGTGTCTTCGGAAACTACAGCAAGAAAGAGAGGAAAGTTTTCCTAAAGCCGCACAGGGCACAAACCCAGAACGAGGAATGGGTCAGGTCTCCTCAGCCAAAGACCAGCAGGGAACTCATGCGGGCCAGACCATCCCTGCACGGTCCAGAAGGCAGGCCTGACGGGGCAGCGGAAGGGTTGCGCGTGTTGGTTTGGTCTCTGCCCCGGGGGAGTCTTCGGTTGATTCCCGGCTTTGCCCCAACCCGCCGTGCGACCCGGCACACTCGACGTCGCCTTTCCTGAGCTCCGTTTCCTCGTCTGTAAAGTGGGGATCTTAGTAGTAGCTCAGGGGGAGTTAATTAGACGAGTGCTCAAAGGTCTATTAGTATTAGTCGTTATTATTATTTCTCTTTTTAGGGCCAAACCTGTGGCATGTGGAGGTTCCCAGGCTAGGGATCTAATTGGAGCTGCCAGCCTACACCGCAGCTCACAGCAACGCAGGATCCTTAACCTGCTGAGCGGGGCCAGGGATCGAACTTGCGTCCTCCTGGATCCTAGTTGGGTCCGTTATCGCTGAGCCACGAAGGGAACTCCTATTATTGTTATACCCTTGAATGTCAGATCCAGAAGGAATTTCAAAGGTCATTTGAGAGGACTCTGCAGCCTGCAGAGGCAGCCTGACTTGGCTAAAATACAGTGTAGATCAGGAGTTCTCATCGTGGCCCTGCAGGTTAAGGACCAGACATTTTCTCTGTGAGGATGGGGGTTCGGTTCCTGGCCTCACTCAGTGGGTTATGCATCCAGCGTTGCCAAAAGCTGTGGTCGCAGTTGTGGCTCAGATCCTGTATTGCTGTGGCTGTGGCGTAGGCTGGCAGCTGTGGCTCCAATTCGATCCCTAGCCCGGGAGCCTCCGTATGCCATAGGAGTAGCGGAGAAAAGGGGAGAAGGAGTAGATCAGTGCTTTTCTCCCTACCCTTCTCCTGCAGTCTTTCAGTGAACCGAGAGGGGATTGCTCGCTTACCCCCAGACTCAGAGTCGGTCCCCCACCTTCATTTGAAGAGCACAGGCTTGGGGGGCTTGAAGAGAGAGCCCCGAGGAGTCCGCACCGACATCGGACTTGTCATCAGAAGGCCATTTTCTCACGAGTGGGTCCTCTCCTATTAGGGGGGCCCTGCTCACTGCCGACCCCATATGCTGCAGGGCAGATCCCAGCCTCTGCTTGCTGTGCATCGGGAGGCAGGAGCTGTGCCTGGGGTCGCCGTGGACACAGCCTGGACCTCGTGGGGATGAGCTCCCCCTGCTCCAGCTGAGCTCAGCAATCTGGCCTCTCCTTAGCCTGGCCCAGGGGCTCCGCTTGCCCACCTGCCTTCCAGATGGAATGCCTGCTTCCACCCACCGCAGAGGCATCTTCCCTGCTGCCCTCCCTCTGCCCAATGCTGGGGAAGACCTGGCTGGTCCATCTGGGGATGCAGGGCAGGGGTGAGCACTGGCAGGGGTCGGGGGGCAAGGCCTCTTAATCGCACAGCTCTGGGAGTCATCAAAGGCCTCACGCAGGCAGGTCCCAAGAAATCCTTAAGCGGGGGCCTCAGCTCTGCTTTCTGTGCTCAGGGGGAACCCAAACTGCACTCAGAGGGTGAGAAAGACAGGAAGGCCTGCCAGCCACTGTCTCCATAGCCCCGATCCAATGCCATTCCAGGCAATCTTGGCAATAGCCTCTTCTCCACTGGGTGGTTTCTGAGGATGAAACGGGAAGCTGCATCTGTACCCTAGTAGCTGGAAAGGCAGAGTTTCCGTTAGGGTTGCACAGTCAGAGAAACCACCAGCTGGTTCTCTGTTGAAGTAGAAACAGATGGAGTTCCCGTTGTGGCTCAGTGGGTGAAAAACCTAACGTAGTTAGTGTCCATGAGGATGTGAGTTTGATCCCTGGTCTCGCTCAGTGGGTTAAGGATCTGGTGCAGCTGCAAGATGCGGTGTAGGTCACAGATGGAGCTCAAATCTGTGGCTGCGGCATAGACCTACAGCTGCAGCTCCCATTCGACCCCTAGCCTAGGAGATTCCGTATGCTGCAGGTGTGGCCCTCAAAAAGAAAAACAAAAGTACAAACAGAGGTGCCCCTTAGAATAGCCCTTCCTTGTTCAGGTAGGTGTCCCTGGGCTGGGGGGGGGGGGAGGAAGCTCATCCCTCTTAGCTCTCCAAACACAACACCAGGAGGCCCCCGCGGTGCCGGAGAGAGTATGACACGACTTACTGTGGCCTGGCCGAAGCAGCTCCACTCCCACTGGCTCACAGAGCTGGTCTCTGCTGCCCTGGTGGGCAAAGCTGCATGGGTAGCAACATGCCTCCAGGTTCAGAGGCATGTCTTAAAGGCTGGGGTAACCCACTGTCCAGAAAAGGCCCCGTGTACCTGGCCCCCTCCCCAGGAGGGAGCGGGAGCCCTGAAAGGATGCCCTGGCTCGGCACAGGGTCTGGGATATCGGTAGGAGGGCTGGTTCGCGTTTCCCACGCAGCTGAGGCTAGAAGTCCCTCTTGACCTGGCAGGATGGATTGCTTCGGGGCCCCTGGCCAGGCGTGCAGAGGTAAGTCTAAGAAAGCTGTGACCTTGGACCCAAACTGCGGCGATCGCAGGAGCACAGGCTCCCCTGCAAGGGAGGACAAAGGTCCAGGAGGAGGCACAGAACGTGTCTTCAACAGCGCCCCCGTGTGGTCACAGAAGAAGCAGTAACACGGACAGCCCGAGCCCAAGATTTCTCTCTTCCCGACCCTGGAAGCAGGATTCTTCCCTGGGACAGAGAAACCTCTCGGGTCCATTTGGACAAGGGCAGGCGTGGGCATCCACCAGGAGATACTGGATGCCCAGTAACTGACACACGTGGGTATAGAGCAATTCACTGGAAACTTAAAGACCTGTGGTCGGTAATCCCACCCTAGTGAGATGGATGACTCTGGGAGCGGCACTGAACTTGACCACCCCATTGGCTCCTTCTAACAGCCTGTCCAACAGACATCGTCATGCACACTAAACACCGAAAAAGCCAAGGCTCCAAGAAGTCAAACCGCATGCAAGTTCACCCGGCTGGTACGTGTGGGACCTGGGACAGGAACCATCTCTGCTCAGTGTCCCCACGCAATGGAGCAGAAGCCCGAGGCCGCCCAAGGGTCAGCCCTTCTCAGACGGGCTCCTTCTCCTTCAGTTCACAGCTTACACTTGTCTGCCTCGAAGAGGCCTCTAAGCCACAGAACCTGCCGTGGCTTTCACCCCATTGCACCTACACACCCAGATGCTATTTCCTTCTCTCTTAGGATGTTATCATAATGAACATAATGTCATTTTTTTTTCCTTTTAGGGCCGCACCTGCAGCACATGATAGTTCAGGGCTAGGGGTCCAGCTGGAGCTGCAGCTGCCGGCCTACCCCACAGCCACAGCCCCGCCAGATCCGAGCTGCCTCTGTGGCTGACACCACAGCTCTTGGCAACACCAGAATCCTTAACCCACTGAGGGAGGCCAGGGATTGAATCCGCAGCCTCACGGAGACTATGTCAGGGTCTTAACTTGCGAAGCCACAACAGGAACTCCCAAAACATCATTTTTATGCATAGTTTTAAAATCCCTTTCGGCCCGCCCCTCTCAGGAGAACTGCCCCGAGAGGCCTCACACTACGTGTTACACCCACCCCTGAGGTCCAGGCCGAGCACGTAGTGGGAACCCAACAAATACTGGTTGAATGAATAATCGAGCAGACGGATATGGGGGCAGCAAGCACGTCTCTTTGGGCGGAGTGAAAAGCGGAAAAGGTCGCAGGGGAAACGGGGCGAGAGGGCACAGGCCCCGTCTCTGGATTCTAAAGGGCTGCCCTGCAGGATAAGACCAGGTAGGGTGGGAGGCACAAAAATGGGTGGTCCATGGCTCAGCAGTTAACCAACCCGACTAGGAACTTGGAGGACGCAGGTTCAATTCCTGGCCTCGCTCAGTGGGTTAAGGATCTGGTGGTGTCGGGAGCTGTGGTGTAGTTCGCAGATGCAGCTTGGATCCTGTGTGGCGTGGCTGTGGTGCAGGCCAGCAGCTGTAGCTCCGATTGGACCCCTAGCCTGGGAACCTCCATATGCCTCGGGTATGGCCCTAAAAAGCAAAGAAAAAAAAGTGGGGTTCCTTAAAAGCAGGACTCTCTGGGGAGTTCCAGTTGTGGCCCAGTGGAAATGAATCCAACTAGTATCCGTGAGGATGCTGGTTCTATCCCTGGCCTCGCTCAGTGGGTCAGGGATCAGGCGTTGCTGTGAGCTGTGGTGTAGGTCGCAGACACAGCTTGGATCCTGTGTGGCGTGGCTGTGGCTGTGGCACAGGCTGGCAGCTGTAGCTCCAATTGGACCCCTTGCCTGGGAATTTTATGCTGCTGTTGCAGCCCTAAGAAATCCAAAAAAAAAAAAGCAAGACTCTCTGTGGTTGGGGAACTGGGCCCCTGGGGAGGTGGTGAGCTCACTGCCCTGGAGGTATAAGCAACCCCTGACTACCCCTTCCTGCCCCTCCCCAGGCAGGACGCGGGCTGTGGCTGAAGGGGTTTGGTCAGGCCTGAGCCTTGGCTGCTCAGGGACTCAAAGCCAAGCGGGTGAAGGGGCTCCAGGGAGAAGGTGAGCTGCAGAGTTTCCTGGGGGATTATCAGGCTCTGGGATCTCTGGGCAGAGACATGGGTCTGTCTGCGGAAACTTGCTCATAGCAGCTTCCAGGCTGCCTGGTCAGATAATTGCAAACAAAATAGACTGGGGCCTGGGCAGCAGCTCCAACCTCTCTGTCCAGAGAGGGCTTGGGATGGGGCACACAGGAACCGGTACCAGGGCCCTGAGTCAGAGAGGGAGGCGTCACACTCAGAACGGCTGGGGTTCTGGCCTTGGAACCTTTTCCTCTGTGATGGTGACAGTGGACCAGGCTCTGCCCCACATGCAGGCCGAGCACCCGCTGGACGTCTGCTCTGTACCCGGCCGGCCCCGGGGAGAAGGAATCCTGGCCTGGAGGTGCTTAGGGAATACAGGCAATTGCAGCAGATTTCCTTGCGCCCCTTGCCATGAGAGGATGGATGGCGGTGACCCCTTTCCTCCTACTTCATGGGCAGGGTTCTTGACCCACGAACGTCACTCAGACCTCCCCACGGAGCTGAAGCCTTGGAGGTCCCGCCCACCCAGGACTAGGGTGAACTTCGGTGACCTAGGACTGTTTTCACCCCAGCGGCTCTGCGCTCCCATTGAGTATCAGAAAGCCGCTTTTCTCGCGACAGAATCAATAACCCCAGTCACACTGTAACCCCCCATTTTTTTCCATTTCAGGGCTATACATGGCATATGGAGGTTTCCAGGCTAGGGGTCGAATCAGAGTTGCAGCTGCTGGCCTACACCACAGCCACAGCAACGCTGCATCCGAGCCCTGTCTGCAACCTACACCACAGCTCATGGCAACGCCGGATCCTTAACCCATGGAGCGAGGTCAGGGATGGAACCTGCATCCTCATGGATACCAGTAGGGTTCTTAACCCGCCGAGCCATGACGGGAACTCCCATGACCCCATTTTCTACTTATTTTCCCACTGACACAGGCGTTGTCAACAGCCAGCCGGCATCCTTAACCCTCACTGGGACGCAAATATTCTTGCATTCTCTCGTGAAAACACGCCTTCCTTGGGCCCCCAAACTGCTAAACTACAAGTCTGGGGGGGAGGCCCTTAGCTGGAAGGATGAGCACCGCCGCCCCCACCTCTGCTCCTTGGCCCCCAGCCTCATTCTTCAGCTCTGGGAGCAAGAGTGCTAGGTGTAGACAGCTGGCTAGCGGTGGATACAGCACCTAAGGAGCCTGAAGTCCCCTCCCCCAAACCCCCAAACCATCGTTCCTTTTCGTTCCACCTGCCTCTGGAAGCAGGCTCCTCTTCAGCTCACTCCGGTTCTCTAGGTCCTTCGACTCCCTGGCACCGGGGTACCTGGTGTGACCAACGGGGCCATTAGCTTTGATGCGGAAAACTCTCTTTCAGCTTCAGTCCCCGGGCTTACTCCCCTCTCTGTCAAATGGATTTCTTGGTCTCCAGCAATGCTGTGCAGGATACACCACGACAGTGAATGAGGTATCCAGAGAGTGTGCAGATGGTTCCACTGGCAGATTTACGGCAGGCAGTGAACGCGAGTCCAAATCCAGAATAAGCGGCTCTTCCAGTGAAGAAACATCACTGGGCCTCCCTTGAAGGAAGGAGTCTGATGTCCTCCGCCGACCACCAGGTGACACCGCAGCAGCTTTGCCGCTGAGACCCCTGAGCAAGCACGGGGGTGGCCAGGACACCAGACTCACTGGCACCCAAAAGGAGAACATCTGGTCCAGCTGCTGCTTTTTCTTTTCTTTTTTTTTTTTTTTTTTTTTTTTTGTCTTTTTAGGGCCGCACTGTGGCCTATGGAAGTTCCCAGGCTAGGGGTCTAATCGGAGCTACAGCTGCTGGCCTACACCACAGCCACCGCCAGGCCAGATCTGAGCCTCATCTGCCGCCTACACCACACCTCATGACAATGCCAGATCCTTAACCCACTGAACGAGGCCAGGGATCGAACCCACGTCCTCATGGATATTAGTCGGGGTCATTACCGCTGAGCCGCGACGGGAACGCCCCCCTGCTTCTTAAAGCCCTTGCCTCCAGGGTCTCCGGGACCTCTGGCAGCCCTCTCGCAGGACGCAAAGACGCTGACAATGACAGATCCATCCTGAGGGTCCCTCTGCCTGCCTCTTCCCCAAGCTGCTTTTTGCCGGTCCCGCAACCTTGTCACTTCCGAGTCCCTGTCCATCTGACCACGTCGTGAGCCGCTCACCGTGAACCACGGCAGAACTTAAGCCTCTGCTCTTCCCGACCAAGGCAATGAGACGCACACACCTAAGTGCTGCTCGCTGGGAAGACTCCCCTAGTCTGTCCTGGGCGACACCGCTTCGTGGCACAGCCGCCCGCCTCCCGCTGGTGCCAGCCCAGCACACCCAGCCATTTGCTAACCCGGCTCAGGATGTTTTCTCCTCCGTAGGCTGGCTACGGGGCCTCCGGGGAGAGCATCGGGGCAGGCCGAGAAGGACGTAGCACGCTGCAAGTGTGAGCCACCTCTTACGCAACAGGCTTGCGCTTCCAAGGACCTGCTTGGATGCAGACTGCTGTACCCCATCTCCACTCGGTGAGGGTGCTCTGCCGGGCGTGCTCCGTGCAATGGCTCCGTGGACCCGTGAACACGGCAGGTCTCTTGGACTAAACAATTACCTCATCGTCCATGGCCAGGTGTTCAGCGTCCGTCAGTGCCAAGGGGCAAGCCAAGAACTGTTTTTCAAAGGGTGACTAGTTATTTGCCAGCGAAGGCATGGCCTGGCTCCAAAAGCAAAGGGTCTCTCACCGTGGGGCTCCCATGTGGTCTTTGCCAAGAGACGCCACGCAGCAGCACCACGCTCTGCCACGGACACTTCGAGCACGATTGAATCTAATGTATCGTAAGAACTTGGCTTGAGGTCTTAACCAGCTCGGATCTCACTGGCAGCCAGCAGTTTTTTTCATCTCATAGGAGCTGGCTTGAAGGCGCATCCACAAACACAGTAGGTGTCACCTCTCAAACCCAGAGGACGCCCCCAAGTGATGTGTCCCTTTTTATTTTTTAATTTATTTTTATTTTTAATTATTTTTTTGTTTGCTTTTCAGGGCTGCACCCTCAGCATATATGGAAGGTCCAGGGGTCAAATCAGAGCTGCAGCTGCTGGCCTACGCCACAGCCACAGCCATGCCGGACCCAAGCCTCATCGTCAACCTGCACCACAGCTCATGGCAGCACTGGATTCCTGACCCAGGGATGGAACCTGCATCGGATGGACCCTAGCAGCGGATTCGTTTCCGCTGTGCCTCGACAGGAATGCCCGTGTCCCATTTTAGTGCCCAGGGATGGAGAGTTCATCAGCCAATTCTTCACCTTCGAGAGCATATGGTGAATCTCCCAGGCTGATATTTTCCCAGAAGCGGATTGAGCTCCCTGTCTTCTCTCGGGCTGTGCCACCCTCACCCCCACCAAACGCAACTGCATTTCAGCATACTTGCCATTCTACGATCTCTAGGTCCCATCAGCAAGATGTCACCAACGTCTTGCTAGATGAGCATGACATCCCACGGAACGGAGAAATGAGCAAGGCCATGAGATAACTTGTAGAGAGCCAGACAGCATGCTGGCGAGTTGACAGGGCACCATGGCAAGACGGAAGGCACACGGCTGTCCCCGCCGTGAGCGAGCTACGTGTTTCTGACGTTCTCTGTCAGGAGAGATGATGGGCGATGTTCTCGGGGTGGCAGAAGTGCGTGAACTCATTCCAGCTGCAAGCCCCCCTTTGGAACATTACGGAACGGTAACTGGAGCCACTAATATGTATTAATGATAATAATCCATTTTTACATTTGAAGACTCATCTGTCTTATGCACTGGCCAAACCGGAAAGTCAAATGGAATCGCTCTTCTTTTTGGGGGTGGGGGGCAATGCCCGCAGCATACAAAAGTTCCCCACCAGGAGTCCCACCCATGCCACAGCAGTGACCATACCGGATTCTTAACCAGTAGGCGCCATTCCAGCAGTGTTCTTTTTCCTTTTTTTTTTTGAGGAATTCTAAATATTCTTTATTTGATGCTGTACATAAACCACACTAAAATGCCTTTCAGGAGTTCCCCTCGTGACGCAGCAGAAACAAGTCCAACTAGGAACCATGAGGTTGTAGGTTCGATCCCTGGCCTCGATCCATAGGTTAAGGATCTGGCGTTGCCATGAGCTGTGGTGTCGGTCGCAGACACGGCTTGGATCTGGCGTTGCTGTGGCTGTGGTGCAGGCTGACAGCTGTGGCTCCAATTCGACCTGTACCCTGGGAACATCCGTATGCCATGGGTACAGCCCTAAAAAAAAAAAAATTTTTAATTAAAAAACATGCTTTTCAATAAAGTAAAAGGCAGTACTTTAGAAATAGAGATTATTAATGACCAAAAAATACAGTGGACATTGTCAGTCTATCCTCAGCTCACGCCTTCACAGGCTGGTGAACACAACGTGAAACCCAGGTGACTCTTGCTCTGTTTTTATGAGACAGTGGAGGGTCGTCTCCGTATTCGAATGTGTTAAATAAGCAGGCACAGAAATGGAAGATAAAGCCAGTCTCCTCTGGTTCCGAGAAGATATTCGCCATCTTCCTGAAAAGCTTAACATGCCACGTTCCAGCTTAATCATCTCTGGGGCAGGGAAACCGGTGAACTGGAATTACTTGCGGACCTGGAATTCCTACCAAAATTCAAAAAGCCGACCATATGCATTTAGCCACCAACCCATCTTAATTACACCGGGACCGTCCAACAGAAACACTCCGTCAGCCACACATGCTCTGCAGTCCGGTGTGTGAGATCAGTTTAAATACGCACACACGTAAAAGTCATGAGCCGTTCCGGTTTTTATGAATAAGGCGGGGGCCGGCTCTCACCCTTTCGCAGCTTTTTTGAGACGAGCTACCCAGCTTTCCCTGCCCCTTCTGCTTCATGCCCGCAAGGATCGCGGCCCTTCCAGGGGTGTACTGCTCGGAGTGCTTCAGGTGCCCCGCCAGCGTCTCCTCTCCCCAGGGGATGCCCTTGGTCTTGTGGGCATCTGTGTCAGTGCATCCTGACCTGTCTTCCGCCCACACAGACCGTGGAGGCTTGGACCAGTCCCGGGCTTGCCTCGCTTTGCTGCAGTGTGGCTCTGGGCACCCTCTGAGCGAAAATCTTCCTGCCCTTCTCAACATCACCCATTTTATTTTTCTGTCTTTTTGGGGCCGCATCCATGGCATATGGAGGTTCTCAGGCTGGGGGTCCAGTCGGAGCTGTTGCTGGAGGCCTACACCACAGCCACAGCAATGCCAGATCCTTAACCCACTGAGCGAGACCGGGGACCGAACCCGCAACCTCATGGTTCCTAGTCGGATTCCTTCACCACTGAGCCACGCCGGGAACTCCAACGTCACCCGTTTTGAAATCGTTCTCTTGCCGAGCACAGCAGACAAGTGGCCACTCGGCAGCCAGACGTCCCGCGCTCTCCCTGCCTCATTCTTTGATAGTTGCTTTAATCTTTGTGGTTCCACGGAAAAGGGGGGCATTGCTCTGACTTACCGTTTTGATGTGGTTTGGCAACCTCCAGTGGCTTTCCCTCGGCCTGTCCAAGCTGAATGGGTCAAGAAGCCAGTGAAGTAATCGGCCACTCCTGAGGGCCTCTGATCTCACGACACACGGTAGCCCTGCTGTTCCATAGCACAGACTCAGATCAATATCGCATTTAGCATCTGACCCCCGTAAGTCCCTCATCTAATGGGTCGACCTCAGGGGTAATCCAGTCTTTAGGAATCAGCACTCGTTCCGACTAGTGTCAATAATTCTCGAAAGATCTAGGGTCTTTGCCAGTATTCTGTTACCTCGACATGCGGCCACAGATGCCTCTGCGGAAGGACAGGAAAAGCTTTAAGGCATGAAGCTGTTATTTCCGATATTATTACAGAGTGTTTCCTCAAGGGGGCCCCCTTCTCTTTCATTCAACAGACGCTGGTTCTACAAATTGACTAGGTAAAGTTCCGAAAAAAAAAAAAATGGTTGTGCTGGCTCAGGTCCTTCTCAAGTCGTAAGTCTATTTTATGATGTGAATGAACACGGGGCCTTGGTGGCCCCCCGTCTCTTCTGGCCTTAAACTCGTGATTATTAACCGTGTCCAAAACATTTCCTGTCATCTGGGCCATTCCACTGACCACGCAGCTCTGCTTCCTCTAATGACGGCCACACACACCCGGCCTCCCACCTCTAAGTGCTGCCACCTGGCCGCTGTCACCCCTCCCACGGGACATCCTTCCATTGCCATAGAAACCGGGGGCCCCTTCAACGATGGCCATGGCCACCGGCCTGCCTGGCACTTCCCTCACCGGCGATTTTTTCCAAGGTCTTGGTGAAGGGATCCCTTCTGGGCTCACTTCAGGGTCAGAGTTTAGAACAGGACACGCTTTCTGCTGAATTTCTCTTTCTTTCTTTCGTTCTTTTTTTCTTTTTAGGCTGCACCCACTGCCTGTAGAAGTTCCTAGGTGAGGGATGGAATCAGGGCTACTGCTGCCAGCCTACCCCACAGCGACAGTAACAGCAGATCTGAGCCGCATCTGCAACCCACTGTGCAGCTCAGGGCAACACTGGGTCCTTAACCCACCAGGCGGAGCCAGGGATGGAATCCGCATCCTCGTGGATAATAGTCGGGTTCGTGACCTGCTGAGCCACAATGGGAACGCCTCTTCTGAATTTCTTACATCGAGAAATTCCTGTCAGCTCCTCAAACCAGAGCATGGAATCCAGAACTCATCAACACCAGGAAATTGATCCAGATTTAAAATGATATTCCACATGTATTCCCTGGAATTGGCCAAGATAAATTAGCAAAGTCGTGTAATTCTGTCAGCATATAAACTTTCTCCCCCAAGGTTCGCCTTTATAATTGGTCCCCAGGAACATGCTGGAATCCGATCTAGTCACCAGCGCGGGGACAAGGAGGAATGCTGGTTTCCCTTTGGAAGGTAACACCCTCAGGCAAGGAGCCGTTAACTAAGGCCAGACAGCCTTGTCCACTAGGGAAGCAGGGCCACTCTGGCCTCTATAAGCTTTGAGAATCTGTTTTTGTTTGTTTTTGTTGTTGTTGTTGTTTGGTGTTTTTTTGTTTTGGTTTGGTTTTTGGGTTTTTTGGGTTTTTTGGGTTTTTTGTTTTTGTTTTTGTTTTTGTTTTTTTGCTTCTTAGGGCCAAACCTGCGGCATACGGAGGTTCCCAGGCTAGGGGTCTAATTGGATCTACAGCTGCCAGCCTACACCAGAGCCACAGCAACGCCAGATCCAAGCCGCATCTGCAGGCTACACCACAGCTCATGGCAACGCCTGGATCTTTAACCCACTGAGCAAAGCCAGGAATCAAACCTGCATCCTCATGGTTACTGGTCAGGTTCATTACCTCTGAGCCACGATGGGAACTCCAGGTTTGGGAGTCTGGATCATTGTCCCTCTCCGGCATAACCCCATTTTGATGCTCAATTCCCACACTCTCTGGGTTAATTTCTTAAAGTTTATGAAAGAACCCTGCAAAGCTGGAGGAGCCAACCTTAGAATTCCACCGTCCACCAGAACAAACCAGACATGGGTTTTTGGTGGTTCCAGCCCTGCTTCAATAAGGGATGAGACTCTTTCCTTGTCATAGAAAATTCCTGAGCTTCAGTCCAGACCTTGAGCCAAAGCTCCAGAGACGTTTGTTCGTTATTTCCTTTCTTTAAGCTACACGATGCCGTTAAAGGCACACCTGCCTCCCCACAGCCCCGACTTCCTGCTGCCCTTTATTCTGCTCTACGGCGCTGCTCGTTCAGGCCCCTGACGGCTTACCTTCCATGAGTCTCCTCTGCAGCTGACCATAGGGACCCCTCAATTAGCCGTTTCAGCGCAGGGCACCCGGGGCTTCGAGGTCTCTTCCCTTGACACAAGCTGTTATTTCCCTGCCTTCAGCCCTCACTAGGGCAGGAGCCAACCCCAGATGTCCAGGAGTCCCTCGGGGTCGGTGCCTGCACCCCAGTTATGGCACCCATATCTGTCCCATCAGGGTCCTTGTGTGCAAACAACAGAAACGCTCATATACTGAAACTAAACCGATCGGGCCGGCAGCAGGGTGTGCGTCAACTCTGTGCAGAAGCAGCAGGAGGACCAGGCAGGACCCAAGGAGACAGAGACGAGGCTTTGCGCCAGGAACGCCACCTCCAGGAGCGGCTCCAGTGCCATCCCCACCAGCCTCCCTGGTCCACTGTGACCATCCTCCCCGAACCCCGAGGGCACTCTTTCCGGGGGGAAGTCACGCGCATGTGCACTCAAAGACAGCAGGCACAAGACACAGGGGTCCGTTTCCTCGCTCCCTCTCTCTCAATCTGTCTCGTGGGTTTTGTGGGTTAATGGAACCAGCAGTAAATCAGAAGTGACCTACCCCAGTCTGGAATCCCAGCTCTACTGTTGGCTCAGCCGCTGTGTGAACTCGAGCAAATCGCTCGCTCTCTCTGGAGGAGCCTCAGTTTCGCCGTCTGGGAAATGGGAACAATATCCATTCTTCCAGCCTCCCTGAGGTGTTGGGCGCCCCCAGCCTCCTTTTCTCATGGGTGGTGCTTGGCTCAATGGGTCACGAGACGCTTATTTGTGAAGGATACCCGGCAATGCTCCTCCAGCAGACGTAGGCTCTGCGAGGCCGTGGACTTCATCTGCCTGCTCAGCACGCTTCCCCCAGCACCCAGAAAAATGCGTGGAATGTACTATGGGCCCGAGAGACTTGGTGAATGAAAGAATGAATAAGTTAACAGATCCGAAGGGCCTTCGCAGTGCTAAAAGCTGTGCCTGTGGAAGTGTCGCTGCGTCCGGGTCCCCTGTCTCAGGAGGCCAGGGTCTAGCCGAGGGGCCTTGGCACGGCCTTGGTTTCTGCAGCTGTAAATAGGGTGCTGCTGTCTCCTGCCAGCCTGTGGTGAGGCTGCAACCAGAATGCATGTGAGGGGCCCACCCTGGGCGGGCACGGTGCTAGCACGGGGGGCAGCCAGAGGTCCCGCTTCCGGCCCCAGCTCTGCCGTCTCCTCTCGTGACCCGTGACCATGAGGTCCCTCCCAGGACACACCTGGGGTCTCTCTCAGATGCCACCGCTGAGCATTCCACAGAAGGAGGCTCTTGGGTGTGCTAGCGTGTGATGACAAAACAGGGACGCCCAGGGTCAGCCTCCCAGCCTCAGGCCCAACAGCCCCCAAGGCGGGGGCCGTGGGCGGCGGCGAGAGGGTGGAGCTTTCTTCCCCTGGGCCTCAGTTTCCTCTCCCACAACATTAAGAGGCTTTGGGGATTTAACAAGACGCATGATGCGTGTACATACGTGAACCCTCAGTAAACATTAGCCAGTGCTACCACTACTGACGGTGGCGGCAAGACCCCTGAATTGCACACATTCAGACAAACGGAACTATTTTTAAGGCGACCAATGGGCCCTTCTCCTCTCTCCGTCTCTGCCCGAGATGCCCTTTCCCTCTCTGTCGCCCCCGCTCTTGTGTGTGCAGGGCCCTCTCATCCTCTGCATTCAGCTCCGTGGAGACCGAGCAGTGTCCCCTGCGAGTCCCCACTGTCACCGGCACACCCGTCTCAGCACGGCTCCAAGCCCGTCCGGGCGTCGCCTGCCCCATCCCCACCCTCCGGCTCCTCTGGGACTCCCTCCAGGGCTGCGGTGACGCCTCCTCATCTGTAACCTCAGGAAGAGCACGCGGTAGGGGAAGGGGGGCTGCAAATGAATGGACGAAAGGTTATCTGTTTTCAACACCATAAAACCCATCTCTGGAGCTCCCGCTGTGGTGCCGTAGGATAGGTGGCATCTCAGGAGCACCAGGATGTGGGTTCGATCCCTGGCCCAGCACAGTGGCTGCACCAGAGGGATCTGGTCCCGGGCCTGGGAACATCGTATGCCTCAGGGCAGCCGAAAACAAACAAACAAACAAAACAGCATCTCTGTCTTTGCTTGAGGACAGAGGCAGAAGAGGTGACCTAACCTAGAGATGCACTGAAATGAGCCCCCGCGGGCGCTTCCCCAGCGTGTTATTACTATAGGCTCTGCAGAGGAGGGACGGGCCGAGGCCTGCTTTCCTTCTTCCTTGAGAGAAGCTGGGGACTCTGGGGAGGGGACACAAGGCCCCGGGAAAGGTGCACCTGCCCTGTCAGGGAGCTCTTTACCTGCCGGGCCCCCTCTGTTGCCAACCTCCTGCAGCAGCCGGGGTCTCCTCAGTCCCCAGGGTCTCTGACCCCACCCTCCTCTCTCCCACCACCCCCGCCGTCTCCGGAGGCTGCAACTCCACAGAGACGGCAGTCGGAAAGCACAGGGCCAGCCCCAGAGCCCACAGCTTTCTGCGGGCGGGGGTCTCATCACGAGCCAGCCAGCTCTTAGGTCGCGAAGTCCTCGACGGGAGAAACACGCACAGACCCGACAAGGGCGTGGCCTTGGTTACACCTGCACTCACGCGAGGGCTCATGCTGTCTTCCAAGGTCAACGCTGAGGGCAGGGCGTTCCAGATAGAGGGAACGGCACATGCAAAGGCACAGAGGCAGAAAACACCCTCCATGTTAATACGGAGACAAATCGTCTAGACTTTTGGGACCGGAACGTGGGCCCCCCGTCGTTACTGAGCCCAGACCACGTGCATTGACCCTGGGCTCGGCCCCGGGGAGACCCTGCAAACGAGACACACTCAGGCCCCACGCTCATGAAATTTATAGTCTAGTCGGGGAGCAGATAAGAAGCAGATCAGTGAGGGCCGTCATTTCAGACGGTTACATATCCTATAAAAATAAAACAGGTGACACAATGGAGAAGGGTTTGACTGGGAGTGGGGTGGTCGGGGAGGGCCTCTCTGAGGAAGTGACGTGGGAGCTGAGATCTGAAAGTAGCAAAGAGACAGTCATGCAGAGAGCAAGATGGAGAGGGAACCTCAGTGCAAAGGCCCTGGGGCAGGAACAAACTTGGAATTACGGAGAAACACAAGGAGGCCAGGTGGCTGAAGCATCGGGGGGAAGGGGAGAGCACCCATGCCTGGCTAACCTCATTTGCGCGGTGTCTCCCCTCTGCTTGGACGCTGGGCCTCCTGGGCAGGCTGAGTGGGCCGCCTGAGACCCTCGCGCCTCATCACCAGTCCCCACGGCTTCAGGGACCTCGGTCCTTTCTGGCAGTAGTTGCTGCCCATCTCGGTCTTAGCTCTGTGAGCTTAGCCTGTGCATCCGGCACAAGCAGCTCAGCCTCTCAGCCCCTCCCCCAGTCAGGATCCCAGCACCCACCCCAACCCCAGTCTTGGAGCCTGGGTTCCAGCTCTGGGCCAAAGGGGCTCCAGTCACCCTTTAGACCAAAAACACTCAAGAAGCCAGCTGTGGGGGACAATGCGTGGGGCCAGGGGGGTGTGTGGCGGCACATGGCAGGAGGTGGCAGAGCCAGACACAAGATCGCAGACTAGATAGAGCTGCTGGGAACAGGGAGGGGGCCTGAGCTCAGCGTTCCTGGGCGGTGATGCCATCTCCCCGGGAATGGAGGGCGGCAGGCAGGAGCCTCCAAATCCCCCAGAGGACTTGTCCTCCCTGCTGTCTGATGAGGGAGCCGTTGGTTACAGGAAGGCAAGGTTGTTAACAGGACAGCTCCAGGGAGCAGGAAATTAACCCACCCGCCAGAGGCAGGAGGCGCTGGGCGGGGCGGGTAATTAAGGGGCCCTGCAATTACTGCGCCTTCAAGCTAGGCCAGGGAAGGGATGAAGATGCTGCTGGGGCGGGGCCGCCTCTGGGAGGGGGAATCGGCCCTGCCTCCTGCCCCTCCTCCTTCTCCTGCTCCCGTCTCCTCTGGGCCCCACTCCCACCCTCTGTCCAGCTGCATGTGATTCACAGGCTCTGCTCACTCCCTCCTTTGCATATGCTGTTCCTCCCACCTGGAATGCTTTTCCCACCCCACTCCGCCTCCTCGGTCCTGCCCTCCCATCAGCTCCTGCACAGGCCCTGTTTCCTCCAAGAAGTTTCCCCAGACCAGTCCTGCAGGAAGCAACTACTCTGAGCTCACATAACACAGCCCCTTTGTGTTACGAAGAAACAGAGAGGGTGGTGATGTGCTCAGGGTCACACAGTAGAACCAGGACTAGAACGTGAGACTCCTTAATCTTGGACTAAGTTTTTTCCACCACACGGTGAGCTCATCAACCAACAACCAGCCCAGGCATCCTCACGTGCAAACCCCGTCATGTGCAGGACACAGACTGAGGCCCGTGATCATATTTTTCCGACGTCTACTTCCTTCTGGATTCTGTGCTGGAGACAGGGACTAACACAGACACAGCCCTGCCCTCAGGGAGCTTGTAGTCTATGAGGACAGAGGACTCTCCACAGGTAAGTTCCATGATAAACCTAGAAAAGGATTCAAAGAAGAGGCCCCAGGCTTGCAGGACCTCATGACAAAGGCATTTAATCCAGGCTGGGGCCCGGGACAGGCCTCTCTGGAGATGCTGTGCCCGAGCTGCAATCTGGAGTGGAAAATGATGAAGGGGGCAGGGAGGAGCATTCCCGAAGGGGCACTGGCAGGTGTGCATACCAGCGGGGCAAGTCCAGGATGGCCGGAGCTCAGAGTGAAGGCAAGGCGGCCTGAGGGTCCAGCAGGAAGTCACAGGGCTCTGATGATGCAGGACCACTGGCCAGGGCATTCGATTTTATCCTGAAAGCACCGCGAAGGCACTGCAGAGTTTTCAGCAAGCGAACCGTGCGTGTGGGTGGATATCACTGGCCGCGCGAAGGGTTGGAAGGGAGCCTGTGAAAGTGGGGCTGGCCAGGAGGCTCCGGCATAGCCCAGCTGATGGTGGCATGGACCAGCAGAGTGCCACTGGGCAGTCCAGGAAGGGCGTTGAGGAAGGGGAATGTGAACGGGGGTGGCACCTCCCAGAGCGGGGGCAGGGCCGGGGAGGGGAGGAGACTGGGGAACGCGTTGAAGGAGAGAAAGGAGCTAAGGAGCTCCCACCGGGGCTCAGCGATCAGCCAACTCGACCAGCACCCATGAGGACACAGGTTCGATTCCTGGCCTCGCTCAGTGGGTTAAGGATCCCGTGTTGCCCTGAGCTGTGGCGTAGTTGTAGGATCCTGTGTTGCTGTGACTGCGGTATAGGCCAGCGGCTTCAGCTCTGATTTGACCCCTGGCCTGGAAACCTCCATATGCCACGGGTGCGGCCCTCAATAAAGAAAGAAAGATAAAGAAAGAAGGAAGGAAGGAAGGGAGGGAGGGAGGGAGGGAGGGAGGGAGGGAGAGAGAGAGAGAGAGGAGAGAGAGAGAGAGAGAGAGAGCGAGAAGAGAGAGAGAAGAGACAGAAATAAAGAAAGACAAGAAAGAAAGAAAGAAAGAAAGAAAGAAAGAAGAAAGAAAGAAAGAAAGATTGATTCTGGTTTGTGCAATAAGGAGGGGGGAGCCCCCGAGATGGGGGCAGTGTCGGGGGAGGGGAATAGGCCGAGCTGGAGGTGTTTTGAGAGACTGTGGCTCAGAGGAGCTAGAGACCCAGAGGAGAGGGGTAGGGAGATGCCACCCAGACTGTGCGGGGGGCACAGGCCTGGGTCAGGTCCTGGAAGCCACACCTTCCCTGTAGCTCCTTGAACACGGCAGGTGCCTCTGCTCCCATTTTCCAGAAGAGGATACTGAGGTTCAGACTGGAAAGTCGTTTGCCCAGAGTCCCATGGCGAGGACCTGGCGGAACCAAGCTGGAACCAGATCTGCTCTCCCTGAGTTTGTCCCACTTCAAGCTGCCCCAGGATGCCTCCCTGGATGGAGCCAGGCCCAGAGGAGAAAGCAGGGCCGTGCGCCTACGCAAATGGGGATGCAGAGAGCTTGTCAGCATTCGGTGGGCATTTGGTGGGACGTGCCCCCACCCCTGCGCCACGGTTACCCTCTGCAGAGGAGGAAAGGGTTAGAAAGGCAGCCTGGCCGTGAGCAGGGGCCCCGCCCTCACAGTCAAGGCCACGAACCTCACGGCCCTTCTGTGCACTGTGCAAGCGTAGATGGACACCAGCTTTGTGCGAAGTCCTCTGCTAAGCCCTTCACCCCCAAGAAGGGTTGCTACCACCCCCGTTCTACAATCAGGACCCCAACTCATGCATCCCTCTGGATTCGGAAGCCTGGGCTCTTATTCGTGACGCGGGGTTGGGTCCCTCATGTCAAGGGTTCATGCCTTGACAACCAGATCGGATGAGCGGGGACTTCTTCTCCCTGCTCCTGGGTCACGTTCGAGGCTTTGCAACCGCCAGACAGATAGACAGACAGACAGATAAAGGGAGGGGTTCATTAAGCCCAGGACCTTCTTTGCTTCTTGGCTTCTCACCTTTACCTGCTCCATCCCACAGACTGAGCCCCGAGCCTCCCTCTCTCAGGAACCCCCCAGACTGGCCACCACAACCAAGGCAAAAGCAGCTGCTGTGCGGACCAACTTCTGAGAAGCGTGGCCCCATCCAGCTGGGGGCTGCAGGAGCCCGGCTGAGGTGCGTCTGGATGAGTCGGGTTTGCCCTGAGGATCTCCCGCCGGCCCTTGGAGCAGGGACCCGGCCGAGGAGGCGCTGCCTCTGGGGGCACCAGAGGCCCAGGGGAGGGCCTGGACGGGCAGAAGCAGAGATCTGAGGGCTCCCCTGGCCTGCCCTGGGCTCCTGCCTTGGTCGCCGGCACTGCCGAGTTCCCGTGGCCGTAGAGTAGGTTGGGGCCTCAGCCGGATTTGGGAAGGGCCCTAGACCTGAGGTGTCCCAGGTATAAAGAAATTCCCTGATCAAGCCGTCCAATAAACTGCACTGCCTTCGCAAGAGCAGGGAGTCGGCCGGCTGAAGGGCCACCCCCCAGCTCCCTTCCCCAGCCCGAGAGGAGGCTCCTGCACGGGCAACGCCCGTCCTCTGAAAAGGCTTCTGCCCTTCGGCGACAGCATGGACACGTCGTGCGCGGAGAGAACGGCCGAGACTCCCCACGGCCAAGCCCGAGGTAAGACGGCCGGTGCTGCGGAAGGGGTCTCCGCCAGCGGGGCGTCTCCTGTTTGACCTCAGAGAAGGTGGCCGCGGGGAAGTGAAGTCTCTGAGCCTCGCAGGATCTGACAGCAGGAAAACCTCTGCTGTCACCAGCGCGGTGCCCTTGCGTCTTGTTCGCATCCGGAAGCAGTTTCAGCGGCATCAAATGAAGGTCTCTCTCCCTCTCTGTGTGTTCTCCCCCGACTACAAAACTAACACTGGTTAATAAAATAAATTTGAAAAATATAACAATAAACGGAAACCAGACAGCCCTGTCTCCCCCAGCACGTCCAGCCTTCTGGTGACTTCCTTTTGTCCCCATGCTTTAGACCACTCTCTGGGGCCGCCTGCAGCGCAGCTAAGACTTCACGAGCATTTTCCTTTCACTCTGAGTCCTTTCTCAGGTTCTGAAATATCCCCTTAGGACTGATGAGTTAAGAATCTGACGGCAGCAGCTCGGGTCACTGAAGGCGCAGGTTCCACCCCTGGCGGGGCATAGCGGGTTAAAGGATCCAGCAGTAGGTCACAGCTCTGGCTCCGACTTAACCCCTGGCCCAGGAACTTCCATATGCAGTGAGCGTGGTCATTAAAAAAAAAAAAAAAAATGGAGACAAAACCAAACCAGAATCAGGTGATGGGTCAGACAGCAAAAGAATGTTGAAGCCTCTTCATCCAAAGATGCTCTTGAAAGGAGCAGTCTTTGCAGAGGTGAGAGCTGGAGACCACGCCCCCACCCCGGGGCCCCTCCACAGTCCTTGTCCCTGAAATGGCCAGAGGATAACCCTGGAGAATTTCCCTTCTGCTTAAGGCTCTCAAGGACGGGGGGGGGGGGGGGGGTGTCGCCCCAGCGGCCCTGGAAAGCAGACGGGGGCTCCTGAAGAGACAGAGGTTCGCATTTGCTTCATGTATGAAAGAGCAAACCCACCAGCTGGAGTTCACTGTCAGACACATGCGTGTCACGCTGTCTCGGTCACTGACCAGCTGTGCGACATCAGGCAAGTTACTTAACCTCTCTGAGCCTGTTTTCGCATCCAGAGAGTGGAGAGTCCTTGAGTGACCGTAAACATGAAGTGAAATGATGCATGTGATGCCCTCAGCCCAGTGTTGCTGCGGTGCTGCAAGCAGCCGACCCCCTGGAACCACGGGATGACTCCTGTAGCTGCACAGCCCTTTCGGCCTGACTTCAAGTCTGATTCTCCAGGCATAAATGGGGCTGAGAATGAGTCCTGCCTCCCAGAGTCACCAGGGTGCAAATGAGCCAGCCAGACGGAGAGGGAGGACGCCCTTGTCAGCTGCAGAGGGCGCGGTGGTCACTCACCTTGCATGTTGTTGGCATCCTCCCACTGGGGAGCTCACTACCTGCGGACGAAGCTGCGAGGGCAGCTCTGCGAGATTCGGCCTCTTCCTCCAGGAAGCCAAAGCCTGTTTCTGGCTCTAGAAACAAGCTGGCTCCGGCTTCCACAGAACCCCTCCCACTCCCACCCCGAGGATCTGGGGTCGCCCGGCACCGAGGTCCCGCACCGAGATCCATCCTTCCCAGCTAGGCGTCCTCGGCCACGGCCCTCCCAAGCTGCCCAGGCACGTGTAAAATCACAAGGCACATTTCTGGTGCTCTGCCCGTGCTGCCTGGTGCGACAGGTGAGGGCTGGTCTGGTCGGTGCCACTCCTAGGCAGTGTGGGTGGGCTTGGGGCCCACGGAGAGTGGGAAAGCAGATCGGGAACCAGCTGTCTGCCGAGTTAGCCGGGCCCCGCCCAGAGTGAAAGTGCTGCCGGAGTAAGAAAGCTGGAGGGGGGGGCACAGCCCTGCCCCTCCCCTCCCTACCCCCTTCGGGCCACGCCCAGAAATGGGAAGTTGTTCAGGGGCGCAGGGCGGTCAGTGCAAATAGGAGAGCTCCCTCGGGGGGGGGGGGGTGTGTGTGTGTGTGTACAAGACTGCCAGGATACCTGACGTGTGTACCCTGTGTGGCTGGGTAAGTGGCTAAGGGCGTGTAAAGCCAGGCGCAGTGGGGGTGTCCTGGGGTGTGGGGGGCAGAGGGGGGGCTGATGGAGGAGGCAGGGGGTCTGTGCAGAGGTAGGCAGCATCTGTCTGTGGGTGTCCCCCGGAGCCCGGAGGAGCGCTCTCCCCTTGGTCACAGCCTGCAGCCCCTGCCAGAAGCTAGAGAGCAGTGGGAAGGGCTGAGCTCTCACCGCAGCCCAGACCCTTACGAGACTTGCTGAGCACACAGGCTCGGCCAGTTCCCCCTCCTGAATCCAACCCATCCCTGCCTCTCACCAAAGTCGGGGCAGGGCCCTGGGTGTGTGGTCAGGTGAGCTGTCCCCTCACCCCGCGGCCAGGTCCATGGGGAGTCTCCAGCGAAGGTCCAGGCAGGCCGCTGTGGCAAAAGTAGGAAACCCCAAGGACGGGTCTGCCAGGCTATGCCACCCACGGGCCCCTCCTCCTGGCCTGGCGCTAAGGCACCTCCCGGCAACCTTCCAGGGTGGGTGTCCCCTTCACCCCCACTTTACAGAAGAGGAACCTGAGGCCCAGAGAAGGGACAGAACCATTCTGCCAAGCCGACTCTGGCCCTTGGGGCCCCTCTGCGGCACGGAGGGTGGCACACAGAGCCGCTCACTGCGACGTGTGCCATGGGCCAGATTTGGCCTGCTCGCCCCTCCCTGCTGTGCGGGGCTGGCAGCTCCTGTTAAACAAACAAGAACCAGAGCCCAGGCGCGGGGCCTGGAGCACAGCTGGCCGTGGCAAAGCAAGGACTGGGCCCTGGAAAATGAACCCAGTGGCCCCAGGGCAGAGTGGGATGACCCCCGAGGAGCTGGGGTCCCAGCTGGGAAGTCTCGGCTTTGACCCCATAAGGAAGGCCACCACTCGCCCCTCCCCAACAAGGAGGACTCTGGGACCTGGGGCATGAGACAGGTCATCAGCCCCACCCCTGCCCCACCCCCGCCCTGGGCATGAGCAGGTGCCCCTTCCATGGCAGCCCCGGCCTGGCCCTCACAGCTCAGCCCTGAAAGGGAGACCTGAGCTCACCAGCACTTCCGGAGCTGCTGGGTGCCGGGGCGGGGGCCAAGGGCTGGCACCCATCACAGCCCACAGCCAATTGTTCGTTAATCCACCCTCCACAGCCGCTCCAAAATAACTTAATTAGCCTGAAAGCTGCTGGCAGCCTGCCAGGGAGGGGCCCCACAAGAGGGGCCCTCCGAGCCCCCTGAGGAGCCGCCCCCCACGCTGCAGGGAGGGAGCCCGCCGAGCCAGGAGCACCCCACCCTGAGGAATGTGCCCTTTCCCGCCCACCATGGCTCTGCCAGGTCGGATCGCCTGACCCCACTGGACAGATGAGGAAACTGAGGCTCAGAGCAGCCGGGATGGCCCAGCCTCAGACAGGGTTGACTCTGCAGTATTCCCGGGAGATGGGAGCTTTGAGAGTGGGGTGACGCCAGCTGGGGTGGGGCGCGCAGGCCTCCAAACAACCAGGGCTCTCCCAGGGGGAGAGATTGAGGTGCCCCACCCCACTGGCTAGCCAGTGGGACCCCAGTTCCAGAGGGATCCTGGGGGGGGCCCCTCAGGCTGCAGGAAGGGACCAAATCCGGAAGGAGAGAGCAGGCGGCCCGAGGCAGCGAGAGATGGGCGCCTTTCCACGCGGAGAAGCTTGGACCCTCGTGCCCAGGCCTGGGGGCCCTTGGCCAGAGCCAAGCCTCTGACAGGATGGTGTCTCCGAGGCCCCCTCTCCCCCCGCGGCGCCCAGGGACGCTGGGAGCCCAGGCCTGCACGCGGGTGGCCTCAGGCTGAGGCAGACAGGGTCGCTGCCCTCCAGACCTGGATGCCTCTCCATCCGCGCCGGGCGGGGCCCTGCGCCAGGCACACAGGGGAGCAGGGGCGTGTGCGCCTCACACAGAGGGCGACGCAGGACACCCCGCCGGAGGAGCTCTGCCCCGCACGTCAGGACCAAGGTGGAGCTCGCAGCCTCCACATCCGCTCTTCCCTCCCGCCTCAGAGAACAGCCCCATCGAGCACCCAGGCGCCCAAGCCAGACACGGGGCGTCTCCCCTGCTCACCGCCAGTCCTGCCCAAGCCGCCTCCCAGATGCTGGGAACCCATCCATCCCTCAACCCCCATCCCACCAAATCCAGGCCACCGCCATCCTCCCTCTGGATGGCTACCAAGTCCTTGTCACCATTTTTCCAGCTCTGCACACAACACGGTCATACACACACACACACACACACAAGAATATGGGCCATGAGCGGTCAAGGGACACTTTTCCAGAACTCAAATCCAACCAGGTCACCCGCGCTGCCCTCTACATCCTGGCCTTCGAGGCCACACGGACTTGTCTGCTCACCTCACAGAGCCATTCAAAATGTGGGCTCTGGATCAGCCAGATCTGGGTCTGCCTCCTGGGTGGGCTAGTTGGTGACGGTGTGACCTTGGACAAGTCATGCCACCTCCCTGAGCCCTTTCCTCACCTGGGAAACGAGGCTGCTACAGCCTTGCCATGGAGACCTAATGAGGCACCAGGGTGGGGCCGTGACAGGTGTCTGGCTTGCAGCAGCCGCCCCGCATGGCACTGACTGGCACTGCCTAGATCCCAGCTGCTGCTCCACACCCGCCTGGGATGCCCGGGGCTTCCTGACCCTGCATCTGGGCCTTCCTCGGGCTCCAGCAGCCCGCTCAGCAGCACCCTGCTGACACCTGTCTGTTCTCTGCCTGTCTCTACCTGTGAGCAGGAACGGGGGCTGGGACAGATTCAAATTACGTCTGATGACCAGATGAACGCAGCGTGGATGCCTGCAGAGGGACATGGGCACATGAAGAAGCACACAGCACACGCGCACACACACACACACACACACAGCATCCTCTGCCGTCAGCGGCCCAGATGGGCTGAGGGTCAGACGGCAGCCCCTAGGTTGGTCCATCTTTACTCCCAGCCCCTGTGACACCTGAGCCTGAGCCTAAGAAGAAAGCGCAGGACTCAGGTTGTCTACGGTCCAAGGTGTTTGAGTCCTGCCTCCTTCACGGGGCACCTGAGCCCAAGGCACTGCCGGCCTGCAGGGGGCAGCCTAGGGGCCGAAAAAGCCCACTGGTCAGGGCCGCCCAAAGCGTTGGGGGTGGGGGGGTGTTTAGGCTGCCAGCTGGCGAGCGCCTGGGCCTGGCAGTGCCGCCAAACGCCCACTTGCAGCAGCCGTTAGTTTCCAGGGCCTGCCCACGAGCTAGCAGGCTTGTGGGGCCCGGGCTGCCCCGGGGCGTCCTGCCAGGAATCTGCAGCCTCAGGGAGGGTGGCCTGGGAGGGAGGGGAAGGGCACAGTGCGGACACCAAGGCCAGGCCACCATCAGCTCGCAGTGTGGCCTGGGACAAGTTACAGCATTTTCAGGGCCTCAGGTGCCTCTTTGGCGCGGTTGAAGGGGGTCCCAGGGTTCCCTCCATGCAACCCCCCCGCCCCGCGCGAGGGCTGGTGTGAGAGGCTGTGGCCACGAGAGGGCGCGCGAGCCTCACCTTGCGGAGCCGAGCCCTGGGGCCTCGGGCGGGGCTTGTGCCTGGGAGGGGACCTGGGAGCGGAGCTGGATCTTGGGGCATGGGGTGCAGGTACCTGGGTCTGTCCCTAGGCAAGGCCCGGCCACGCTTGAGGCCTTTGGATGGCGACGGCGACACTGCCTGCTCCCGTAAGTGTTTGCTCAGTAAGCATGTGAATACATGAATTGAGTATAATTATTATATTACGAGGTATTTTATGAAGGAGGAGATGGCACAGAGGGGTTCAGTAATTTGCCCGGGTCACACAGCTACACGGAGCAAGTTACTCCCTTTGGTGCTGGGTGCTGGCAGAGCTTTGGAGAAAGTTCTGGAACCAACCGATGGAGGGTTCCCAGCACTCAAGCCCTCAGAGCAGAGGCAAGCCCTAGTCCTGGCTCCTGCCACGACCCCCTCTGGCACAGAGACCAGGCCCTTCTCCTCCGGGCAGCACTAAATAATAATGATAATACTGAGTAAGAAAGCTGTGAGCGAGAGCTTCTCTTGTGGCTCAGCAGCAGCGAATCCGACTGGTATCCATGAGGATGCAGGTTCGATCCCTGGCCCCACTCAGTGGGTTAAGGATCTGGCATCGCCGTGAGCTGTGGTGTGGGTCACAGATGCAGCTCGGATCCCACGTGGCTGTGGCTGTGGTGTAGGCTGGCAGCTGTAGCTCTGGTGCAACCCCTAGCCCGGGAACCTCCATAAGCCACGGGAGCGGCCCCAGAAAGAGAGAAAGAGAGAAAGAAAGAGAGAGGGAGAGAAAGCCGTGAGCGCCTCACACACCTACAAAGGTCGCCACCCTCTGACTTCCTCCTTGAAGCAGGAGCCTGTGCCAGAGGTTAGGAACTTGCCGGAGGCCACGCGGCTCAGTTCCAGGGCTTTGGTCCCCAAATCCACACTCCCCTCACCATATGCCGTGTCTCAGGGAACCTGTTTTTGCTGAAGCCGCTTCTGGCCGCCTCCCTCCCTCTCCTGTTCACCCAGCACTGTTTCCCACCCGCTCCGCCAGCGCAGAGGTGACCTCCCAGCGCCGTGGCCGTCCTGCGAGGGGAGACAGACCAGGTAAGGGCAGGACAGCGCCCTAACCAGTCAGGGCGTCAAGGGTGTTCTGAGGGGAGCTAACCCCTGAGCTGAGGCTCAAGGAAAATGCAGAGGAGAGGGAGGATGGGCAGGCGCCCCAGGCAGGGCAGCTGTGCTGCAAAGGCCTAAAGCGAGTGTGGGGCGGGGGTGGGGAGCAGGTGCCAGCGAGACCCCCTGGCTCCAGGAGCCACGTCAGGGGGCTGGGCCTCCCCTGAACAGACGGACCCTCGTGAGGGGAGAGTCAGAGGCCGTGTGGGCTCGGCTCCCCTCCCCGCTGGCACCAGGCCCACCAGGGTCATTGTTGGCTTCCCCTCTGGGCCCGGGGGGCCCCTGTGTCGGGAGGACCCCGGCCGGTGCAGATGAGTCGGGGGGTGCCCTGCCGGTCGAGTCCAGGCTGGTTTTCCCGCAGCTCCAGCACCCAGGGTCATCACAGAGTCGCGGGGGGATCACTGAGGAATCACCGTGTGTCATGACGAGGTTACGCCAAGCTCTCCACCAGCCTTCCAGCCCTTTCTCGCAGGATGGATGCCCCTAGCTAGTTCCTCGGGGTAGTGAGGATGAGAGGTGGAGGTTACAGAGGCACACGCCACCAAGATTTCTTTTTTTTTTTTTTTTTTTAGGGCTGCACCTGTGGCATGCGGAAGTTTGCCAGGCTAGGGGTCCAGCTGGAGCTGCAGCTGCCAGCCACAGCCACAGCCACACCCACGCTAGATCCAAGCCGCATCTGTGGCCTACACCACAGCTCACGGTAACTCCAGATCCTTAACCCACTGAGTGAGGCCAGGGATTGAACCCCCATCCTCATGGATACTAGTCAGGCGTGTTACTGCTGAGCCACAGTGGGAACTCCCTGATAATGATTTTTTAATCCCCTCCCCTTGGAGTTCCCTTGTGGCCTTGTGGGTTAACAATCCGGCCTTGTCACTGCTGTGGCACGGGTTCTGTCCCTGGCCCAGGAATTTCCTCAGCTGCAGGTGCAGTCAATAAATAAAATACATCCCTCCCTTAGGCCCGCACATGGCTCCAGCTGGGCCCTATCTTTCTTCTCCCCTGCCTGGTGGCATTTCTTCAAGTGTCACCGTGTGCCCTTCTCCACCTCCTCTGCCCACTGCCACCAGAGCCATGTTCCACCCAGACTCTTCTTGCCTGTCACTCAGTTCTCACCCAGCCAGGTGCCCGCAGCCTGCGTGCTGCTCACCACTCCACTCCCCGCACCGCTCTCAGCTCTGTGGCCCCACGCCCTGGAGGGGGTCCTCCTGGAGACTCCTCACTCCCCTGGTAGGTCCCACTGCCATCCTGTCACACGGAGAGTGGCGCTCTCCTGGCCCCGCTAGATCACTCGACACCCTCTCGGGCACCGACGCTCCCAAACTCACCGTCACCAATCTCCATGCCCAGGGCTCCAACTGCCTCCAGGATGTAGGTCAACCCTACCCGTGCAACTCACTTAATCCTGATGCGATAACCCCCCAAGAGGTATTATTATCATCCCCATTTTGCAGATGGGGTACCGAGGCCCAGAGAGGGTAAGTGAGCTGTCCAAGACGAACAGCTGATGAGCCTCCGGGCCAAGCTCTCCCTCCTAGAGACCCCCCAAGAGCCTCAGACTTGCCGTCACCAAGACGGGCACTTCGGCTCCGCTCTGCCCTCAACTTCGTATTCCTGGCTGAGTGGTCTTCGAACCAGTGACCAGCGTCTGGACGGTGGGCCGTTTTACCGAAAGCCTGGGAGGTGCTGCAGCCCAGCGCTCAACCACAGGGCGCGGCCGGTGCTGCAGCCTCCACGGCCCTCGCTGAACCTCGGCGCCTCCTCTACGAGATGGTTGGGGAAGGTCCAGGCCCAGGCCCCGGCCACGTCGGGGAGCGCTGAAGCCCTGGCCACTCAGCACTGGGGCCTTTTTGCACTTAATCAAAGCAGCATCGATTTATAATGCTTGCATGTTATAAATGCAGGATTTCATATCATAAATGAAATGCAGGATTTCTCTTAAGCCACAATAGAAGTCCAAGAAGCTGTAAAAACCCAGGAGCTGGGAGGATTCTTTGCGGGGTCAGTTAGGGTGAGTTGGAATCTGCAGAGGTCAACCCCCCAGCCACGCGTTGGCAAACCTGGGTGGGAGCACTTGGGACTGCCAGCCAAGACAGCGGCTGCGGGGGGCCAGCCTCGCCCTCCCTTCAGGCCCTGGGAGAGGGAAGGCCGTGTGGGGTGAGGCAGGGCAGGACCTCTGCCACCCGGGCTGGGCGATCTGGGGCAGGCCGGGCCCCACTCTGAGCTGTGGTTTCTTCCTGGGGGGTTACTATCGACGTATCCCTCAGGAGGGGGGTAAGTTCAGGACCGGGGCAGGGACTTCACATGATGTGTGTGCAGCCATTTTCAGGTCCTGGGCAGAGATAGTGGTTGCAGGAAAAACGGGATTAAACTCACCAATATATTCTCGTGTTACGTAACCGTCTCGTGACCAACCGCAACCGAGGCAAAACCCAAAAGGCCCTGCGTTGGGTGGGCGAGCCTGTGGGAGGCTGGATACGGTCCTAGGCTCTGCCCTTTTACCCATCACTGCCCACTGTCCCCATTCTACAGATGAGGAGACTGAGGCCTGGCTCCAAAACGCAGCACCTTAACTTGTACAGGTGCATGTGACCCTGGCTGGTCCCTTACCCCCCTGCTTGGCAAGGTCACACCCCTGCCCATGGCCCTGCACCCCCAACGCCCTAGTGAGGAGCACATATCCTGAAGCCCCAAATCTCAGCTCTGCGTGTATAGATGGACAGTCGGAAACACGCAAGTACCCTCTCTCCGAGCTTCAGTTTCCTTATCTACAAAATAAGGTGATGGTGGTAGCTGCCCCAGGCAATTAGGTAGGATAACAGGTGAAAAACCCCCGCACAGTGCCTCCCACAGGGTACTTCATCCCACGTTAGACGGTTTAAGGATCCGTTCAGGAGTTCCCATTGTGGCTCGGGGGGTTAAGAACCCGACTAGCATCCGTGAGGATGCAGGTTTGACCCCTGGCCTCCCTCAGGGGTTAAGGATCTGGTGTTGCCGCAAGCTGCAGTGAAGGTTGCAGATGCAGCTTGGATCTGGCGTTGCCTTGGCTGTGGTGTAGGCTGGCCGCTGCAGCTCTGATTCAACCCTTAGCCCCAGGAACTTCCATGTACTGTGGGTGTGGCCCTAAAAAAGGCTGGTGGGGGCAGGGAGATCCATTCAGGAGCTAGGATCTATGACTCCCGCTTTGCAGATAAGGTTGTAAACCTCGGAGAGGTCTAGCAACTCGGCCAAGGTCACAGAGCTCGGGAGCTGTGGTGGCAGGAGGAAGGCGTGAGGGGAGCAGGACCTGTGGCTCAAACCAAGTGTGCTTGTCCCCTTGGGGTCAGGATGGAAGGGGAGTCACCAGGGCAGGGGGAGGAATTGGGGGGGAAGCGGGGAGGGGCACGCCAGAGCAGCGGTGAGGTCAGATGCAAGCTACTGCCTTGGGAGAGGGCCAGAGCCCACAGGGGTCAGTGAGGGCAGTGCCCAGGCTGGCAGTGGAGGCTTCACCTTCACTCTGTTCTCTGGTGACCAGTGACCTCGACAGCTGAGCCTGTGCCCCTCCCCTCACATCCTGGTGAGACCCTGAAGGCAGGGCTTTGAGGGTGGCACGCCCACATGACAGCTCCCAGTAGAGCCTCCCAGGGGCCAGAGCCAGGGATCGGTCCCTGCCCCCGTGGCTGGGAGTGCCCCCCAGGGGCTCCTTTCTGGGCTGCAGGGGGCAGGAGATGAGCCTGAGCAGCCAGCAGCCTGAGATGGCAGGGGTCTCCAACCAAGCCCAAGACCCGGGGCACCTGCAGGGCGGGTGGGCCCACCCACAGCAGCCAGGCTCCGTGGGCCCACCCGCAGACCCCACCCGTCTCTTCCAAGGTCCCTGACAGCTGGGAATTCCTGCCGCATGACCGAGTCAGCCTCTCGGGGCTGGGACCTTGGCCGGGCAGCCCAGACTCGGTTCTGGTTACAGCACGGACTGTGAGCTGGCTGTGAGGCCAGCACCAGTGCCTTCCCCGCTCTGGAACTTGGCTTCTCCAGGTCAAAGGAGGAGCGAGCTGCGAGCTGAAAGAACGCTTCCAACCCAGAGCCTCTCCTGGTCTAGAATCACAGAGGCCAAATGGTGGAAAGAACTTGGAGCTGTGATGCCCTGATCCCGGTCTGCAGCCTGACCAAGTCGGGGCCCCCTGGGGACCCACGAAGTGCAGACACGGGCGCTTCTTTCCATCCCTGGCACATCGGTGGATGGGGAGCTGGGCCATGTGCGGATGTGGCCAGTGCCCTCTGGATCCACACCTTCCTGGGGGGGGGGAGCGGGGGGGGGGGCAAATGCCCGGGATCCTGGAGCCGCCCCAGGTCTTTAAGGCTTTATCCCCTGGGTCTCTTCAGACCCCCTGCCCACCCTGGGTTCGAGCCTTCCCCCCCAGCAGCAACTCCTCCATAGAATTCTCCACCGGCTTCTCTCCATCTCGGTCCTCTTCACCCAGGAAAGGCCACAGCTCCTGGCCCTTCCAACCTCCCGGCCCGCCCAGGGCAGGAGCCTCTAGCACCACAGATTAGAAGTGAGAGGCCTCGAGTTCCCGCTGTGGCTTAAGAATCCAACTACGGCAGCTTAGGTAGCTGCAGAGACGCGGGTTTGATCCCCAGCCCAGTGCAGTGGGTTAAGGGATCTGGCATTGCTGCAGGGGCGGCGGCTTGGATTCAGTCCCTGGCCTGGGGACTTCCAGATGCCGCAGGTGCAGCCGTTAAGAAAGAAAAAAGAAACGATAAGAAAAGAAAAAAAGAATGAGGGACCCTCTCTAAGCTGATCTTTTGTGCTCATGGGGCTGGACTGAAAGCCACCTGAGAGCCGCAGCTGGGCTGCGCCGAGGGCTGGCAGTACCCAGCACAGGGCAGATGCTCAGAAGGCCTGTGGGTGGAAGGACAAGACGGCTGGAGGTTTGCGCCCTTTCTCCAGCTGCCGCCACGATAAGGCCCAGGCTCCTCGGCCCATCCTTCCGGCTTCCTGCAACGTCTACCACCCCCTCAGCCCCCACAACCCCTTAGGCATGAGCTGCAAGACACCCTGACGCCTGGGCACACAGGTACAGAACCCACCCACCCCACCCCGCTCCTGGCCATGCCCGTATCTGTGTCCAGACACCTCTTTCCTGCAGGGTTCCCGGCCCCCATGTATTGGCTCCTGGAATTCTGGAATCACACCTGCGCAGTGCCTCCAGCCCCTACCCACCGTGGCCTCACCTGGAAGGGTCCACAGTCTTCTGCTCCTGTCCCGGGACTGACTCAGCCCCCACAGTGACACGGAGCAGCTGCCCTGAGATGCTCACGGCAGGTCACCTCTCCCGCATACCGCGGGCTCGCACCCGTGACCTTGGGATGCGCACACTCTCTCTCCGAGCCTCCGTCTCCCTCGCCGACTGTAAAATGGCCCCGTCAGGCTGGGCAGGTTCAAGGGAATCCTTGATCAGCGTGTTTCCTGTAGGTCGCTCCCCACAGGTCAGGTGAATAAGTACTTGTTAGACAAATAAATAGTCCAAAAGAATGGGCATCATGGATGGCGGACTGCAGGGCATCTGCGGCAGGTGGTTTAGAGAAGGAAGTTCGGATGTGGTGGTCGAGTCTGAGCCACCTTTCTCATCTGTAAGACGGAGATCAGGGTAGGGCAGGGTGAGGATAAAATGAGACCCAGCGCCTGGAAGCAGGTGGGAGAGCGGCTGCCGCTTACCAAGAGCCCAAAGAGCTTAGCCCCCGGTGGTATCCCCAGCCCCCTCTGTCCCTGAGCAAGGACCCATAGGTGGAGCCAAGTGTGGCAGCAGTGTCTACCTGGTGCCACCAGAGGGCATCGTGATGCAGCCAAAGCCACCCAGGTACGCAAGGGCTCCCTGACTCATCCTGCTGGGCGAGCCGGCTCCTGAGAGGGCAGTGCCAGCCAGAGGCCTGCCAGCTGGAAGGGCGAGGGCAGAGACCCGGACAGCCATGCAGTTCTTTCCCCCAAAAGATGCCCCACACCATCTTGGCTTGAGATTCTGTCCATTTCTAGCACAGTCTGGGACCAACAGCAACCCAAAAGGCACCTATATCTCCTTCCCAGGACCATTAGATGCACTTAACCAATGGGGAACCTGGGGCCTGAGACAGGGAGGCCTGCTCCGGGTCAGGAGGTGAACTCTGGCCTCCCCAGCTGGCTTTTCCCTGTACCTCCCACGAAGCATCGCGGGCGTGACGCTCCCCCCCACCCCCACCCCCCACCCCGCAACACACCCACACACACCCAAGGCCAGGAATTGGCACCAGGCCCACCTCTGACTCCTTGGCCAGGGAGAGACCCGAGGGAAAGAAGCACATCTCATGATGGGAGCCCTCGAGGAGGGGGGGCTGGAGAAAGTGCTGGAGGTGGACAGAGAGAGCCAGGGAGACCAAGAAACAGGAGGGGAGACGGGGGCCGGGCAGGCAGGGGGGAGAAAGTGCACGGGATGGAAAGACAGATGTGGGAAGGTGGGGGACAGACAGAGAAAGAGGATCCCGAGGGAGAAGGAAGAGGCGCAGAGGCAGAAGGATGGAGAGGAAGGGAGAGAGTGATGCGGGAGAGGAGATGGAGACGAGGGAGGGTGACAGAGAGATGGGGACAGACGCAGAAAGCAAGCAGGGGGCAGGGAAGCACGGAGCTATCCTCCTCCAAGTCCCCCACCCTGGGCTGTTGCGCGGGGAGCCCCCATGCCCTCCTCCTGGGCCCTCGGCCAGCGCTCTTGCCCTCGCCACTCTGCCCCACCCCCCACCCCAGCAGGTCTTGCCAGGCAGACCCCCCCTTGGGATGGGTGGTTGAGCCCGGGTTCCCTGGGGCACCTAAGGCAGACAGGCTGGGTCCCTGGGGCCGGGTTGCTAGGAGATAGAGCCCAGGGGCCCCAGCCTGTCTCCTGAGCCTCTCCCAGGGCTAAGCTCAGCACTCACTTGGGGGCTCGCCTGGGGCCTGGGTCCCCCCAGCTTTCACCCCACCCGGCCCTGGCAGCCCTCTGCCTTGCATTCTTTCTTTCTTTTTTTTTTTCTTTTTAGGGCCGAACCCACAACACATGGAGGTTCCCAGGCTAGGGGTTGAATCAAAGCTGCAGCTACTGGCCTAGACCACAGCCACAGCAATGCAAGATCTGAGCCACATGGGTGATCTACATGCCAGATCCTTAACCCACTGAGCAGGGCCAGGGATCGAACTGACTCCTCATGGATACTTGTCGGGTTCTTAACCCACTGAGCCACGATGGGAGGAACACTTAACCTGGACGCCGTGGGGGTTTTTACATGTTATCCTGCTTAACCGCCTCGGGCAGCTGCCATCATCATCCTGCGCCGCATTCTATCGCCAGAGGGAAGGCACCCTCGCGGAGCTGCTGTTGGCCAGGGCTCCCCGGCTCCTGCCCCAGGCCTCAGGGCCCCCGGTGCCCCCCAGAGACACTGGACTCCCAGGCTTGGCTTTGGGTCGCACGGAGGCTTGTTCAGATCTCAGCCTGTGTTTAACAGCGGTGTGCCCTTGAGCAAGTCACTGTCCCGCCTCTGAGTCTCAGCGTCTCAGCATCTCGGCTTTAAACAAGGGTAGTAACAACATTCATTTCACAGGCTCCTCCAGGGGAGGAGGAGTCATAATAAGGGCACGGGGCGGGGGGATGGGGGGCTGGCTTTAAGCTCTGCGCCTGAGCCGCCCCCTCGCCCGCCAGCCCCCACCCCGGCGCTGCAGGTGCTGCAGCTGGGAACACCTCCTGCAGCTCCCCAGTTGGCCCTGCTCTGGCTCCCCCTCCACCCCCACGGAGCAGGCAGGAGCCTGATGCACAGCAGCCTCTGGGGAAGGGGCTGCCCCAAGCCCTCCCCCCAGGGAACTCAGGCAGACCCCAGCAGGCACAAACCCTGGGGCCCAGGCAAAGCAATGCCCACATCCCTGGGTGCTGCTTTGGGGCCTTAGGTAAGAAAGAGCAACTTACCTCCCAGAGGCTGTGCCAGCACCGTAGCAAACCCACCGAACCCTCACGAGGGCCCAGGTGCCAGCAAGACCACGATCCCCATTTTACAGATGACAAAACAGAGGCGCAGAGCTGTGCCTTCGCCCAAAGGCCCACGGACAGGTCAGGAGGTGCTGACGCCAGGCAGACGCTTCCAGAGCCCAGCTCTTGACCTCCAGCCCCAGCCTTGGCTAAAAGCTGAGACTCCCACAGGGAGGAAGAGCCAAGGCCGAGGGGTGGGGCTCCTCTGGCTGCCCCAGCCCAGCTCCCTCCCTCCAGAGCCCGGCTTGGGCCAGGCTGAGGAGGCCTTGAAGGCAGCGGGGGAGGGAGAGCCCAAGGCCAGGCTGCAGCTCAGGCTGCCCGGCTTTGATTTACCATCCGCCTTCAAGCTGCTGCTCACCTCGGCCATAAATCTGCGCCTGCTGTGCTGGCCGGGGCCCCTGGCAGGCTGCAGGGGGCAGCTCCAGCCAGCGGTAGAACAGGCCACCAGAGGCCCCCCTTCCCCAGCCCTCCCTGGAGCTGCCTCTTGGGGGAGATCTAAGAACCATACTCTCCTCCAAGCTAAGGCCAACTTCACCAGGACCTGTGGTCACTCACGCGACATCCAGCCCCGAGCCCTTCCCCTGGGCCTGCTCCCTGCCTGTGTCACTCAGCAGAGCAGTCCAAGGCTGTGAGGGGGGGTGGGGGGTGCATGCCAAGCTCTGTGCCTTCCCAGCCAGGTCCGTGGCTTTATGGAGACAGACGCCTGAGGTCAAGGTCGGCCCTCTCCGACTCTGGCTCCATGAACCCTGCAAAACCCTTGACGTTTCACTTAAAAACTTAATGAGATAACAAAGGTTGGCATGGAGCCAGGCACCCAGCAGCAGCCCCTCCACCAGTACCAGCTCCCTCCCATCCCCGCTCTATCCCCTCTGTGCCCACTAGGCACAGAATCAGGCCGGTCAGAGCCTTCGGGATACTTTTTCCAGGGGCACCAGGCCCTTGGCCGGAAGTGCCTTGCCCGGGCCTCAGGAGTTGGGTCCAGGGAGCTGGAAAGAGAGAGAACCAGAGCGGACATCAGGTAGGATGGGGACATGGGGGGTGGGGTGGGGGACGCACATGTCAGCCGTGTGTCTGGGCAGTTTCCAAGGTGAGCTTTCTACCACATCGCCCGCCCCCTGGTTCCCTGCTGTGTGGGCCTCTGGGGGCTCCTGGATTCTCCTTCCACTCCTGCCTCCCTGCCCCGCACACAGGCACACCCTCCAAACGGGGCTCAAGTCCCAGCTCGGGCTCTTTCTAGCCACGTGACCTTGTACGCGTCACAGGGCTGCGTGTGGAGCCGACGTCAGAGGGGGGAGCACCTGGAGAGCTGGGGGGGCTGGGAGGTCAGACCGTGGGCGAGACACGTGGGAAAGTTCACTGGGGCCAGCTCGGGCGAGGGGGGCGCACACGCGCGTCTCCGTGTGCATCTCTGTGTGCGCACGGTGCCATGTGCTTGTGTCGTGTGCATGGCTTATGTACGCTCGGGTGTGCACACATGTGTCCACATGTATACGCCTGCGCACGTTGCACGCGTACTGCCCACGCATCCACACTAGTGTGTGCACATCTTGTGTGCTTTGTGCACACGTGCATGTAGGCACACATACGTGTGTGCGTGTGCCCAAGTGTGGGGCGTGGGGCTCCCGCGAGCCCCTCCACTCTGATCCTCGCCCCCTTCTCCCCCCATCCCTCCCCCTCCGGATGTGAACACGCCCCGCTTCCTCCGCAGCCCCAAGCCCAGCTGCCCGGGCGGGGCGGGGGCCGCGACCGGAGCCGATCACGCTGTGCGCTCACGAGAACCCTCTAATCCTCTTAGCTCCCACTTAACCCCCGGCCCCCTGGTGGAAGCAGCCCCTGCCCACACTCCGCAGGCCTGGGGGCACCAGGCCTGGGGGCACCACGGCAGAGCCTAATGGGCTCCCAAGCCGGCGCTCAGCCGTTAATTAGGAGCCATGAACCCCAATCCTCGATCGGGGTTGGGAGGACACGTCTCCATCAATAGGCCCCTTCCCAGCCACGATCCCTTCTGACCCTGACAATCTCCTTTAAGGTGGGATTTTAATTACACATTCGACGGTTAAGGGCAGCGAGGCCTTGGAGGGGGAAGGGGCCTTTCTCAAGGTCACACAGCAGGTCCGTGGCAGCACTCGCTTAGCTCAGGCCGCTCCCACACCTGCCCTGGGGTGCTCCCTGGGGGACACTCAACATCCTAGGGTCTCCTCCCTGCCAGAGCACCACTTAGCCCCCAGAGCCCCGACTCCCCACAATGGTCCCTTCCCGTGCCTCCTCCTCGACCCATCAGCCCACGTTTCCTGGCAGCAGCCTCCTGGCAGACTCACCGGACGGACCTCATCCAGCCCTTGGGGCCACGGGTCCTGCTCAGGACCACCGGGGTGGCCCAGCCTGCATGCCTGCCCCACGCGTGGTCTTTCCAGAGCACAGCGGCTCATCTGTTACACAGCAGTCCAGGCCCACGTCAGTCTGGCCTTGCCGTTGGGTGGGGTAGCCCGCACCCCCAAACCCGCCCGCTCCAACCGCGGCCTCCGTGGGCATCAGCACCCTCTACCTCTCGTCTCTGGGCACTCAGACTGCCTGGCTTCTTTGTGAGTTCCCCTCACTCCCCCCGGTCTCCTCTCCTCGCTGACCTCACACCCTCGCATCCCTATGCCGGGAGGGCCCCCTCCTTAGACTCTGTGCCTGCCCGACCCTCAGGTCTGGACCCAGACGTCCCCACCTCAGAGAGTCTTCCCGCGGACCAGTCTGAACGAAGCCTCCCTGCTATCGGTCCCCAAGGCACGTCTCCCCATTTGCACACATACGTCCCTCATGTCTCCATTCGCCTCTTCTGGGCGTCCCCCCACTTAGACCCTAAGCTTCTTGCCTGAGGTCACAGGCCCTCGAATGGCCCTGTGTGTCCAGCACAGGTTGTAGAGATGCCAGCACGTGGTAGAGTTTGGGTGAATCTTTGGTGAGTAAATGAAGGAAGGAGAGAGGCACGGGGAGAGCGTACCTCCTACACACCTGCGCGGACGAAGAGCCGAAGAGCCGGGAGGTGGAGACGGTGGGGAGGGCTCCCCGGGCTGGCAGGAGCGGCGCTGGTTTCCTGCTCATCCTCCAGGGGGAGGTTGGGGGGGGTGGGGCGTTTCCTCCACACACCCCCCCCCACCAGCCAGCTCTCAGGCGGGTTGGCCAGTCCCTTGGCTTCTTGTCCCTGAGCCCCGGTTCCAGGCCGGATGCTTGGCATCTGCCCCCCCCCCCTCCCCGCCGAGGGATCGCCTCCTTCCTCTAAGCCCCCCCAGGGGACAAGGCCCCTTTCCCTGGGCCCCAGCAGACTCTGATTCCGGCCCTAACTTGCTGGGCTGCCCTCAGCCAGCCCCTTCCCGCCTCAGCCTCAGCTTCCTCGCCCACCCAGCAGGGACGTTGAAAAAGCTGATCTCTCTCTCTGTCTAGGCAGCTGTCACCCCC